>NC_133728.1:10000-330000 GCF_048934315.1 Petromyzon marinus | reverse complement strand
TTAGTCTATGGGCAGTGTTAGTCTATGGGCAATGTTAGTCTATGGGCAGTGTTAGTCTTTGGGCAATGTTAGTCTATGGGCAGTGTTAGTCTATGGGCAATGTTAGTCTATGGGCAATGTTATGTATCACCGCACGACATGTATGTATATCACCGCACGACGCTGCGTGATTTGTGCGTGCGTGACACCGCGTGACGAGTGCGTGTGTGTGTGACACCGCGTGCGCGTGTGTGTGCGACACCGTGTGACGTGTGTGTGTGTGCGACACCGTGTGACGTGTGTGTGTGTGCGACACCGTGTGACGTGTGTGTGTGCGACACCGTGTGACGTGTGTGTGTGTACGACACCGCCACGCAGGCCCGATTGCAAGTTCTCCCACGACTTTCGGGATGGCCACAACCGTGATCTCTGCTACAAAAGTGGGGTCGAGGGCTTGCCCTTTGACCCCATGCAAACGCTGCTCCTCCAGAATGACCCCACGCTCCTACCCCAGGTACTGGACCAACGCCCACCCACCGCATCGTTCACTCAATACCGCTGCTGCTGCTGCATCGGTTTAATCGTCACGTCCTACAATGTAATGTCCTTCTGTGTTCATCGCTCTCTGTGTAAGCCACGTCCCATGATATGTTAGCTCAGCAACTTGGCATCAAACGCTCCCAGTCGCTGCTTCTGTCGCCTAATTGGCTGGCTTCTTGCGGTGCCTCTCATGTTTAGATCATGTCGATTATTTTAAGGCATTTCGTTGAGCCGTCATTTGGGGCCGGGTCGCTGATGAAGAAGAAGCTAATAGCTCTGTGGGCTTTCTCTGGTAAGATAAAACATTTGTATTTTTGTGTAAGTGGTTTGTTTACCTTTCGTAGACTCTGCACTCCCATCGTGTTATTTGTATTGTTTGTTTTTCTCACGTTATGACCCCGTGCCCCTACTGGTCATCTGTGACAAAGAGCTTTATTAGCTCATCGGATTCCTCCAATCTAAATAAATATTCAGATTCTGATTTGAACGTTCCCAAGGAAAATCACATTCATACTCCCAGATCTTGCCATCTCACCGCACGATGTCCACGGGGCCGACGCGCCGCTCCGTTTACCGCGCAGATATGCAAGACCTACAAGGTGTTGGACGCTGCGGGCGAGTGCAAGTACGGCAACAAGTGCGCCAGGCTGCACCTGTGCAGGCCGTTCGTCCTGGGAGTTTGTAAATTCGGGGACAAGTGCCGACGCAACCACGGGCTGAGCGACGCGGGGCTGCGCCGGCTCCTGAAGCAGCACGGCGTGTGCGCGTGGCCCGACGCCGCGCTGCTCGGCCTGCTGCGCAGGAGGGAGCAGATTCACGCGGCCGCGGGCGGCGGCGCGGACGCAGCGGACGACGGGGCGACGATCGCGCCGCTCGGCTTCGCCGCCCGCGCCGCCGCCCGTGGACGGAAGGCCGGAGGAAGCGGCGGGGGTGAGGCCCTCCGCGACCGGCCGGCCGGCGCCACGGCGCACGGTCGATCCTCGGGCGAGGGCGGCGCGGGGACGGTCCGGTCGAGCCTCCCACGGCCATCCGCCGTGGCCTCCCGACGTCCGTCGCCGGCTCGCTCGCTGAGAATGAGGCCGCAGGGTGGCACGGAGGGCAGAGACGTGGAGCCGCCGGGAGCCAGGCTTCCAATCCGAGTGTCCAACCCAACCCCGGCGATTACGCCGGGCTGTCGGCGTCGCTGATAAAGCACAGTTTGAGCTATGGGAGAGGGGAACCGGGGGAGAGAGAAGACACTACACACTCATCCATGCACTCGCTCACACTCTTGCATTCCAGAAGAGTGTTTGTACACGTGGGAGTAAACCGTAGCCTTGGCAGGAGAGCACGCACGCGTGGGAGTGGAGGGGATAGGGTTAGCTGGGTTATCTTTCTGAATGTTTCAAACCGCATTTATTTACTTATTTATTCCAGACGGCTGGCCAGCTGGCGCGGCAGGTCGCGACGGGGAGGGAGAGATCTGCCTCTACCACCTCCTCTCCAAGTGCCACTACAAAGGTGAGTTGAGTTGCCATCGTCGCGGGCAGCCACGGCCTTCGAGCGGTCGTTAACATTTTGACGAGCCGGCGCGCGCGCGACGAGCGTGACGCTTCTCCGCGGCGCGCGTGATGCAGACCGCTGCCTCAAGAGCCACGCGGCGCTGCCGTACCGGTGGCAGGAGCGCTCCCACGGTGGCGGCGCGTGGCAGGACCTGCCCGGCACCGAGGCGATGGAGCGGCACTACTGCGACCCCGCTAGCGTCAGGTGCCGTCGTCCTCCGCCTCTCGCGAACGGCGCCGTGCCACGATGCCGGGGGGCCGTTGCCCGAAACGTCGCCGGATTATATTTTTTGTATGTTCAAGGCCGCACGGCGTTGTTGGCGAGCGCCGCGCCGAGTTTCGTCGCGTGAGGAGCGCCGCCGTGATTTTTATTTTCTACCCAGATTACCTGGTGGTGGCTGCTGCTGCGTTGGCAGTGGTGCACAGACAACGGCAACAATGAGGGCGACTCATCGGCGCTCGCCTTGTCAGTAACGGCACCATATGCGTGCGTGCGGCCTTAACATGTAAACATGTAGACTACGTGTATCTTTGGCACCGTACGTAGCCAACCGTGCTAATCGGAGGTGTGGGGGAAGGACAACGAAAAGGAGTTCAGAACAGGTGCCGTTTAGGTTTTGTCTTTGAGCCGTTTTTGAATTGTTAGACGGATGGCGATCCCCGTTCAGCCAGTGGGGCCCGGCTATCGTACACGGGAGGCCGTGGAGCTCGGCTCACAGACGGAGAGGCCACCGGGGTGCGGGGGCACCGCGGGCGCTCACGCCGCGTCCGCCGCTGGGCCCGAGCCCCGAGGCACAGAGCGTCGGGCGGGCAGCGGCAAAAACGGCGCTGTTACGGCAGGCAAAAGTCTCGAACGTCTCCACGTCACTCCCCCACGTCCGCTGTGCGCAGCCACGATTCGGTGGACTTCATCCACATGAAGTCGGTGCACGGCACGGTGAGGCGCCTCTCGACGGCCAACGCCGTCGCCATGCCGGACAACTTCCTGCTGACCACGCGGTGGTCATGGTACTGGCAGGAATGCGTCGGCACGTGGATCAAGTACGGAGACGAGGTGGGCACAGCCACCGCCCCCACCGCCACCACCACCGGCACCGCCACCACTATCACCTCCACTGCCGCCGCCGCCAGCACCATCACCACCGCCGCCACTGCCACCTGGCATCATACCTCTGGGCTGGATAAAATGAGTACCGCCTCGTTCAAAAGTCAACAGCGTTGTGCCCTACGGATGGGCACAAGTACCCGGCGAGGGATGTAAACAGAATCGAGCCGTAGAGCGAGTTCCTGCCGCTCGAGGGAGCATCGAGCCACCGGTGCTCATCTCCCTCGTGAAGCCCCGTCATAGGAACGTGGAATTGCTGCGGTCGCTGGCCATGCAGGGCTGTGCGAGGGAGACAAGCACCGGTGGCTCGCTGCTCGTTCTGAGGGGTGGGAAGCTCGCTCCGATGGGGTTTCCTGCGCTGTGTCCATGCACAGGCCACGACCAACGACAGGGCCAAGTCCAATGTCTCTTCGCTCGACCTGGAGAAGGCCTACCACGAGGACAAGGAGGGCTCCTTCAAGTTCACTGCCGGGCGTTTCTCGTACCGCCTAGATTTTAAAGGTTTGGTCGACTTTTCAAACGGAGCGGTTCGTAACGACGTCAAATGTCGCCACCGCCGCACGGTGTGTGCTCATCGCTCGCAGACAGAGCGAGAGATAGAGAGGGGGGACGGCATCGGGTGGTGTGGCCACACGGGGGCCACTTGGCTCGGGGGGAGGCTTGAGTTGGTCTAGAGAGAGACATCTGTAGGTGAGAGGGGAGGGATTCGGAGTGGGCTGCACATTTACTTACCAGACCCAGAATGTTATCCGTCATGAATGTTGCGAACCGTGGAAGTGTACAACGTTGTGACGTAAACAGAAATGGGGAGCGGTGGCCTAGTGGTTTGGCGCGCTGCGCAGCGAACCCGGCTATCCGAGTTCTAGTCCCGCTCACGGCCACCAGCTCCAATGACGATTATCTGAACCGGTCCCGGACCTGCTACCTGGTGCAGTGTGTAAACATCGCCACTAGGAGGGAGACAAAGGCGGCCGGGCGTGGTGCTGTGTACCAGTGCCGACCTTAATAGGTGCTGCTCGTTAACAGCACTTGCCCCAACAGTGTGTGTGAGGGTACACGGGGGATCTTTGTCTTTGTAAGCATGTGGAGGTGTTTACACTTGGGGCGCACTTGACCTGGGTAGTGCGTCTCACGGCAGACATGATGCAGACCAATCTGGAGGTGGGCACGAGGAGGTGCGTGAGGAGGAGGCCGCTGCTCGTGACGGCGCGGGATGTGGAGGTGGCACGCGAGCGGTGAGCACTCGGCTCGCTCCACCCATCGATCTGTTACTTAAACAAAACTCTTACTAAGCTTCTTCTTCTTGGTTCTTTCGGTAAAGTCACGTAGAATGGAAATAAAATAATAAAAATGAAACATAATGAAATAACATTCTCACGACGTTTCGGCCACTACACAAGTAGCCTTCTTCAGGTGAAGAAACAGGTCTGTCCAGAAGACAGAGCTTGAGATAAAATCTTACTAAGCAATTATTGATTTATTTACTAGACAAAGTCCACTGAGCTGTATGGCTCTGTTTCCGGAACGACCCATGCCACAAATGGCAGCTCAGCTGAGTGGCTTATCATGGTGCGGGAATTTATAGGGGCAGAAAAATACTCTGAACGCACGTCGATTCTAAATGCGGAGGGTAAAACCGGAGGACCCGGAGAAAAAGCCACGTGACCACCATGGGGAGAACACGCAAACTTAAGATATAGGGGGGTCCGGGTTGGGCACGAACACACGACCTCCTGCATACCAGGCGAGGTAGTTAACATCTCGCCACTGGAGTGCTCGCGGTCGTTGCGAGCTGGCTATTTACGTGGTTTGGCTTCGAGCTCGGGACCCTCGTCTATGTGGGCGCATTTCACGGACGTCTTCATTGTTCCCTCCGTCGTTCCCCCCACGCGTGACATCTCCCCTCCTGCCAGGCATGCGAGCCTGAGCCGGACCGGCGTGGGCAGCGTTCCGGCTCACTGGGACCGCGCCTCTCTCTCCGACGTCGACATCTCGGTAAACGCAAACGGCCTCCGCCAGCGAGCTGTCGTGCTGAGCGGAGTGCGGTGCCAACGCAATGGCAACAGCTGCTCCCCTGTGTTCCCTTGTGCACGCCGGTACACGCGCACGCGTGTGTGCATTGTAAACATCGCTGGCCCACCCACCCCCAGGTGTGCCGTGCTGGCCTTCATAGATGCTCGCTAACAGCACTTGCCCCAACAGTCTCTCAAGGTTATAAGGGGGGGATCTTTATCTTTGTTGTATCCCTATGTGGGGAGCGGTGGCGCAGTGGTTAGCATGCTGCTCTAGCTCTCCGGTGACGATCACCTGATCCGGTCCTGGGCCTCCTCCCCTGGGTCGACTCCTCGACTCTACCCCCCTTCCCGTGGGGGCCTAGCCACGAAGTAGTTGTCATTAATGACCGTGGAGCACAGCCTGCGATCTTGGCAGATGAGTTTGTCAAATAACCTCCGTTGTTGGCGTGCGTGTTGCCTCCCCCCTCCAGCTTGTGGAGCTCGTGAACACGACGTCGGAGTACAAGGAGGTGGCGACCCTGTTCAAGAACACGCTAAGTCAGCCCTCGATCAATATCCTCAACGTCAAGAGAGTCCAGAACTTGGAGTTGTGGGATGCTTTCCAGAGGTGAGTTCTTCGAAGCTTGCGGGGTGTAAATTAAAAAAAATACAATAAAATAATTCGAAATGGAATTTTGGGTGGGATCACCACGAGTAAAATGTCACCGTGTGTCGTACGCCCTCCTCCACCTGACACGGCCAGTTAATAAAGTTGTCACTTGCCGAACGAACGAGCCAGCCGCTTCAGAGCCACTCGTAGTGCTGAAGAGCGTCCCTCTCACGGTTAACCACCGAGTTGTTAAACTGCCGGCCAGGAAGCGCGAGTGGATGCGCAAGAAGAACGATGGCGTCGAGGTGGAGGAGCGGAAGCTGTTCCACGGCACGCGGCCTAAGCACGTGGTCCCCATCTGCCAGCAGAACATCGACTGGCGCTTGCGCGGAGCTCACGGAACGGCCTACGGCGAAGGTACCGCTCTCCTGTCTTCAACGCACATGCTGCCATATGGTTATTGTACCACGCTGGTCTACAGAGTGAGAGTGAGTGGAGTTTGTAGGATCTCTCCCTGTTCTACAGAGTGAGTGGAGTTTGTGTGATCTCCCCCTCTTCTTCAGAGTGAGTGGAGTTTGTGTGATCTCCCCCTGTTCTACAGAGTGAGTGAGTGGAGTTTGTGTGATCTCCCCTTGTTCTACAGAGTGAGTGGAGTTTGTGTGATCTCCCCCTGTTCTACAGAGTGAGTGGAGTTTGTGTGATCTCCCCCTGTTCTACAGAGTGAGTGGAGTTTGTGTGATCTCCCCCTGTTCTTCAGAGTGAGTGGAGTTTGTGTGATCTCCCCCTGTTCTACAGAGTGAGTGAGTGGAGTTTGTGTGATCTCCCCTTGTTCTACAGAGTGAGTGGAGTTTGTGTGATCTCCCCCTGTTCTACAGAGTGAGTGGAGTTTGTTTGATCTCCCCCTGTTCTACAGAGTGAGTGAGTGGAGTTTGTATGATCTCCCCCTGTTCTACAGAGTGAGTGGAGTTTGTATGATCTCCCCCTGTTCTACAGTGTGAGTGGAGTTTGTGTGATCTCCCCCTGTTCACAGAGTGAGTGAGTGGAGTTTGTATGATCTCCCCCTGTTCACAGAGTGAGTGGAGTTTGTGTGATCTCCCCCTGTTCTACAGAGTGAGTGGAGTTTGTGTGATCTCCCCCTGTTCTACAGTGTGAGTGGAGTTTGTGTGATCTCCGCCTGTTCTACAGTGTGAGTGGAGTTTGTGTGATCTCCCCCTGTTCTACAGAGTGAGTGGAGTTTGTGTGATCTCCGCCTGTTCTACAGAGTGAGTGAGTGGAGTTTGTATGATCTCCCCCTGTTCTACAGAGTGAGTGGAGTTTGTATGATCTCCCCCTGTTCTACAGTGTGAGTGGAGTTTGTGTGATCTCCCCCTGTTCACAGAGTGAGTGGAGCTTGTATAATCTCCCCCTGTTCTACAGAGTGAGTGAGTGGAGTTTGTATGATCTCCCCCTGTTCACAGAGTGAGTGGAGTTTGTGTGATCTCCCCCTGTTCTACAGAGTGAGTGGAGTTTGTGTGATCTCCCCCTGTTCTACAGTGTGAGTGGAGTTTGTGTGATCTCCCCCTGTTCTACAGTGTGAGTGGAGTTTGTGTGATCTCCCCCTGTTCTACAGAGTGAGTGGAGTTTGTGTGATCTCCCCCTGTTCTACAGAGTGAGTGAGTGGGGTTTGTGTGATCTCCCCCTGTTCTACAGAGTGAGTGGAGTTTGTGTGATCTCCCCCTGTTCTACAGAGTGAGTGAGTGGAGTTTGTGTGATCTCCCCCTGTTCTACAGAGTGAGTGGAGTTTGTGTGATCTCCCCCTGTTCTACAGAGTGAGTGGAGTTTGTGTGATCTCCCCATGTTCTACAGAGTGAGTGGAGTTTGTGTGATCTCCCCCTGTTCTACAGAGTGAGTGGAGTTTGTGATCTCCCCCTGTTCTACAGAGTGAGTGGAGTTTGTATGATCTCCCCCTGTTCACAGAGTGAGTGGAGTTTGTGTGATCTCCCCCTGTTCTACAGAGTGAGTGGGGTTTGTGTGATCTCCCCCTGTTCTACAGTGTGAGTGGAGTTTGTGTGATCTCCCCCTGTTCTACAGAGTGAGTGGAATTTGTGTGATCTCCCCCTGTTCTACAGAGTGAGTGAGTGGAGTTTGTGTGATCTCCCCCTGTTCTACAGAGTGAGTGGAGTTTGTGTGATCTCCCCCTGTTCTACAGTGTGAGTGTGGTTTGTGTGATCTCCCCCTGTTCTACAGAGTGAGTGGAGTTTGTGTGATCTCCCCCTGTTCTACAGAGTGAGTGAAGTTTGTGTGATCTCCCCCTGTTCTACAGTGTGAGTGGAGTTTGTGTGATCTCCCCCTGTTCTACAGTGTGAGTGGAGTTTGTGTGATCTCCCACTGTACTACAGAGTGAGTGGAGTTTGTATGCTCTCCCCCTGTTCTACAGTGTGAGTGGAGTTTGTGTGATCTCCCCCTGTTCTACAGAGTGAGTGGAGTTTTTGTGATCTCCCCTTGTTCTACAGAGTGAGTGAGTGGAGTTTGTGTGATCTCCCCCTGTTCTACAGAGTGAGAGTGAGTGGAGTTTGTGTGATCTCACCCTGTTCTACAGTGTGAGTGGAGTTTGTGTGATCTCCCCCTGTTCTACAGTGTGAGTGGAGTTTGTGTGATCTCCCCCTGTTCTACAGAGTGAGTGAGTGGAGTTTGTGTGATCTCCCCTTGTTCTACAGAGTGAGTGAGTGGAGTTTGTGTGATCTCCCCCTGTTCTACAGAGTGAGAGTGAGTGGAGTTTGTGTGATCTCCCCCTGTTCTACAGCGTGAGTGGAGTTTGTGTGATCTCCCCCTGTTCTACAGTGTGAGTGGAGTTTGTGTGATCTCCCCCTGTTCTACAGAGTGAGTGAGTGGAGTTTGTGTGATCTCCCCTTGTTCTACAGAGTGAGTGAGTGGAGTTTGTGTGATCTCCCCCTGTTCTACAGAGTGAGTGGAGTTTGTATGCTCTCCCCCTGTTCTACAGTGTGAGTGGAGTTTGTATGATCCCCCCCTGTTCTACAGTGTGAGTGGAGTTTGTGTGATCTCCCCCTGTTCTACAGAGTGAGTGAGTGGAGTTTGTATGATCTCCCCCTGTTCTACAGAGTGAGTGGAGTTTGTATGATCTCACCTTGTTCTACAGAGTGAGTGGAGTTTGTGTGATCTCCCCCTGTTCTGCAGAGTGAGTGGAGTTTGTGTGTTCTCTCTCTCACCCTGTTCTACAGAGTGAGTGGAGTTTGTGTGTTCTCTCTCTCACCTTGTTCTACAGAGTGAGTGGAGTTTGTGTGATCTCCCCCTGTTCTACAGTGTGAGTGGAGTTTGTGTGATTTCCTCCTGTTCTACAGAGTGAGAGTGAGTGGAGTTTGTGTGATCTCCCCATGTTCTACAGAGTGAGTGGAGTTTGTGTGATCTCCCCCTGTTCTACAGAGTGAGTGGAGTTTGTGATCTCCCCCTGTTCTACAGAGTGAGTGGAGTTTGTATGATCTCCCCCTGTTCACAGAGTGAGTGGAGTTTGTGTGATCTCCCCCTGTTCTACAGAGTGAGTGGGGTTTGTGTGATCTCCCCCTGTTCTACAGTGTGAGTGGAGTTTGTGTGATCTCCCCCTGTTCTACAGAGTGAGTGGAGTTTGTGTGATCTCCCCCTGTTCTACAGAGTGAGTGAGTGGAGTTTGTGTGATCTCCCCCTGTTCTACAGAGTGAGTGGAGTTTGTGTGATCTCCCCCTGTTCTACAGTGTGAGTGGGGTTTGTGTGATCTCCCCCTGTTCTACAGAGTGAGTGGAGTTTGTGTGATCTCCCCCTGTTCTACAGAGTGAGTGAAGTTTGTGTGATCTCCCCCTGTTCTACAGTGTGAGTGGAGTTTGTGTGATCTCCCCCTGTTCTACAGTGTGAGTGGAGTTTGTGTGATCTCCCACTGTACTACAGAGTGAGTGGAGTTTGTATGCTCTCCCCCTGTTCTACAGTGTGAGTGGAGTTTGTGTGATCTCCCCCTGTTCTACAGAGTGAGTGGAGTTTTTGTGATCTCCCCTTGTTCTACAGAGTGAGTGAGTGGAGTTTGTGTGATCTCCCCCTGTTCTACAGAGTGAGAGTGAGTGGAGTTTGTGTGATCTCACCCTGTTCTACAGTGTGAGTGGAGTTTGTGTGATCTCCCCCTGTTCTACAGTGTGAGTGGAGTTTGTGTGATCTCCCCCTGTTCTACAGAGTGAGTGAGTGGAGTTTGTGTGATCTCCCCTTGTTCTACAGAGTGAGTGAGTGGAGTTTGTGTGATCTCCCCCTGTTCTACAGAGTGAGAGTGAGTGGAGTTTGTGTGATCTCCCCCTGTTCTACAGCATGAGTGGAGTTTGTGTGATCTCCCCCTGTTCTACAGTGTGAGTGGAGTTTGTGTGATCTCCCCCTGTTCTACAGAGTGAGTGAGTGGAGTTTGTGTGATCTCCCCTTGTTCTACAGAGTGAGTGAGTGGAGTTTGTGTGATCTCCCCCTGTTCTACAGAGTGAGTGGAGTTTGTATGCTCTCCCCCTGTTCTACAGTGTGAGTGGAGTTTGTATGATCCCCCCCTGTTCTACAGTGTGAGTGGAGTTTGTGTGATCTCCCCCTGTTCTACAGAGTGAGTGAGTGGAGTTTGTATGATCTCCCCCTGTTCTACAGAGTGAGTGGAGTTTGTATGATCTCACCTTGTTCTACAGCGTGAGTGGAGTTTGTGTGATCTCCCCCTGTTCTACAGTGTGAGTGGAGTTTGTGTGATCTCCCCCTGTTCTACAGAGTGAGTGAGTGGAGTTTGTGTGATCTCCCCTTGTTCTACAGAGTGAGTGAGTGGAGTTTGTGTGATCTCCCCCTGTTCTACAGAGTGAGTGGAGTTTGTATGCTCTCCCCCTGTTCTACAGTGTGAGTGGAGTTTGTATGATCTCCCCCTGTTCTACAGTGTGAGTGGAGTTTTTGTGATCTCCCCCTGTTCTACAGAGTGAGTGAGTGGAGTTTTGTATGATCTCCCCCTGTTCTACAGAGTGAGTGGAGTTTGTATGATCTCACCTTGTTCTACAGAGTGAGTGGAGTTTGTGTGATCTCCCCCTGTTCTGCAGAGTGAGTGGAGTTTGTGTGTTCTCTCTCTCACCCTGTTCTACAGAGTGAGTGGAGTTTGTGTGTTCTCTCTCTCACCTTGTTCTACAGAGTGATTGGAGTTTGTGTGATCTCCCCCTGTTCTACAGTGTGAGTGGAGTTTGTGTGATCTCCCCCTGTTCTACAGAGTGAGTGGAGTTTGTGTGATCTCCCCCTGTTTTACAGAGTGAGTGGAGTTTGTATGCTCTCCCCCTGTTCTACAGTGTGAGTGGAGTTTGTATGATCTCCCCCTGTTCTACAGTGTAAGTGGAGTTTGTGTGATCTCCCCCTGTTCTACAGAGTGAGTGAGTGGAGTTTGTATGATCTCCCCCTGTTCTACAGAGTGAGTGGAGTTTGTATGATCTCACCTTGTTCTACAGAGCGAGTGGAGTTTGTGTGATCTCCCCCTGTTCACAGAGTGAGTGGAGTTTGTGTGTTCTCTCTCTCACCCTGTTCTACAGAGTGAGTGGAGTTTGTGTGTCTCTCTCTCACCTTGTTCTACAGAGTGAGTGGAGTTTGTGTGATCTCCCCCTGTTCTACAGAGTGAGTGGAGTTTGTGTGATCTCCCCCTGTTCTACAGAGTGAGTGGAGTTTGTGTTCTCTCTCACCCTGTTCTACAGAGTGAGTGGAGTTTGTATGATCTCCCCCTGTTCTACAGAGTGAGTGAGTGGAGTTTGTGTGATCTCCCCCTGTTCTACAGAGTGAGTGAGTGGAGTTTGTGTGATCTCCCCCTGTTCACAGAGTGAGTGGAGTTTGTGTGTTCTCTCTCTGACCCTGTTCTACAGAGTGAGTGGAGTTTGTGTGATCTCCCCCTATTCTACAGAGTGAGTGGAGTTTGTGTGATCTCCCCCTGTTCTACAGAGTGAGTGAGTGGAGTTTGTGTGATCTCCCCCTGTTCTACAGAGTGAGTGGAGTTTGTATGCTCTCCCCCTGTTCTACAGAGTGAGTGGAGTTTGTGTGATCTCCCCCTTTTCTACAGAGTGAGTGGAGTTTGTGTGATCTCCCCCTGTTCTACAGAGTGAGTGGAGTTTGTGTGATCTCCCCCTGTTCTACAGTGTGAGTGAGTGAGTGCGGTTCGTATGATCTCTGCCTGTTCTGTAGAGAATGAGTGAGTGGAGGTTGTATGATCTCTGCCTGTTCTGTAGAGAATGAGTGAGTGGAGGTTGTATGATCTCTGCCTGTTCTGTAGAGAATGAGTGAGTGGAGGTTGTATGATCTCTGCCTGTTCTGTAGAGAATGAGTGGAGGTTGTATTTCCTCTCTCTTGCCCTGTTCAGCATGGGTTTCCCCGGGGCTCCCCGGGTTCCCCCCAACGCAGCCCCCCTGCTCCATACAGAGAGACCTCAGCGTGTGTGTGTGAGTCTCTCCTGCGTAAGCAACGTTCCGTTCCTCCACCGCGGCGCCCCCATTCCCCATCGAGTGCCACCCCCACCCTCCTCTCTCGCAGGGAGCTATTTCGCACGCGACGCTTCCTACTCCCACACCTACTCCAAGGGCCGCAAGGGAACGGCCCCTGCCAGCGCGGCAATGTTCCTGGCCCGCGTGCTGGTGGGCCGCTACACTTGCGGCAAAGCCGGCTACGTGCGGCCCCCCGCCATCAAAGCTTCCCCTTCAACGTCGGCTGGGCAGCCGGCCCCGGAGGTTTTCTACGACAGCTGCGTGAACACCGAGATCGATCCCAGCATCTTCGTGGTGTTTGAAAGAGACCAGATCTATCCGGAGTACGTCATCGAGTACCAGTTTTAGGGTTAGAGGAGGAACCCAGCTGGATGCGTCACGTTGAGGGGCCAAACGTCGCCATGGAAGCGGATAACCACCTTTGAACCAACGTTGGTCCAACGTAGGGGTATAACTGGAAAACGTTGGGCCAACATTGGCCCAATGTAGGCGTATAACTGGAAACTGTTGGACCAACATTCCGTGTGTATTGGGGGAAGGCTGCATGTGCACCACGAGGCTGTGTTGACACGGGCCTGAGGAAACTGCTTTAAGGTCGTGATCCACTTGGGCAATTTCAGGCCAATTATTGGCGGCAATAGTCACCGGCAGTGGTTGTCGCATCAGCGTTTCCCACTGTAAAAGTTTAATTTCCCCCCCCCCCCGCTCCCTCAAAATGTGAATAACTCCGATTCAAGCTGCTCTCTAGTCAGCAACCGGAGCGGCATCTCCCAATCAGATTGCAGACAGAGGTCACATGACTGCCTGATGAGTCACGCTGAAAAAAATGGTGGCTTCCATATCCCGCATGGGTGGGATCGAGATGGATGGATAAGAACTAGGACTAGACTTACCCCATCTCTACCAACTAGTGACTAATACTGGGCCTTGCCCCATCTCTACCAACTAGTGACTAATACTAGGCCTTACACCATCTCTACCAACTAGTGACTAGTACTAGGCCTTACCTCATCTCTACCAACTAGTGACTAGTACTAGGCCTTACCCCATCTCTACCAACTAGTGACTAATACTAGGCCTTACCCCATCTCTACCAACTAGTGACTAATACTAGGCCTTACCCCATCTCTACCAACTAGTGACTAGTTCTAGGCCTTACCCCATCTCTACCAACTAGTGACTAAAACTAGGCCTTACCCCATCTCTACCAACTAGTGACTAGTACTAGGGCTTACCCCATCTATATCAACTAGTGACTAATACTAGGCCTTACCCCATCTCTACCAACTAGTGACTAATACTAGGCCTTACCCCATCTCTACCAACTAGTGACTAGTACTAGGCCTTACCCCATCTCTATCAACTAGTGACTAGTACTAGGCCTTACCCCATCTCTATCAACTATTGACTAGTACTGGGCCTTACCCCATCTCTATCAACTAGTGACTAGTACTAGGCCTTACCCCATCTCTATCAACTAGTGACTAATACTAGGCCTTACCCCATCTCTTTCAACTAGTGACTAGTACTGGGCCTTACCCCATCTCTACCAACTAGTGACTAATACTAGGCCTTACCCCATCTCTATCAACTAGTGACTAATACTAGGCCTTACACCATCTCTATCAACTGGTGACTAGTACTAGGCCTTACACCATCTCTACCAACTAGTGACTAATACTAGGCCTTACCCCATCTCTATCAACTAGTGACTAATACTAGGCATTACCCCATCTTTACCAACTAGTGACTAATACTAGGCCTTACCCCATCTCTACCAACTAGTGACTAATACTAGGCCTTACCCCATCTTTACCAACTAGTGACTAGTACTAGGACTTACCCCATCTCAATCAACTAGTGACTAATACTAGGCCTTACCCCATCTCTACCAACTAGTGACTAGTACTAGGCCTTACCCCATCTCTATCACCTAGTGACTAGTGCTCGGCCTTACCCCATCTCTATCAACTAGTGACTAGTACTAGGCCTTACCCCATCTATATCAACTAGTGACTAATACTAGGCCTTACCCCATCTCTATCAACTAGTGACTAATACTAGGCCTTACCCCATCTCTATCAACTAGTGACTAATACTAGGCCTTACCCCATCTCTATCAACTAGTGACTAATACTAGGCCTTACCCCATCTCTATCAACTAGTGACTAGGACTCGACTTACCCCATCTCTACCAACTAGTGACTAGTACTAAGACTTACCCCATCTCTAAGTAACTAGTGACTAATACTAGGCCTTACACCATCTCTACCAACTAGTGGCTAGTGCTAGGCCTTACCCCATCTCTACCAACTAGTGACTAATACTAGGCCTTACCCATCTCTACCAACTAGTGACTAGTACTAGGATTTACCCCATCTATATCAACTAGTGACTAATACTAGGCCTTACCCCATCTCTACCAACTAGTGACTAATACTAGGCCTTACCCCATCTCTACCAACTAGTGACTAGTACTAGGCCTTACCCCATCTCTATCAACTAGTGACTAGTACTAGGCCTTATCCCATCTCTATCAACTATTGACTAGTACTGGGCCTTACCCCATCTCTATCAACTAGTGACTAGTACTAGGACTTACCCCATCTCTAAGTAACTAGTGACTAGTACTAGGACTTACCCCATCTCCATCAACTAGTGACTAATACTATGCCTTACCCCATCTCTATCAAAAAGTGACTAATACTAGGCCTTACCCCATCTATATCAACTAGTGACTAATACTAGGCCTTACACCATCTCTATCAACTGGTGACTAGTACTAGGCCTTACACCATCTCTACCAACTAGTGACTAATACTAGGCCTTACCCCATCTCTATCAACTAGTGACTAGTACTAGGCCTTACCCCATCTCTACCAACTAGTGACTAGTACTAGGCCTTACCCCATCTCTACCAACTAGTGACTAATACTAGGCCTTACCCCATCTCTACCAACTAGTGACTAATACTAGGCCTTACCCCATCTCTATCAACTAGTGACTAGTACTAAGACTTACCCCATCTCTACCAACTAGTGACTAGGTCTAGGCCTTACCCCAACTCTATCAACTAGTGACTAGTACTAGGCCTTACCCCATCTCTACCAACTAGTGACTAATACTAGGCCTTACCCCATCTCTACCAACTAGTGACTAATACTAGGCCTTATCCCATCTCTACTAACTAGTACTAGGCCTTACCCCATCTCTATCAACTAGTGACTAATACTAGGCCTTACCCCATCTCTACCAACTAGTGACTAGTACTAGGCCTTACCCCATCTCTACCAACTATTGACTAGTACTAGGCCTTACCCCATCTCTACCAACTAGTGACTAGTACTAGGCCTTACCCCATCTCTACCAACTAGTGACTAATACTATGCCTTACCCCATCTCTATCAAAAAGTGACTAATACTAAGACTTACCCCATCTCTATCAACTGGTGACTAATACTAGGCCTTACCCCATCTCTATCAACTAGTGACTAGTACGAGGCCTTGCCCCATCTCTATCAACTAGTGACTAGTACTAGGCCTTACCCCATCTCTTTCAACTAGTGACTAGTACTAGGCCTTACCCCATCTCTACCAACTAGTGACTAATACTAGGCCTTACCCCATCTCTATCAACTAGTGACTAATACTAGGCCTTACCCCATCTCTACCAACTAGTGACTAGTACTAGGCCTTACCCCATCTCTACCAACTAGTGACTAGTACTAGGCCTTACCCCATCTCTACCAACTAGTGACTAATACTAGGCCTTACCCCATCTCTACCAACTAGTGTCTAATACTAGGCCTTACCCCATCTCTATCAACTAGTGACTCGTACTAAGACTTACCCCATCTCTACCAACTAGTGACTAGTACTAGGCCTACCCCATCTCTATCAACTAGTGACTAATACTAGGCCTTACCCCATCTCTACCAACTAGTGACTAGTACTAGGCCTTACCCCATCTCTACCAACTAGTGACTAATACTAGGCCTTACCCTATCTCTACCAACTAGTGACTAGTACTAGGCCTTACCCCATCTCTATGTAACTAGTGACTAATACTAGTACTTACCCCATCTCTATCAATTAGTGACTAGTACTAGGCCTTACACCATCTCTACCAACTAGTGACTAGTACTAGGCCTTACACCATCTCTACCAACTAGTGACTAATACTAGACTTACACCATCTCTACTAACTAGTGACTAATACTAGACTTACCCCATCTCTATCAACTAGTGACTAGTACTAGGCCTTACCCCATCTCTACCAACTAGTGACTAATACTGGGCCTTACCCCATCTCAACCAACTAGTGACTAGTACTAGGCCTTACCCCATCTCTATCAACTAGTGACTAATACTAGGCCTTACCCCATCTCTACCAACTAGTGACTAATGCTGGGCCTTACCCCATCTCTACCAACTAGTGACTAGTACTAAGACTTACCCCATCTCTACCAACTAGTGACTAATACTAGGCCTTACCCCATCTCTACCAACTAGTTACTAGTACTAAGACTTACCCCATCTCTACCAACTAGTGACTAGTACTAGGCCTTACCCCATCTCTAAGTAACTAGTGACTAGTACTAGGCCTTACCCCATCTCTAAGTAACTAGTGACTAATGATTGGTTTACAATTCTGTACAGCCACTTCTCTGACCGCCCAGAACCCTTGTCAAAACATCACAATGGGCGGGAGGGGGGGGGTTTGAGCCGATTACATTTTTTTATTGATTTATGTCAGACACTGCACATTAACACAGTACGTTTAAGGTGACGTACGTGCTTTTAAAGGCATAGCACAGGAAACCTTGTGTTTTGTTGAATACTCTTTGGTTCTATTCGGTAAAGTCACATAGGTAAAAAATAAAACAACAAAAATCACGACGTTTTGGCCACAATACAAGTGGCCTTCATCAGGTGAAGGGACCGTACTGTCACGAGGACAGCGTTGGAATGAAGAAAGTAAAGCCAGGTCGCGTCCTTTAAGCTGTGTGGGAGGAAACAAAACGCTTTGACAAAGGAATTATCATTAAATGCTCATAGAGTAACAACACGGGGGAGGGGAGTTTACAAATGTACAAATGGTGTGAGAGGAAATGACCGTACAGCAACGTAACGGACCGGCACGGGGGGGAGGGGGGAGTTTACAAACGTTGTTTTGAAGGGAAATAAGCTGCTGTGAAAGTTTGGTATATCACTACTTGGATAAATATACTGTATCATTGAAAATTAGTTTAATGTTTGGTATGATTTAGAACATATTTCCAATGATTGCTTCATTTGAAATCATCTTCTCGGCTGAAATTGTGTCTGTGTCCTCGTGACAGTACGGTCCCTTCACCTGATGAAGGCCACTTGTGTTGTGGCCGAAACGTCGTGATTTTTGTTGTTTTATTTTTTACCTATGTGACTTTACCGAATAGAACCAAAGAGTATGGATCCTTGCAGTCACGAAAGCTTCAAATCTAGTTTTCTTGAACATTTAGCAGTTAAGCTTGATTCATGCACTCTGAAGGCTTGAAAGGCTTTCATATGGAACACAGCTCGGCTCTGCTTTGTGCAAGGCTCCGAGTATCATAGATTAACACTGTTACATCATTGCTTGACACGTGGTGTTCACACAATCTGTTTTCGAAAGAACGCGATTCTCCCATTTGAGAACGCAACGCAGTGCAGGCTGTACATTACATATAGGTGCAGTAGGCGCCCATTATAGCATGGAACGTGCCCATGATAACACGATAGGCACCGGTTATAACACGGTAGCCGCCCGTTACAACACGGGACTGCTCACAGACGTACTTCGCTCGTAACGGACTACGAGTCAGCACGTGATCTCGACCACGCTTCGGCGCGGGCATTGAGCCATGTGCGGCCCACGTGAACGCGAGGTGAATGGGGCGCCTCCTGATCCCCTCCGTGTCACTATCGGCGTGCCTTGCGGGATGATGGGCCCGGGTTTTGCCGGTCACCGACTCGCGAACTGCGCGCTTCGTTCCCACCCACCGTGGAGCCCGTGAACCGTGAACCGTGAAGCTCGTTAACCGTGAAGCTCGTGAACCGTTCATAGAACGCTGCCGAAGGTCGCTAAAGTGCGTCGAACCGAATATGGCTCGCGTGCGATGCGTCTATTGGGAGAGGGCATATTGTGAAATAATAAACATTCATTAATACCCCCTCTGTGGTCTCGCCTCCAATACTCCGAGGCCCATCCCCGGACTCCCTCGATGACTGTCCCAGAGGGCAAGCAATCCCACCCGTGAGGCTCGCACGGAGCAACCGTGGAGGTGGCCTCACCCGTTAACCAAATGACCCTGCGCGGTCCCCCTCCTCCTGGTGGCCCCGCTCCACAGCCCGCCCGCCCGCCCGCCCCAACCACCAACCCAGGGCCCCCTTAAGGGCCCATCCACGGCCTCACCCGATCCCGGGGTGTTCCACCCACCCCTCTAACACCTGTTTTGGAATCCCCTGTCCGCTCATCTGCCGCTTGGTTCCCCTCCCTTCACCCGCCCCCCCCCCCCCCCCCTTTACATTTGCATTTTCCTGATAGACCAAAACACGCAGACAGCGGCGCTTACTCTCTTTGTCAAGCAACATGAACCATCACGCTACTCTCTTTGTCTAGGAACATGAACCATCACGCTACTCTCTGTCTAGGGACATGAACCATGACGCTACTCTCTTTGTCAAGCAACATGAACCATCACGCTACTCTCTTTGTCAAGCAACATGAACCATGACGCTACTCTCTTTGTCAAGCAACATGAACCATCACGCTACTCTCTTTGTCAAGGGACATGAACCATGACGCTACTCTCTTTGTCTAGGGACATGAACCATCACGCTACTCTCTTTGTCAAGCAACATGAACCATCACGCTACTCTCTTTGTCTAGGGACATGAACCATGACGCTACTCTCTTTGTCTAGGAACATGAACCATCACGCTACTCTCTGTCTAGGGACATGAACCATGACGCTACTCTCTTTGTCTAGGGACATGAACCATGATGCTACTCTCTTTGTCTAGGGACTTGAACCATGACGCTACTCTCTTTGTCAAGGGACTTGAACTATCACGCTACTCTCTTTGTCTAGGGACATGAACCATCACGCTACTCTCTTTGTCAAGGGACATGAACCATCACGCTACTCTCTTTGTCAAGGGACATGAACCATGACGCTACTCTCTTTGTCTAGGAACATGAACCATGTCGCTACTCTCTTTGTCTAGGGACATGAACCATGACGCTACTCTCTTTGTCTAGGGACATGAACCATGACGCTACTCTCTTTGTCTAGGGACATGAACCATGACGCTACTCTCTTTGTCTAGGAACATGAACCATGTCGCTACTCTCTTTGTCTAGGGACATGAACGATCACGCTACTCTCTGTCTAGGGACATGAACCATCACGCTACTCTCTTTGTCAAGCAACATGAACCATGACGCTACTCTCTTTGTCTAGGGACATGAACCATGACGCTACTCTCTTTGTCAAGCGACATGAACCATCACGCTACTCTCTTTGTCTAGCAACATGAACCATGTCGCTACTCTCTTTGTCTAGGGACATGAACCATGACGCTACTCTCTTTGTCTAGGGACATGAACCATGACGCTACTCTCTTTGTCTAGGAACATGAACTATGACGCTACTCTCTTTGTCAAGCAACATGAACCATCACGCTACTCTCTTTGTCTAGGGACTTGAACCATGACGCTACTCTCTTTGTCAAGCAACATGAACCATCACGCTACTCTCTTTGTCAAGGGACATGAACCATCACGCTACTCTCTTTGTCTAGGAACATGAACCATGACGCTACTCTCTTTGTCTAGGGACATGAACCATGACGCTACTCTCTTTGTCAAGGGACATGAACCATCACGCTACTCTCTTTGTCAAGCAACATGAACCATGACGCTACTCTCTTTGTCAAGCAACATGAACCATCACGCTACTCTCTTTGTCAAGGGACATGAACCATGACGCTACTCTCTTTGTCTAGGGACATGAACCATCACGCTACTCTCTTTGTCAAGCAACATGAACCATCACGCTACTCTCTGTCTAGGGACATGAACCATGACGCTACTCTCTTTGTCTAGGAACATGAACCATCACGCTACTCTCTTTGTCAAGGGACATGAACCATGACGCTACTCTCTTTGTCTAGGAACATGAACCATGACGCTACTCTCTCTGTCTAGGAACATGAACCATCACGCTACTCTCTTTGTCTAGGGACATGAACCATGATACTACTCTCTTTGCCAAGGGACTTGAACCATGTCGCTACTTTGTCAAGGAACATGAACCATCACGCTACTCTCTTTGTCAAGGGACATGAACCATCACGCTACTCTCTTTGTCTAGGGACATGAACCATCACGCTACTCTCTTTGTCTAGGGACATGAACGATCACGCTACTCTCTGTCTAGGGACATGAACCATCACGCTACTCTCTTTGTCAAGCAACATGAACCATGACGCTACTCTCTTTGTCAAGGGACATGAACCATGACGCTACTCTCTTTGTCTAGGGACATGAACCATGACGCTACTCTCTTTGTCTAGGAACATGAACCATCACGCTACTCTCTTTGTCAAGGGACATGAACCATGACGCTACTCTCTTTGTCTAGGAACATGAACCATGACGCTACTCTCTCTGTCTAGGAACATGAACCATCACGCTACTCTCTTTGTCTAGGGACATGAACCATGACGCTACTCTCTTTGTCTAGGAACATGAACCATGTCGCTACTCTCTTTGTCTAGGGACATGAACGATCACGCTACTCTCTGTCTAGGGACATGAACCATCACGCTACTCTCTTTGTCAAGCAACATGAACCATGACGCTACTCTCTTTGTCTAGGGACATGAACCATGACGCTACTCTCTTTGTCAAGCGACATGAACCATCACGCTACTCTCTTTGTCTAGCAACATGAACCATGTCGCTACTCTCTTTGTCTAGGGACATGAACCATGACGCTACTCTCTTTGTCTAGGGACATGAACCATGACGCTACTCTCTTTGTCTAGGAACATGAACTATGACGCTACTCTCTTTGTCAAGCAACATGAACCATCACGCTACTCTCTTTGTCTAGGGACTTGAACCATGACGCTACTCTCTTTGTCAAGCAACATGAACCATCACGCTACTCTCTTTGTCAAGGGACATGAACCATCACGCTACTCTCTTTGTCTAGGAACATGAACCATGACGCTACTCTCTTTGTCTAGGGACATGAACCATGACGCTACTCTCTTTGTCAAGGGACATGAACCATCACGCTACTCTCTTTGTCAAGCAACATGAACCATGACGCTACTCTCTTTGTCAAGCAACATGAACCATCACGCTACTCTCTTTGTCAAGGGACATGAACCATGACGCTACTCTCTTTGTCTAGGGACATGAACCATCACGCTACTCTCTTTGTCAAGCAACATGAACCATCACGCTACTCTCTGTCTAGGGACATGAACCATGACGCTACTCTCTTTGTCTAGGAACATGAACCATCACGCTACTCTCTTTGTCAAGGGACATGAACCATGACGCTACTCTCTTTGTCTAGGAACATGAACCATGACGCTACTCTCTCTGTCTAGGAACATGAACCATCACGCTACTCTCTTTGTCTAGGGACATGAACCATGATACTACTCTCTTTGCCAAGGGACTTGAACCATGTCGCTACTTTGTCAAGGAACATGAACCATCACGCTACTCTCTTTGTCAAGGGACATGAACCATCACGCTACTCTCTTTGTCTAGGGACATGAACCATCACGCTACTCTCTTTGTCTAGGGACATGAACGATCACGCTACTCTCTGTCTAGGGACATGAACCATCACGCTACTCTCTTTGTCAAGCAACATGAACCATGACGCTACTCTCTTTGTCAAGGGACATGAACCATGACGCTACTCTCTTTGTCTAGGGACATGAACCATGACGCTACTCTCTTTGTCTAGGGACATGAACCATCACGCTACTCTCTTTGTCAAGGGACATGAACCATGACGCTACTCTCTTTGTCTAGGGACATGAACCATGACGCTACTCTCTTTGTCTCGGAACATGAACCATGACGCTACTCTCTTTGTCTAGGGACATGAACCATGACGCTACTCTCTTTGTCTAGGGACATGAACCATGACGCTACTCTCTTTGTCTAGGGACTTGAACCATGACGCTACTCTCTTTGTCTAGGGACATGAACCATCACGCTACTCTCTTTGTCTAGGGACTTGAACCATCACGCTACTCTGTCAAGGGACATGAACCATGACGCTACTCTCTTTGTCTAGGGACATGAACCATGATACTACTCTCTTTGCCAAGGGACTTGAACCATGTCGCTACTTTGTCAAGGAACATGAACCATGACGCTACTCTCTTTGTCAAGGGACATGAACCATCACGCTACTCTCTTTGTCTAGGGACATGAACGATGACGCTACTCTCTTTGTCTAGGGACATGAACCATGACGCTACTCTCTTTGTCTAGGGACATGAACGATGACGCTACTCTCTTTGTCTAGGGACTTGAACCATCACGCTACTCTCTTTGTCTAGGGACTTGAACCATCACGCTTACAGATGCGCTTCTGCAGACGTCTGGAGCGCTCTTCCTTCTGATATAAAACTATTTAAACAATTATTTTTATTTTACCAGGTAGGGCCCACTGAGATTTACAGCTCTGTTCTAGGAATCACCCAGGCCACAAATGGTAGCTCAACGGAGTCATCACTTATCGTCGTGTGGGAATTTATAGTAGCAGCCAAATTCTCTAATCGCTTGTTGTTTATTTTAAATGTGGAAGGAAAACCCTGAGTACCCAGAGAAAAATGCACGCGACTATGGGGAGAGAGACACGCAAACTCCAAATATACAGCAGCAGCAGCAGGCACCGTCAGGGTCGGGATGGAAACCACGACCTCCTGTACACCAGGCGATGGAGTTAACATCTCTCCACCGCAGCGATTCACATTTGGAAGCCACTGGGAGCCTTGCACTTTTACATCGAGATTGACAACTCATTTCTTTAAAGCTGCTGTTTGTGTTTTAGTGTATTGTCCTTTCCTCGCACATCTGGCTACGTACGGTGCAAAAGAACTTCAACATTGCATTCAACGACTGCCACTTGAACCTCGTGGCCCCCTTGCCAACGACGTCACCCCATGACGTCACGCCCTCCCACTCGCCGGCTATGACGTCACCGCCCCGCCCCTTATAAGAGGCGCGGGGAAGCGGGACTTGTCTCCCGGTTGCGCCCCGCGCCGCCACCGACGATTCGCGGCGCGCCCTCCATTCACTTTGCGCGGTGCACGCCATCCACGGGCCGCGTTCGCCTTGGTTTTGCGACCAAGCGTTCGCGTAAAATAATATAAAATAGATTTTAAATTCGACAGTCGCTGTGAAATGTCGTCGTCCAAGACGGGCGGGGTGACGCCGCCGCGGCTGAGGGCCCTGGTGGAGCTCGACCCGCTGCTGCAGCCCTACGAGGCCGACTTCAAGCGAAGGTGACCGGTGTGGTGGGGGGTTGAGGAGTGAATGCGGCGGCACGGGCAACGGGAGACAAGGCCCGGCTCGTGTGTGTGTGTACGTGTGTTTACGTGCGGGAGAGACAAAGGCGGCCGGGCGTGGTGGCGGCGCTGTCCATCCACCCCCTCGTGTGCCGCAGTGCCGCTAGCCTGCACAATAGGTGCTGGCAGCACTTGCCCCAACAGTCTGTTACAGGCTGTACGGGGGATCTTCGTCTTATGTGTACGTGCACCTAGCCTGGCACGACACGGGATTGTGTGCTGACGTGACAGTCGCGCAGTAGCGAATGGCGGCCGCTGTGTTTTGTTTTGGGGAGACATCCAGCAGTGGATTGGCCAAGGGTATCGGTGCGCGTGTGAAGAGCGGTAGGTCGACTCGGCTGGTGCGGTGGTGCGTAGCGGGGAGACAAAGACGGCCGAGCGTGGCGCTGGCCACCCACCCCCTCGTGTGCCGCACCCGCCTTCATAGGTGCCTGCCAACAGCACTTGCCCCAACAGTTTGTCAAGGCTACACGGGGGACATTTGTCAACGGTGTGCGTACGCTCACACACGCACGCACGCACGCGTGAACCTAGCCTGGCACAACACGCTCCGTGTGTGCTGACGTGCCCGTCACACGGTGGCTAATGCCGGCTGGTGTGTAACGTTGGGAGGGCTTCATCCAGAGCTGCCAATGCGCGTGACGCGTGTGGCGTTCTGGGGAGCGGTGGCGCAGCGGTTAGCGCATAGCGCGATGAACCCGGCGACCCCGAGTTGGGATTCGCGCACACGGCCGATCACATTCGTGACGGCGAATATCTCAATGTGTTGCTGTGCCACCGCTAGATCCACTCGGCCCTAACAACGAGTGCCCGGTGTAGTGCGTGTAAAACATCGGTACCCGGGCGAGACAAAGGCGGCCGGGTGTGGGTGCTGGCCACCCACCCCCTCGCGTGTGCCGCGCGCTGCTCGCAAACAGCGCTTGCCCCCACAGCCTTACGAGGCTATACGGGGGACCTTGGTATGGGGGGAGGGGTCGCATTGTCGCAATCCAGCAGCCGTAAGGCTGCGCGCGCGTGTCACCGCTCACGGCCCCCACGGTGTCACATTTCGTGGACGCTGGCACCGTGGTGCAATTGTGGGGTCGCACCCTGCTCGGTGTTGCAATCCGCAGGGATCGCCGGCTAAGCTGCGAATCCATCGCCCGGCGCGGTGGAAGAGTAGGCCAAATGCCCTCGAGGGGAGCCCCCTCTTCTACAGAGCTCCCCTCGAGGTTGAGGCCTTATCTGCCAGCAGTGGCACGAGGAAGGAATTTAAAGGGCTGCCCCTGTAGCTTATTTGACATGTCACGTTCCCACGCCTCGTGGGTCTCGTCCCGAGCTCCCGCACGGCACTGCAGAAGAGCCTCCCGTGTGGGAGAGGCCCGCGGAAGTGGCCATCACAGAGCTAGCGTCGGTGTCCCTTTCAAGTCACCTCTGGACGCTGGCTAGGGTGGCGCTCGCTACCAAAGGGGTCTTTGGCCATGGATTGCAACGCTGAGAGTTTGGCTTCTTGTGGGAGGAACCCAGAGGTACTTAGCCTGGCACGACATGGAATTGTAAACAAAACATGCCAATTCGCCCCTAGTTCAGCACACCGGTGTGTTGGAGAGTAAACCCCACAACGTTTACAATGCGAGTACGACGTTTCGCCAGTAATTAAAACTAGCACCGGCAGGCGACGGCCAGATTTGACTGTGTCGAGTGGTTATGGTGAGAATTGCATTGTTAACTTGTTTCCTGTTGACACCAGTTTTTAAATAAGCGTATGCATAGTTAAACGATTAGTAGTGAATGAGTAACGGGCAAACCCTTCAATAGTAGCACAGTATTACTGATGCGTAAACTGATTTGTATTCAGAGTTAAGTTTATAAAACGTTGCTGGCACGGTGGACAGTGAGAATTTCTTCTCCCGGTGAGCCCAGGGCACGGGCCACGTGACCCCGGGCCCAGTCCCCACGTCGAACTTCACTGCCCTGCAAATTCCCATGCAGTCTGCCGCTCAAGGATGCGCCAGGCTCAGCCCTCGCCTTGGCATTCAACATTTTTTTTCTGGTCCACCAGGCAAGGCCCCACCGAGCTGTGCGGCTGCTTTTCAGAAGCGACCTGGCCACAAATGATAGCTCAAGGAAGCAGCTTATCACGCAAACTCCAAATATACAGCAGCAGCAGCAGCAGGCGTCCGGGTCGGGATAGAACCCACGACCTCCTGTATAGCAGGCGAGGGAGACGACATCTATGCCACCCGGCACGCGGTTTGTAAACGTTAGCACCGGGTGGAGGCATCATCCGCCCGGCTTGCGGCAGGGCTGGGGGACACCGCACCACCGCCCGGGTTGGAGCCCGGGCGTTGGTGGTGGTGCGTTCGTGGCTCGCTCCCTGCGGACAGCGGCACAGACTTTGTGGATAAAGAGCAGGGGGAGCCCCCCCCCCACCGGTACCCCATCGGCTGGCACCCCTCCTCTCGACGTGTACTGGGCACGCGCCCGGCACCGGGGGCAACTCGGGGCAATAGCGGACCCGCGGGTGACATTTGGGAGATGTATTTCTGGGCTGTGACTGGCCCAGTTTAATTAGCGGAGTGTCGCAATGCCACTGCCATGGTATCGCGTGTCCCAGCAAGACGGCGTGTGGGCTCAAGGTCATTTGAATGAACGCGCCTGTGTGCCTGTGTGCGAGCACACGGGCACACGCAGCGGTCAGCGGGCCGCGCTACGAACCCGGCGACCCGAGTTCGATTCCCGCTCACGGCCAACGCCGGTGATAGCGATTATCTGAACCGGTGCTGGGCTTCCCCTAGGTGGACTCTGCCTTAAATGAGTATCTGGTGTGGCGTATAAACATTAGCACTCTGATATGGGACCTTTCTTGCCAGTATCAAAATATAACAATGAATCCTTATTCAAGGAATCCTGTCTGCATTCACCACACGTACTTGTGGTGGTGAACGTGCAAACAAAAAAACAACACGCTCTGACAACATACGGGCATTGTCTTTGAAACTGATTGGTCCACACCAGAGACGGCTTTCTGCTGAGCCTAGTCTCAAAGTGTTAGACCTGTTTGGTGTTTTAACATCTTGACACAACTGTTTCATTGGCAGAAAGGGTAAAACTCTTTGTTATATTTTAATACGGCAAGAAAGGTCCCATATTGTAGCTGCTCACTCCGAGCTATGAATGCCTTGAGAGTGCATTGCCTTTGTGCTGTTCGCCTTGTGGCGTCCTCTGGATGCAAAGGTGGCCGGGCGAAGTGTTGTCCATCCAACCCGCTCCGCCTCATGTACCATAGGTGCTCACTAACAGCACTTGCCCCAACAGTTTGTTAAGGCTATAATGGGAATTTGGGTGAGTGAGTGTGGAGTTTGTAAGTTCTCTCTCTCTCCCCCTGTTCTGCTTGGTTTTCCTCCCGCATCTCAAGTTTCCTCCCCCATGTAAACATTCATTACGTGAGCCAATAACACCTTAATATGAAGAGGACTGCAGAACTTGGTCAATTGTTGGTATTGTCGGCTCCTCTGCAGTTCCTCGGGGCTCCTCTGAGTGGGTACTCGCGATATTTCAGAAGCAACCTGGATATCACAAATGTCAGCTGAATGAAGTTGCTTATCACGTGGAAATAGAGAGAGCAGCAGCTGAATACTCTACACGTGCGATGTTGATTCTAAATGTGGATGGAAAATCCGGAGGACCCAGAGGAAAATCAACGCGACCACGGAGAGGGAGACACGCAGACTCCAAATATACAGCAGCAGGCGTCAGGGTTGGGATTGAACCCACGACCTCCTTTACACCAGTCGAGGTAGTTGAGTCATTGCCGGCATTGTTTTTGTGCGTGTTGGTGTGCGTGGGTGTGCGCGTACGAACGTGTGCGTGCCCGTGCGCGTTCGAGTGTGCGTGTGGGCGTGCGTGTGGGCGTGCGTGTGCGTGCGGGTGTGTGTGTGTGTGTGGGTGTGTGTGCGGGTGTGTGTGTGTGGGTGTGTGTGCGGGTGCGTGTGTGTGTGCGTGCCCGTGCGTGTACGAACGTGTGCGTGCCCGTGCGCGTTCGAGTGTGCCTGTGCGTGTGTGTGTGTGGGTGTGTGTGGGTGTGTGCGCGTGTGTGGGTGTGTGTGGGTGTGCGCGTGCGTGCGGGTGTGTGTGCGTGGGTGTGTGGGTGGGCCGTGCGTGTGGGTGTGTGCGTGCGTGTGGGTGTGCGCGTGCGTGTGGGTGTGCGCGTGCGTGCGGGTGTGTGCATGTGTGTGGGTGTGTGTGTGTGGGTGTGTGCGTGTGTGTGGGTGTGTGCGTGTGTGTGGGTGTGTGCGTGTGTGGGTGTGTGCGTGTGTGTGTGTGTGGGTGTGTGTGTGGGTGTGTGTGGGTGTGTGGGTGTGCGCGTGCGTGCGGGTGTGTGCGTGGGTGTGTGTGTAGGTATGGGCGCATGCAGGAGCTCCTGGGGAAGATGGAGCAGCACGAGGGGGGTTTGGATGCGTTCACGCGCGGCTACGCCACGATGGGCATCGTGAAGGGCCCTGACGGGACGCTGTGCTGCAGGGAGTGGGCCCCTGGGGCCCAGGCCCTGCACCTCACGGGGGACTTCAGTGGGTACCCCCACCGCACCGCCGCACCACCACACCGCATCACCACACCGCACCACCACAACAACAACAGCAGCAGCGACGGCCGTGTGCCACTAAGTGGCGGTGATGTCACCGCGGCGCCTGTGCCAGGCTGTGTGCACTCTGAGGCCACCGCGTGAAGTGCGTGGGGATCTTGCTGACGGCACGGGCAACGGGAAAGAGGGCCGCGCGTGTGTGTGTGTGTGTACGCACGCACGCGCGTGTGTGTGTCTATGCACGCACGTGTCTACGCATGTGTGTGTGTGTGTACGCGCGTGCGCGCGTGTGTGTGTACGCACGCGTGTGTGTTTATGCGTGCGCGCGTGCGCGTGTGTGTGTTTACGCGCGTACGCGTGTGTGTGTTTACGCATGCACGTGTCTACGCGCGTGTGTGTGTACGCGCGCGTGTGTGTGTTTGCGCGCGTACGCGTGTGTGTGTTTACGCATGCACGTGTCTACGCGCGTGTGTGTGTTTGCGCGTGTGTGTGTTTGCGCGCGTGCGCGTGTGTGTTTGCGCGTGTGTGTGTTTGCGCGTGTGTGTGTTTGCGCGCGTGTGTGTGTTTGCGCGCGTGCGCGTGTGTGTGTTTGCGCGTGTGTGTGTTTGCGCGTGTGTGTGTTTTCGCGCGTACGCGTGTGTGTGTTTGCGCGCGTGTGTGTGTTTGCGCGCGTGTGTGTGTTTGCGCGCGTGTGTGTGTTTGCGCGCGTGCGCGTGTGTGTGTTTGCGCGTGTGTGTGTTTGCGCGTGTGTGTGTTTGCGCGTGTGTGTGTTTTCGCGCGTACGCGTGTGTGTGTTTGCGCGCGTGTGTGTGTTTGCGCGCGTGTGTGTGTTTGCGCGCGTGTGTGTGTTTGCGCGCGTGCGCGTGTGTGTGTTTGCGCGTGTGTGTGTTTGCGCGCGTACGCGTGTGTGTGTTTGCGCGTGTGTGTGTTTGCGCGCGTGTGTGTGTTTGCGCGCGTGCGCGTGTGTGTGTTTGCGCGCGTGCGCGTGTGTGTTTGCGCGTGCGCGTGTGTGTTTGCGCGTGTGTGTGTACGCGCGCGTGTGTGTGTGTTTACGCGCGTACGCGTGCGCGTGTGTGTGTTTACGCGCGTACGCGTGTGTGTGTCTACGCATGTGTGTGTACGCGCGCGCGCGTGTGTGTGTGTTTACGCGCGTACTCGTGTGTGTGTCTACGCATGCACGTGTCTGTGCGCGTGTGTGTGTACGCGCGCGTGCACGTGTGTGTGTGTGTGTTTACGCACGCACGCATGCGTAAACATCGCCACAACGGAGACGAAGGCGGTCGTGTCCACACCCCCCCTCGTCTGCCGTACCGGCCTTCGTAGGTGCTCGCTAATGGCACTTGCCCCGACGGTGTTCAGGCTTACCCGGGGGACCTTTGTCTTTGTCTCAGACGGATGGGACCACTTCTCGCACGCCTTCTCGCGCCTCGAGTTCGGGAAGTGGGAACTCCTCCTGCCCCGCAGGCCTGACGGCTCCCCCGCCATCCCGCACGGCTCCAAGCTCAAGGTGAGCCCACGTCTAGGTGCGCTCGGCCTCAAACGGACGGGCGCGGCGCATCACGGCGGTTATATCGTCGTCAGCGTCGTCACCATCGCTGTGTTTGGCATGGTCGTGACGATGGTGACGATGTTGATTGTGGCTGTAGTGTGGATGGTAGCGATGGCGGTAGTGGTGATGTTGTTTTTGTTGATGTTCACATTGACGTTGTTCATGGTTTTGTTGATGGTGATGTTGTTGTTGTTGATTTGAGGTGGTGGTGGTGACGAGCGATGGCCGCACGCTGTTCCGCATCTCTCCGTGGGCACACTACGTCACCAAGGAGGGTGCAGCTGTCACCTACGAGTGGGTGCACTGGGACCCACCGAACCCCTACCAGGTGTCTAACCCGAACCCTATCTACAACACTGCCACAGCCACACCAGGTGTCACACCACAACGTCTATCACATCCCTGGCTGCGAGGTGAATCCTCACCATAGGCCCCCTCCTCTGGCGCTGCCTCTAACGCGGTGCTCTGCCGGTGCCCCCCGCGTGGCGCAGCGCGTGCACCCTGTGCCCGCGTGCCCACGCAGTCTGCGCATCTACGAGGCCCACGTGGGCATCTCCTCGCACGAGGGCCGCGTCGCCACCTACGAGCACTTCACGCGTAACATGCTGCCCCGCATCAAGAGGCTCGGTGAGTCATTCACTCGCTAACTCGCTCGCTACACGTGCCACACGCTGCCCCGCATCAAGAGGCTCGGTGAGTCGCTCGCTAACTCGCTCGCTCGCTACGCGTGCCACACGCTGCCCCGCATCAAGAGGCTCCATGAGTGTATTCCGCCTCCTCCTCGTGCCTCCATCGAGTCGTCCCCTCTCTCTGTCTCTACGCGAGCGATGAGCGGGCACCGTGCGGCCGTGGTGACGTCACGAGGCGTCGCCGTCACCGTGTAAACGTCATCATCGCGGAGACGGAGGCGGCCGAGTGCGGTGCTGGACGCAGCCGCCCCCCCGCATCTCCCCCTCGGGTGACGTGCTCGCTCGCAGTACTTGCCTCGCCTGCCGGTCGGGGCTATATGGGGGACCTTTGTCTGCGTCTGCGCTTCAGGGTACAACTGCATCCAGCTGATGGCCGTCATGGAGCACGCGTACTACGCCAGCTTCGGATACCAAGTCACCAGCTTCTTCGCAGCCTCCAGGTCCGTGACATCACCACCAACATAGGCGTCATCGCCAACATCGTCATCGCCAACGCCATCATCATCGCCGACATCATCATCATCATCATCGCGGCCGCCGACATCATCATCATCATCATCGCCGGCGTCGACATCGTCGTCACCATCAACACCAACATCACCGCCTTTCACCGGCATCACCGACTCCGACGTGACCGTTGGCTCCTTCGGCACCGTCGTCGCCGTCGGCGCCGTTGACGCCGCTGCCGGCACCGGCACCGCCACCCGCGCCGTCACCGCGAGCGCCGCCGGCGTCTCCCCCCCACCCCCCTTACCCCCGCCCCCCCCCCCCCGCCCCCCCGTGCAGTCGCTACGGCACCCCGGAGGACCTGAAGGCGCTGCTGGACGCGGCCCACGCGCTGGGGCTGCGCGTGCTGCTGGACGTGGTGCACAGCCACGCGTCGCGCAACACCGAGGACGGCCTCAACGAGTACGACGGCACCGACGGCGCCTTCTTCCACGCGGGGCCACGCGGGGCCCACCCACTCTGGGACAGCCGCCTCTTTGACTACCGCAGGTGGGCGCCGCCGCCGGGATGCTCGTGGACACCGTGGTGGTGGTGGTGGTGGTGGTAGAGACCGCGGTGGTGGTGACGGTGGTGGTGACGGTGGTGGTGACGGTGGTGGTGACGGTGGTGGTGACGGTGGTGGTGACGGTGGTGGTTGAGACTGGTGGTGGTGTTGGTGGTGGTGACGGTGGTGGTGGTGGTGGTGGTGTTGGTGGTGGTGTTGGTGGTGGTGGTGGTGGTTGAGACTGTGGTGGTGTTGGTGGTGGTGTTGGTGGTGGTGGTGGTGGTGGTGGTTGAGACTGTGGTGGTGTTGGTGGTGGTGTTGGTGGTGGTTGAGACTGTGGTGGTGTTGGTGGTGGTGTTGGTGGTGGTGTTGGTGGTGGTGGTGGTGGTTGAGACTGTGGTGGTGTTGGTGGTGGTGTTGGTGGTGGTGTTGGTGGTTGAGACTGTGGTGGTGTTGGTGGTGGTGTTGGTGGTGGTGTTGGTGGTGGTGGTTGAGACTGGTGGTGGTGTTGGTGGTGGTGTTGGTGGTGGTGTTGGTGGTGGTGGTGGTGGTTGAGACTGTGGTGGTGTTGGTGGTGGTGTTGGTGGTGGTGTTGGTGGTGGTGGTGGTGGTTGAGACTGTGGTGGTGTTGGTGGTGGTGTTGGTGGTGGTGGTGGTGGTTGAGACTGTGGTGGTGTTGGTGGTGGTGTTGGTGGTGGTTGAGACTGTGGTGGTGTTGGTGGTGGTGTTGGTGGTGGTGTTGGTGGTGGTGGTGGTGGTTGAGACTGTGGTGGTGTTGGTGGTGGTGTTGGTGGTGGTGTTGGTGGTGGTGGTGGTGGTTGAGACTGTGGTGGTGTTGGTGGTGGTGTTGGTGGTGGTGTTGGTGGTGGTGGTGGTGGTTGAGACTGGTGGTGGTGTTGGTGGTGGTGTTGGTGGTGGTGTTGGTGGTGGTGGTGGTGGTTGAGACTGTGGTGGTGTTGGTGGTGGTGTTGGTGGTGGTGTTGGTGGTGGTGGTGGTGGTTGAGACTGTGGTGGTGTTGGTGGTGGTGTTGGTGGTGGTGGTGGTTGAGACTGTGGTGGTGTTGGTGGTGGTGTTGGTGGTGGTGTTGGTGGTGGTGGTGGTGGTGGTGGTTGAGACTGTGGTGGTGTTGGTGGTGGTGTTGGTGGTGGTGGTGGTTGAGACTGTGGTGGTGTTGGTGGTGGTGTTGGTGGTGGTGTTGGTGGTGGTGGTGGTGGTTGAGACTGTGGTGGTGTTGGTGGTGGTGTTGGTGGTGGTGTTGGTGGTGGTGGTGGTGGTTGAGACTGTGGTGGTGTTGGTGGTGGTGTTGGTGGTGGTGGTGGTTGAGACTGTGGTGGTGTTGGTGGTGGTGTTGGTGGTGGTGTTGGTGGTGGTGGTGGTGGTTGAGACTGTGGTGGTGTTGGTGGTGGTGTTGGTGGTGGTGGTGGTTGAGACTGTGGTGGTGTTGGTGGTGGTGTTGGTGGTGGTGTTGGTGGTGGTGGTGGTGGTTGAGACTGTGGTGGTGTTGGTGGTGGTGTTGGTGGTGGTGTTGGTGGTGGTGGTGGTGGTTGAGACTGTGGTGGTGTTGGTGGTGGTGTTGGTTGAGACTGTGGTGGTGTTGGTGGTGGTGTTGGTGGTGGTGTTGGTGGTGGTGGTGGTGGTTGAGACTGTGGTGGTGTTGGTGGTGGTGTTGGTGGTGGTGTTGGTGGTGGTGGTGGTGGTTGAGACTGTGGTGGTGTTGGTGGTGGTGTTGGTGGTGGTGTTGGTGGTGGTGGTGGTGGTGGTTGAGACTGGTGGTGGTGTTGGTGGTGGTGTTGGTGGTGGTGTTGGTGGTGGTTGAGACTGTGGTGGTGTTGGTGGTGGTGTTGGTGGTGGTGGTGGTTGAGACTGTGGTGGTGGTGTTGGTGGTGGTGTTGGTGGTGGTGGTGGTTGAGACTGTGGTGGTGTTGGTGGGGACCGCTTTAATGTTGATGGTGGAGACCGCAATAACACTGTCACACTAATACTACCACAGTAACACTGTCACACTAATACTACCACAGTAACACTGACACACTAATACTACCACAGTAACACTGACACACTAATACTACCACAGTAACACTGACACACTAATACTACCACAGTAACACTGACACACTAATACTACCACAGTAACACTGACACACTAATACTACCACAGTAACACTGTCACACTAATGCTACCACAGTAACACTGACACACTAATACTACCACAGTAACACTGTCACACTAATACTACCACAGTAACACTGACACACTAATACTACCACAGTAACACTGACACACTAATACTACCACAGTAACACTGTCACACTAATGCTACCACAGTAACACTGACACACTAATACTACCACAGTAACACTGTCACACTAATACTACCACAGTAACACTGACACACTAATACTACCACAGTAACACTGACACACTAATACTACCACAGGAACACTGTCACACTAATACTATCACAGTAACACTGACACACTAATACTACCACAGTAAAACTGACACACTAATAGTACCACAGTAACACTGTCACACTAATACTACCACAGTAACACTGACACACTAATACTACCACAGTAACACTGACACACTAATACTACCACAGTAACACTGTCACACTAATACTACCACAGTAACACTGACACACTAATACTACCACAGTAACACTGACACACTAATACTACCACAGTAACACTGTCACACTAATACTACCACAGTAACACTGACACACTAATACTACCACAGTAACACTGACACACTAATACTACCACAGTAACACTGACACACTAATACTACCACAGTAACACTGTCACACTAATACTACCACAGTAACACTGACACACTAATACTACCACAGTAACACTGACACACTAATACTACCACAGTAACACTGACACACTAATACTACCACAGTAACACTGTCACACTAATACTACCACAGTAACACTGGCACACTAATACTACCACAGTAACACTGACACTAATACTACCACAATAACACTGTCACACTAATACTACCACAGTAACACTGACACACTAATACTACCACAGTAACAATGTCACACTAATTCTACCACAGTAACACTGACACACTAATACTACCACAGTAACACTATCACACTAATACTACCACAGTAACACTGTCACCCTAATACTACCACAGTAACAATGTCACACTAATTCTACCACAGTAACACTGACACACTAATACTACCACAGTAACACTGTCACACTAATACTACCACAGTAACACTGACACACTAATACTACCACAGTAACACTGTCACACTAATACTACCACAGTAACACTGTCACACTAATACTACCACAGTAACATTGACACACTAATATTACCACAGTAACACTGACACACTAATACTACCACAGTAACATTGACACACTAATACTACCACAGTAACACTGACACACTAATACTACCACAGTAACACTGACACACTAATACTACCACAGTAACACTGACACACTAATATTACCACAGTAACACTGACACACTAATACTACCACAGTAACACTGCCACACTAATACTACCACAGTAACACTGACACACTAATACTACCACAGTAACACTGTCACACTAATACTACCACAGTAACACTGACACACTAATACTACCACAGTAACACTGTCACACTAATACTACCACAGTAACACTGGCACACCAATACTACCACAGTAACACTGTCACACTAATACTACCACAGTAACACTGTCACACGAATACTACCACAGTAACACTGGCACACTAATACTACCACAGTAACACTGTCACACTAATACTACCACAGTAACACTGGCACACCAATACTACCACAGTAACACTGTCACACTAATACTACCACAGTAACACTGTCACACTAATACTACCACAGTAACACTGACACACTAATACTACCACAGTAACACTGACACACTAATACTACCACAGTAACACTGTCACACTAATACTACCACAGTAACACTGGCACACTAATACTACCACAGTAACACTGTCACACTAATACTACCACAGTAACACTGACACACTAATACTACCACAGTAACACTGTCACACTAATACTACCACAGTAACACTGTCACACTAATACTACCACAGTAACACTGACACACTAATACTACCACAGTAACACTGTCACACTAATACTACCACAGTAACACTGTCACACTAATACTACCACAGTAACACTAACACACTAATACTACCACAGTAACACTGTCACACTAATACTACCACAGTAACACTGTCACACTAATACTACCACAGTAACACTGACACACTAATACTACCACAGTAACACTGTCACACTAATACTACCACAGTAACACTGACACACTAATACTACCACAGTAACACTAACACACTAATGCTACCACAGTAACAATGACACACTAATACTACCACAGTAAAACTGTCACACTAATACTACCACAGTAACACTGACACACTAATACTACCTCAGTAACACTGACACACTAATACTACCACAGTAAAACTGTCACACTAATACTACCACAGTAACACTGACACACTAATACTACCTCAGTAACACTGACACACTCATACTACCACAGTAACACTGTCACACTAATACTACCACAGTAACACTGTCACACTAATACTACCACAGTAACACTGACACACTAATACTACCACAGTAACACTAACACACTAATGCTACCACAGTAACAATGACACACTAATACTACCACAGTAAAACTGTCACACTAATACTACCACAGTAACACTGACACACTAATACTACCTCAGTAACACTGACACACTAATACTACCACAGTAAAACTGTCACACTAATACTACCACAGTAACACTGTCACACTAATACTACCACAGTAACACTGACACACTAATACTACCACAGTAACACTGTCACACTAATACTACCACAGTAACACTGTCACACTAATACTACCACAGTGACACTGTCACACTAATACTACCACAGTAACACTGTCACACTAATACTACCACAGTAACACTGACACACTAATACTACCACAGTAACACTGTCACACTAATAGTACCACAGTAACACTGACACACTAATACTACCACAGTAATAATGACACACTAATACTACCACAGAAACAATGACACACTAATACTACCACAGTAACACTGACACACTAATACTACCACAGTAATAATGACACACTAATACTACCACAGTAACACTGACACACTAATACTACCACAGTAATAATGACACACTAATACTACCACAGTAACACTGACACACTAATACTACCACAGTAACACTGTCACACTAATACTACCACAGTAACACTGACACACTAATACTACCACAGTAACACTGACACACTAATACTACCACAGTAACACTGTCACACTAATACTACCACAGTAACACTGTCACACTAATACTACCACAGTAACACTGTCACACTAATACTACCACAGTAACACTGACACACTAATACTACCACAGTAACACTGTCACACTAATACTCCCACAGTAACACTGACACACTAATACTACCACAGTAACACTGACACACTAATACTACCACAGTAACACTGACACACTAATTCTACCACAGTAACACTGTCACACTAATACTACCACAGTAACACTGACACACTAATACTACCACAGTAACACTGTCACACTAATACTACCACAGTAACACTGGCACACTAATACTACCACAGTAACACTGGCACACTAATACTACCACAGTAACACTGGCACACTAATACTACCACAGTAACACTGTCACACTAATACTACCACAGTAATACTGTCACGCTAATACTACCACAGTAACACTGACACACTAATACTACCACAGTAACACTGTCACACTAATACTACCACAGTAACACTGTCACACTAATACTACCACAGTAACACTGACACACTAATACTACCACAGTAACACTGTCACACTAATACTACCACAGTAACACTGTCACACTAATACTACCACAGTAACACTGTCACACTAATACTACCACAGTAACACTAACACACTAATACTACCACAGTAACACTGTCACACTAATACTACCACAGTAACACTGTCACACTAATACTACCACAGTAACACTGACACACTAATACTACCACAGTAACACTGACACACTAATACTACCACAGTAACACGGACACACTAATACTACCACAGTAACACGGACACACTAATACTACCACAGTAACACTGGCGCACTAATACTACCACAGTAACAATGACGCACTAATACTACCACAGTAACACTGTCACACTAATACTACCACAGTAACACTGTCACACTAATACTACCACAGTGACACTGTCACACTAATACTACCACAGTAACACTGACACACTAATACTACCACAGTAACACTGTCACACTAATACTACCACAGTAACACTGGCACACTAATACTACCACAGTAACACTGACACACTAATACTACCACAGTAACACTGTCACACTAATACTACCACAGTAACACTGACACACTAATACTACCACAGTAAGACTGTCACATTAATACTACCACAGTAACACTGTCACACTAATACTACCACAGTAACACTGGCACACTAATACTACCACAGTAACACTGACACACTTATACTACCACAGTAACACTGACACACTAATACTACTACAGTAACACTGTCACACTAATACTACCACAGTAACACTGTCACACTAATACTACCACAGTAACACTGTCACACTAATACTACCACAGTAACAATGACACACTAATACTACCACAGTAACACTGTCACACTAATACTACCACAGTAACACTGTCACACTAATACTACCACAGTAACACTGACACACTAATACTACCACAGTAAAACTGACACACTAATACTACCACAGTAACACTGACACACTAATACTACCACAGTAACACTGACACACTAATACTACCACAGTAACACTGACACACTAATACTACCACAGGAACACTGTCACACTAATACTACCACAGTAACACTGACACACTAATACTACCACAGTAACACTGACACACTAATACTACCACAGTAAAACTGACACACTAATACTACCACAGTAACACTATCACACTAATACTACCACAGTAACACTGACACACTAATACTACCACAGTAACACTGACACACTAATACTACCACAGTAACACTGACACACTAATGCTACCACAGTAACACTGACACACTAATACTACCACAGTAACACTGACACACTAATACTACCACAGTAACACTGACACACTAATACTACCACAGTAACACTGACACACTAATACTACCACAGTAACACTGACACACTAATACTACCACAGTGACACTGACACACTAATACTACCACAGTAACACTGACACACTAATACTACCACAGTAACACTGACACACTAATACTACCACAGTAACACTGACACACTAATACTACCACAGTAACACTGTCACACTAATACTACCACAGTAACACTGACACACTAATACTACCACAGTAACACTGACACACTAATTCTACGACCACTGTGCTGTGTGTGTGTGTGTTCTGTGTGTTTGTGTGTGTGCTCTCTGTGTCTGTGTGCTCTGTGTGTGTGCTCTGTGTGTGTGTGTGCTCTGTGTGTGTGTGTGCTCTGTGTGTGTGTGCTCTGTGTGTGTGTGTGCTCTGCGTGTGTGTGTGCTCTGTGTGTGTGTGTGCTCTGTGTGTGTGTGCTCTGTGTGTGTGTGTGCTCTGCGTGTGTGTGTGCTCTGCGTGTGTGTGTGCTCTGCGTGTACTCTGTGTGTACTATGTGTGTGTGTGTGCTCTGTGTGCTCTGCGTTGTGTGTGTGGGCTCTGTGTGAAGCTGGGAGGTTCTGCGTTTTCTGCTCTCAAACCTGCGCTGGTGGATGGAGGAGTACGGATTCGATGGCTTCCGCTTTGACGGCATCACGTCGATGATTTACCACCACCACGGTGTAGGTGAGACATGTGGGGACATGCGGGGACACGTGGAGATGCACACAAGGAGACGTAGCGACACGTGGAGACACGTGGATACACGTGGAGACGCACACAGATGCACACAGAGAGACATAGGGACACGCGGGGACATCCAGAGACCCAGACATTCGGGGACACACACACACACACACGATGTTGATGGTGTGTGTCTCGGAGCGGGCTTCAATAGCGATGTTGACGATGTTGACGATGTTGACGATGTGCAGGAGAGGACTTCTCTGGGAACTACGAGGAGTACTTTGGGCTGCAGGTGGACGAGGACTCCCTCGTCTACCTCATGCTGGCCAATCACATGCTGCACTCCTTTTACCCACAATGCACCACGGTCGCAGAGGTACCGCCCCCCCGTCCCCCCCACCACACAGCTCGAGTCGTTGGCAGTGTTGACGATGCAGTTTGCGTGTTGTGGTTTTTATTTGTTGTCTTGCTCTGGTTGACCACAGCCTGTGCAGGGCCTATAAACGTCTGGCAGCTCACCAGCATTGACTCAAGCAAGGCTGCCTCTGCTGTCGAATCAGTGCTGTGGGGATTGAGCACTCTTAAGGATGTGTGTGTGAGTAAGGAATAATTGTAGGTTGTATCTGGAGAGAGGGACGCGTGAAGGAGGAGGATCGTTGATATCGATGGCGTTGGGGACGCACAAATCCCCCCAACCCCCACCCTCGTTCGATTCCCGCTCACGGCCAACATCAACGCCGGTGACGATTATCTGAAACGGTGCTGGGCCTTCCCCTAGGTGGACTTGGCCTAAAATGAGTGCGTGGTGCAACGTGTAAAATAAATCGGCACTGGGGAGATGAAGGCGGCCGGCCGTGGTGTTGGCCACCCACCCCCACGTGCGCCGTGCCGGCCTTGATGGGCGCTGCCGGCCTTGATGGGCGCTGCCGGCCTTGATGGGCGCTGCCGGCCTTGATGGGCGCTGCCGGCCTTGATGGGCGCTGCCGGCCTTGATGGGCGCTGCCGGCCTTGATGGGCGCTGCCGGCCTTGATGGGCGCTGCCGGCCTTGATGGGCGCTGCCGGCCTTGATGGGCGCTGCCGGCCTTGATGGGCGTTGCCGGCCTTGATGGGCGCTGCTACTCTCCCACGGCACTTTCCCCATCAGTCTGTGAAAGGCTACACGGGGGACCTTTGTCTGCGTGGCAGGAGGTGTCAGGGATGCCGGCGATGTGCCGCCCAGTGGAGGAGGGGGGCGCCGGCTTCGACTACCGCCTGGCAATGGCCATCCCGGACAAGTGGATCCAGGTACCACCACGGTGCACCGCCGCCGCCGTCGGCCATGCTCAATCCACTGCTGCATGAAGGCCTCCCGAAGCCGTCGCAGTCTCCATCTTCACGTGTCACCTTGCGTCTCTGTCCCCCCCTGCTGTGTGTCCCCCCCCCCGTGTCCCCCCTCCACGTGTCCCCCCCCCTCCACGTGTCCCCCCTCCCCGTGTCCCCCCTCCCCGTGTCCCCCCCACTGTTCCCCCCCCCCCGTGTCCCCCCTCCCCGTGCCCCCCCCCACCCGTGTCTCTGAGCGTCCCCGTAGATAATCAAGGAGCGCAAGGATGAGGACTGGAACATCGGGGACATCGTCCACACGCTCATCAACCGGCGGCACGGGGAGAAGTGCATCGCCTACGCGGAGAGCCACGACCAGGTGACGAGCCCGAGGCAGAGACCTCCCGTGGTGTCGCCTCTCACGGGAAAGTGACGCTCGGCCGCTCATTCGCGCCGCCCCCATCCCCTGGCCCCCCTCCGCCGTGGCCCCAGGCGCTGGTGGGGGACAAGACGCTGGCGTTCTGGCTGATGGACGAGGCGATGTACTTCGACATGTCCATCCTGTGTCCGCCCAGCGTCGTCGTGGACCGGGGCATCCAGCTGCACAAGCTGATCCGCCTGCTGACGCACGCGCTGGGCGGCGAGGCCTACCTCAACTTCATCGGTAGCGGCGCGACCCCCATCGTGCGTGTGCGTGCGCGTGTGTGTGCGTGCGTGTGCGTGTGTGCGCGAGTGTGTGCGCATGCGTGCGTGTGTGTGTGTGTGCGCGTGTGTGTGTGTGTATGCGTGCGTGTGTGTGTGTGTGTATGCGTGCGTGTGTGTGGGGAGCGGTTAGCGCCGTGCTGTGCTACGAACCCGGCGACCCCAGTTAGATTCCCGCTCGCGGCCAACGCCGGTGGCGATTTATCTGCACCGGTCCTGGGTCTCCCCTAGGTCGACTCGACCTGAAATGAGTATCTGGTGCAGTGTTGCGTGAACATCGCCATTGGGGAGACAAAGGCGGCCGAGCGCGGTGCTGGCCACCCACCCCCTAGTGCGCCGTGCCGGCCTTCATAGGTGCTACTCTCTAGCAGCACTTGCCCCAACAGTCTGTTAAGGCTCTACGGAGCGGCGGGCGCAGTGGTTAGCGCCGTGTGGGCCACCGCGCCGGGACCACAGAGTTTGATGGGCGCTGGTGTGCGAGGCCTTTGATGGCCGGGTCACGGACACCTCGAGAGCCTCGGGTCACGGTTCAAGCCCCCGGCTCGTTTCGTTGTCGGGGTGTTCGCAATGTCCCGTGTGACACGGCTTCGTCTGGAACCTCGCCACCACCGCCCCGAACCTCCCGACCCCCGTCGCAGGCAACGAGTTCGGGCACCCCGAGTGGCTGGACTTTCCCCGGGTGGGGAACGGCGAGAGTTTCCACTACGCGCGGCGGCAGTTCCACCTGGCGGACGACCCGACGCTGCGCTACCAGCACCTGCAGGCGTTCGACGCCAGCATGAACCACGCGGAGGAGAAGTTCGGCTGGCTCGCGGCGCAGCAGGTCGGCCGACACCGTCGCGCGGACGGCGCGGTGCGCTCGCTCGCCGCCGTCGGGCGGTGGCGCGGTTGGAACGCGGCGGGCCGCCCCGGTTAATACCGTGCGCCGTATGAACCGGGACGCGCTCCGCCGCCGTCTGCACCGCTCACGGTGGACGCTCCGGGAACCCCGTGGCGTCGTTGGCAACGAGCGGTCGGCCGTCGTGTGCCGGCGTCGCGCCTCGCGTTTGACAAATTCTAAAATTGCCATCGCACCTCTCCCACCGGGCCCCCCACGTGTCCCTCCCCCCCCCTCTCGGCCCCCTGCCCCATGCTGGGGAACCATCGCCCCGCGCTATGGGAACGGCGCCGACGTCAAACGTACTGAATAGCAACGGCAATAATAATAATAATAAGAGTGGTAATAGTAGTGGTTGTTGTGTGTGCATGTGCAGGCGTTTGTGAGCTGCAAGCACCAGGGCGACATGGTGGTGTCGTTTGAGAGAGCCAACCTGCAGTTCGTGTTCAACCTGCACCCCGCCAACAGCTACACCGACTACCGCATCGGCGTGCGCACGGCCGGGAGGCATCCTCACTCGCTGGCCGCACGCACGCACACGTCGCAGCGTGCGTGTCGTGATGTGCGTGTCGCAGTGTCTGTATAACCGTAGGGGGTAAGCACAGTGCCAGTCGTATCGCTCGGCCAACCCACGGCACCTTGGTCTGTCCCGTGACCTCCTGTCGGCGAGCCGTCGACACTTCACGTGGCCTCAAAGCGCACCTATCCTGGCACAGGCGCCGTGCTGACGTCACCGCCACTTAGTGGCGGATGGCGGCTGTTGTTGTTGTTGGTGTCTGCGTGCCTCTGGGGGAGCGGAAGAGTAGCAGTTGGCGTGGTGCGCTTCAAGCCCAGAGACCCCAGTTGGATTCCTGCTCGCGGCCATAACAATTGACGATTATCTGAACCGGTCTTGGGCCTCCGCTATGTCGACTTAGCCTTAATTAGGTGCCTGGCGCGCAGTGGGTATTAAAGATGAGCCGTGCGGAGACGAAGGCAGCTCCAGCGGCTTCCGCGAGTCTCTCGCGCCTCCGCCCCTCCCCCCGCGTCTCCACGTAGCCTTGAGTCCTTGACGGCGAGTCTGCAGGTACCACATAGTCCTGGACTCGGACACGCGGGAGCACGGCGGGCACGAGCGGCTGCAGCACGACGTCGAGTTCTTCTCCAGCCCCGTGCCCATCGGGGGCCTCCAGCACTCCATCCTGGTGAGGGGTGCAGGGGGGGAGTCGGGGGCAGGGGGGGGAGTTGGGGGCAGGGGGGGAGAGTTGGGGGGAGTTGGGGGCAGGGGGGGGAGTTGGGGGCAGGGGGGGAGTTGGGGGGAGTTGGGGGCAGGGGGGGGAGTTGGGGGCAGGGGGGGGAGTTGGGGGCAGGGGGGGGGAGTTGGGGGGAGTTGGGGGGGAGTTGGGGGCAGGGGGAGGAGTTGGGGGCAGGGGGGGGAGTTGGGGGCAGGGGGGGGAGTTGGGGGCAGGGGGGGGAGTTGGGGGCAGGGGGGGGAGTTGGGGGCAGGGGGGGGAGTTGGGGGCAGGGGGGGGGAGTTGGGGGCAGGGGGGGGGGGAGTTGGGGGCAGGGGGGGGGGGAGTTGGGGGGAGTTGGGGGCAGGGGAGGGCAGTTGGGGGCAGGGGGGGGAGTTGGGGGCAGGGGGGGGCTCGTTCAATCCCAGAGACCGACCGTAAAGTCGCCATGGCCAAAACGAATGCATGAGCTCCAGCACACGTAACGAATACTAACATGGATTAGTCATAGCACTGACACACATGCACCAGCCACAGCACTGACACACATGCACCAGTCACAGCACTGACACACATGCACCAGTCATAGCACTGACACACATGCACCAGTCACAGCACTGACACACATGCACCAGTCATAGCACTGACACACATGCACCAGCCATAGCACTGACACACATGCACCAGCCACAGCACTGACACACATGCACCAGTCATAGCACTGACACACATGCACCAGTCATAGCACTGACACACATGCACCAGTCATAGTCATAGCACTGGCACACATGCACCAGTCATAGCACTGACACACATGCACCAGTCACAGCACTGACACACATGCACCAGTCACAGCACTGACACACATGCACCAGTCACAGCACTGACACACATGCACCAGCCATAGCACTGACACACATGCACCAGCCATAGTACTCGCACGTGTGGTGGGGTGAAGTGTGGTGGGGTGAAGTGTGGTGGGGTGAAGTGTGGTGGGGTAAAGTGTGGTGGGGTCAAGTGTGGTGGGGTCAAGTGTGGTGGGGTCAAGTGTGGTGGGGTCAAGTGTGGTGGGGTCAAGTGTGGTGGGGTCAAGTGTGGTGGGGTCAAGTGTGGTGGGGTCAAGTGTGGTGGGGTCAAGTGTGGTGGGGTCAAGTGTGGTGGGGTCAAGTGTGGTGGGGTCAAGTGTGGTGGGGTCAAGTGTGGTGGGGTCAAGTGTGGTGGGGTCAAGTGTGGTGGGGTCAAGTGTGGTGGGGTCAAGTGTGGGGTACCACCGTCTCTTCCTAGACGTCTGGCCGGTGTGGAAGAGGAGGCTCAAATTTACCCCTCCTGGGCGGGGCTCTGTCGAGCTCCCTCGAGTGGGGGCTGAGGGGAGGGGGCTTCATGATGGCCATGTCGGGACACGTGACGGCCTGGGCACATTCCCTAATGCTGTTGGTTGAAGGCTCAGAGCCAGGCTAGGGCGCTTCGGGTTCAAAGTTGGTGTACTAATGTGTCTGCGTGTGTCCGTGTGTCTGCGCGTGTGTTTTCGTGTGTCTGCGCGTGCGTTCCCGTGTGTCTGCGTGTGCGTTCCCGTGTACACACGTGTGTGTCCGTGCATTTGTGTGTGGCTTTTTGTCTATGGGTGGGTTGGTGTCTGTGTGTTCCCTTTGTGAGTACATGAGTTGTGTCTGTGCGCGTTTGTGTGTGTACCTTTATGTGTGTACGTGTCTAACTACTGTCTGTGTGTCGCTCTGTATGTGTGTCCATGTACGTGTATTTATACGCGTGTGTGTGCATTAATGTGTATATGTATAATACACACTTGCGTGCGTGTGTGAATTATCACGTGTGTTTCCATACACGTCCGTGCATGAATGTGTACATGCATGTGTGCACGTCCGTCCCATGTGTTTGTCCACGCACGCACGCACCAGCTGTACATCCCCTCGCGCGTCGCGGTGGTCCTGGCCAACAGGGAGCTGGACAACTAAGACCATTCACGACTCTGCATCGTGAACCAATCAGATCGGCGTTACTACCGATCATAACATCAACCCGTTCCTGCAACCTATCGCCAGCTACGCGCGCCTGACCGGGGTGCCACCCTCTCTACCTCTCACTCACGCGCGCTGGCACGCTCTGTCACGCTGTGTCACACTTGCACGCTGCTGCGTGCTTGTCATGCTGTGTCACGCTGTGTCACATGCTGTCACGCTGTGTCTCACGCTGTGTCACGCTCTGTCACGCTGTGTCACGTGCTGTCACGCTGTGTCACGTGCTGTCACGCTGTGTCACGCTGTGTCACGCTGCCACGTGCTTGTCACGCTGTGTCACGTGCTGTCACACTCACATGCTGTGTCACGCTGTGTCACACACGTGCTGTCACGCTGTGTCACGTGCTGTCACGCTGTGTCACGTGCTGTCACGCTGTGTCACGTGCTGTCACGCTGCGTCACACTCACATGCTGCCACGTGCTTGTCACGCTGTGTCACGTGCTGTCACACTCATGCTGCCACGTGCTGTCACGCTGCGTCACACTCACATGCTGCCACGTGCTGTCACGCTGCGTCACGTGCTGTCACGCTGTGTCACACATGCTGCCATGCTGTGTCACGGGCTGTCACGCTATGTCACGCGCTGTCACACACTGTCATGCACGACGGCTCAGCATCTCACCTCCTCCACTCTGTGCCAATTCCTCTATGCTCGCTCACCTACTCGCTCACCTATTCACCTGCTTGCTCACCCATTCACGTATTCCCCTACCCACTTCTCTACTCACTCACCTACTCACCCACTCATCTACTCACCCCCCCCCCCCCCACTGACCCCCCCCCATCCTCTGCTCTGCGTCTATGCCCCTCGCTCTTTGCCTCCTCTCCCCCTGTCTGTGGGTACCGTCTGTGCCCCACGCCAGGGGACGTCCAGCGATTCTCTCTCCGAACTCTTCGCAGCGCTTTCCGTTTGACAGCAAACGATGAACGGCCGTGCGGCGTGACCCCGAAAAGTTCCAAACTTTAACTCGGTGCGGCGCCCTGACCACGCGTCTCCAAGTCCGCTTTAAAGGAAAAATAAGGAAATGGGATGCCTTTATTCTAGTTTATTTTTTAATTAACCGCGTTTTTTGCCAAAGTTTTGATAACCGCCGATCGCCGCTCCTGCCGGGGACGCACGACCCGGGTTGCCCGACCCAGACGACGTCTCGCAATCGGATGCACCACCGAGTTGCGTGGCCCTCGCTCGTCGTGAAAACGTTCTGACCGGTCAAGGATGGTTTAGCGCTCTCCGTTCCGACTCCTGAGTGGAGATGCACGGTTGTAGTGAAGAGTTGAAATTGTGATTTCGTTTCTTAATGTTTCTAAGATTATCTTGCAAATTAAAGTAATTGGTACAGCAGCTATTCAGTTTAAGATAACGCTTTAAACAACACGCTTAGAGATGCTTTCGCACACTCGCAGGCACACACAAAAAACACTCGCACACAAAAATCACACACGGCCGCTCGCATTCACAGACACTCGCTCACGGACACTCGCACACACACAGACGCTCGTTCACACACAGACACACGGACACTCACTCGCACACGGGCACACGGACGCTCACACACGGACACTCACACACGGACACTCACACACGGACACTCGCACACGGACACTCGCTCACACACAGACACTCGCTCGCACACAGACACTCTCACAGGGACACTCGCACACGGACACTCGCTCACACACAGACACTCGCTCACACACAGACATTCGCACACGGACACCCGCACACGGACACTCGCACACGGACACTCGCTCACACACAGACACTCGCTCGCACACAGACACTCGCACACGGACACTCGCTCACACACGGACACTCGCTCACACACAGACACTCGCACACGGACACTCGCTCACACACGGACACTCGCTCACACACGGACACTCGCTCACACACGGACACTCGCACACGGACACTCGCACACGGACACTCGCTCACACACAGACACTCGCACACAGACACTCGCACACAGACACACACAGTCACACAGACACACACTCACACACAGACAGACACACACACTCGCACACACAGACACACACACAGACACACAGACACACAGTCACACACAGACACACACTCGCACACCTTTCCTCTGCCGCCGGCTCGGCGTTCGCTCGGCGTTCGCTCCGCGCGGCTCGTGGCGAGCGACTCGCAGTCCACTTTGTGGCTGGGCCACTGCGGAACGATCGTCACGAGCCCTCCGCCACCCTGCGCGGCCACCGACTCTGCGTGCACCCTCCATCGCGTCGGGCTGCCTCGGGTGGTGGAGGCTCACGCGGGCGCAGATTCGGTCGGCTCGTTTGGAGAGCTCGCCCGCCCCGCCCCCCAAAAGTATTTTGAACAAATGGCTGTGACCCATCACTCGGTGCATTGCAAAGCTGTCGTTTGGGGTAATTGAAGTCGTACATTTCATGGCGAGTTAAATGTCTTCTTTAAATGTTCTCGTGCAACGGGCCGGCGTGCGCATCGAACGCGGCGCGGGCTGCGATGTTGAAGCCTTCGCGCCCGTGGCACGGCAGCGCCACGGGGAGGGGAGGCGAGGAAGTCATTACTGGGAACAGAGAGGGGAAGAGAAAGGAGTGGGAGATGAGGGGGGGGGGACAAGGGTTGAGAAGGAACGGAGAAACGGGAGCACGGGGGTCGGGGAGACGAGGAGGGAGAGGCTGTGGCAGCAGCAGGGAGAGGCAGCAGCAGGGAGCGGCGTCTGTTTTCACAGTGGGCGGGGAGAGGGAAGGAGCTCGGTGGGTGTGGCCTCACGGAAGCCACGTGATTGAAGGGAGGCTGCAGCTGGTTTAGAGATGGTCCAGTGATTAGAGGACTGGCTGCAGTTGATGAATGTTGTAGTGAATAATGGCACAAAACCCGATGCAATAAAAACGCGAAGTAGAATTGTGACTCTTGGGGAGACTGATGTCGCGATGATCGTCGTCGCATTGTGGACACATGAATGTCGTGTCGTGATCCCCGGTACCCATAGCTCGGTCGTGGTTCGTACCGCCACGCGTGTACTTGTGTGTTATTTGTCCCAATCCTACGTAACTATATATGTCGAGGCATTAATCGGCACTCCCCCATGCTGTTAGCGGGTAGCTTCCCCTTCGCGTCAACAGAGGGCAGAAGTGCGATTACGCGAATGTCAAGGACGAAGGCCAGAGGAGCCAACGGAAATCCCTGGGATCAGGGATCCTGGGACACAATCCCCAAACCCCGGGAGGGAGTCCCCAAACCCCGGGAGGGGGGACTGGGGGATGATGTCACCTTCCAGAAGCTTCTGGAAGGGAGGCGGGGCTAGGGCGGAAGCAAGCCACGGACCTCTGAAGGGTCCGCCTCGCTCATCTCCAAGCCGAAGAGCGAAGACGAAGCTGAAGATAGGACCCTGGACCCAAGCTTCAGGGTCCTATCTTCTAAGGGCCGGAGCTGAGTGAGGCCAGCGGTCAGGGCCCGCAGACCTTGGCACGGTCGGGTCAGCGTGGCCTCCCCTAGGGCCCCTAGCCGGGGGGCTAAGAATTTGAGTGGTCCCAGGGTCGCCCGGAGGCCACGCCCCCTCGGGTATCGGGTGGAAGGGGCTCGTTACCCCTTTGTTTTAGGGACCGTGTGACAGCAGTTAAATAAATATCGTGTTGCCCCACAAGTTCTCCTCTGGTTATTGACCCACTACATATACACAACGTGTGTAAATATACAGTTCTATACATGTATACTTATCTGTGCATATATATTGCTGATCACACATATATGTAAGTTCATTGGGGTGCCACTCGATCTGCATCGCGCCCCCTCCTCTCAAGTTGCCACTCGCGGTGGTCAAGTCAACGGGCGAGGGCCGCATTCTGGTCTCGAGGGACCCTGGGCTCACCCACCCGCCTCTCTCTGTGTGCGCGCGCGCCTCTCTCTGTGCGCGCGCGCCTCTCTCTGTGCGCGCGCGCGCGCCTCTCTCTGTGCGCGCGCGCGCGCCTCTCTCTGTGCGCGCGCGCACACTCATTGACCTACCCACTCACCTACCCACTCATTTACCTACTCGCCAACCCACCCATTTACCTACCCACTCACCTACCCACTCATTTACCTACCTGCCTACCCACTCATTGACCTACCCACTCACCTACCCACTCATTTACCTACTCGCCAACCCACCCATTTACCTACCCACTCACCTACCCACTCATTTACCTACCTGCCTACCCACTCATTGACCTACCCACTCACCTACCCACTCATTTACCTACTCGCCAACCCACCCATTTACCTACCCACTCACCTACCCACTCATTTACCTACCTGCCTACCCACTCATTGACCTACCCACTCACCTACCCACTCATTTACCTACTCGCCAACCCACCCATTTACCTACCCACTCACCTACCCACTCATTTACCTACCTGCCTACCCACTCATTGACCTACCCACTCACCTACCCACTCATTTACCTACTCGCCAACCCACCCATTTACCTACCCACTCACCTACCCACTCATTTACCTACCTGCCTACCCACTCATTGACCTACCCACTCACCTACCCACTCATTTACCTACTCGCCAACCCACCCATTTACCTACCCACTCACCTACCCACTCATTTACCTACCTGCCTACCCACTCATTGACCTACCCACTCACCTACCCACTCATTTACCTACTCGCCAACCCACCCATTTACCTACCCACTCACCTACCCACTCATTTACCTACCTGCCTACCCACTCATTGACCTACCCACTCACCTACCCACTCATTTACCTACTCGCCAACCCACCCATTTACCTACCCACTCACCTACCCACTCATTTACCTACCCACTCACCTACCCACTCATTTACCTACCTGCCTACCCACTCATTTACCTACCCACTCACCTACCCACTCATTTACCTACTCGCCAACCCACCCATTTACCTACCCACTCATTTACCTACCCACTCACCTACCCACTCATTTACCTAGCTGCCTACCCACTCATTGACCTACCCACTCACCTACCCACTCATATACCTACCTGCCTACCCACTCATGTACCTACCCACTCACCTACCCACTCATTTACCTACCTGCCTACCCACTCATTGACCTACCCACTCACCTACCCACTCATTTACCTACTCGCCAACCCACTCATATACCTACCTGCCTACCCACTCATTTACCTACCCACTCACCTACCCACTCATTTACCTACCTGCCTACCCACTCATTTACCTACCCACTCACCTACCCACTCATTTACCTACCCACTCACCTACCCACTCATATACCTACCTGCCTACCCACTCATTTATCTACCCACTCACCTACCCACGCATTTACCTACTCGCCAACCCACCCATTTACCTACTCGTCTTCCCACTCATTGACCTACGCACTCATTGACCAACCCGCTCAATGACCTACCCACTCATTAACTCACCTACCCACTCATTTACCTATCCACTCACCTATTCACCTGCCTACTCACTCACGGGCCCACTCACCTACACACTCACCGACTCACCTACACGCTCACTAACTCACCTGCACACCCACTCACCTACACGCTCACCGACTCGCCTACACGCTCACCCACTCATCTATTCACTCGCCTACCCACTCACCTAACTCCTCACCTCCCCACTCGCCTGCTCACCCAGGATCTCCTCCTCTCCATCCCGGCCTTTAACAGCGGTGTCTCCTCGTGCGTGCAGCTCTGTCGACCGCCACGCGTTGCCCGACCCTGCCGGCAGCAAGCCCGGCGCACGTCGGGTGGTTGAGTCTCTCCAGACTCGCAGCGGCTTCGGTTTGAACGGCAAACAAATCGAGCGAAGAAGCCAGGCGGTGGTGCGACCTTGAAGCGCGAACGATGGAGCGAGCGGAGAGCATCGCGACCTTGACCGCCACGAGTGGCGTCCCAATAGAACGCGGAGCGCCCCGCGGTGCGCGAGGGCGCGATGTTTTTGTTTTCGCGTTCCCCTTGGCGGTGACGCCCCGGCGGCAGCGCCGCTGCTCCTCGTCGAGGTCTTGTTCGGGGGGCCCCGTTCGGGGGGCCCCGTTCAGGGGGAGGGGGGGGGGCGGCCGCGTGCTCGCCCCACGGCGCTAATAAAGGACGCGCATGTGTGACCGCGTGCCCACGGCCTACTGCTGCTCGTCGCCGCTCTTGTCCGTGACGTCCCCTCGCGTGCAGGGAGAGGCTTCTCCCGCCTCCTTCCCCTCCTCTTCCTCCTCTTCCTCCCCCTCCTCTTCCTCCTCTTCCTCCCCACCATCACTACGCGGGGTGATGGAGTGACGGTAGAGTACACGGAGTGATTGCATCTCGCCAATCGCGATCGTCGCCCCGTTAATTTCTGGGGAAATGTTTTTTTTTTCGCTTAATGCGTTTGTCGCTGAGCGAGGCACTTTCCGGGAAGGCATCGACCACTGTGGCGCCTTCAACCCCCGACTTGCTGTGCGGAGTGTTTACACGGGGCCCTCGGGACCCAATACGCCGAGCGGCCAGCAACAGACGGCACGATTGAGGTTGCGAGAGATAAGAGACCGTGACACGTTTCGTGAAGTGGGCAAGGGGCTTGGAGGAGAGACGACGTTGATGTTGGAGGAGAGACGACGTTGATGTTGGAGGAGAGACGACGTTGATGTCGGAGGAGAGACGGCGTTGATGTTGGAGGAGAGACGACGTTGATGTTGGAGGAGAGACGACGTTGATGTTGGAGGAGAGACGACGTTGATGTTGGAGGAGGGAATTCCAGTCGTGGAGCGGTGCGAGGGAAGAATTGGGAACGGTGTTGTGACCTGCAGTGTTGTGACCTGCAGTGTTGTGACCTGCAGTGCTGTGACCTGCAGTGTTGTGACCTGCAGTTTTGTGACCTGCAGTGTTGTGACCTGCAGTGATGTGACCTGCAGTGCTGTGACCTGCAGTGTTGTGACCTGCAGTGTTGTGACCTGCAGTGTTGTGACCTGCAGTGCTGTGACCTGCAGTGTTGTGACCTGCAGTTTTGTGACCTGCAGTGTTGTGACCTGCAGTGATGTGACCTGCAGTGCTGTGACCTGCAGTGTTGTGACCTGCAGTGTTGTGACCTGCAGTGCTGTGACCTGCAGTGTTGTGACCTGCAGTGATGTGACCTGCAGTGCTGTGACCTGCAGTGTTGTGACCTGCAGTGTTGTGACCTGCAGTGTTGTGACCTGCAGTGCTGTGACCTGCAGTGCTGTGACCTGCAGTGTTGTGACCTGCAGTGATGTGACCTGCAGTGCTGTGACCTGCAGTGTTGTGACCTGCAGTGTTGTGACCTACAGTGCTGTGACCTGCAGTGCTGTGACTTGCAGTGTTGTGACTTGCAGTGTTGTGACCTGCAGTGCTGTGACCTGTATTGTTGTGACCTGCAGTGCTGTGACCTGTATTGTTGTGACCTGCAGTGCTGTGACCTGCAGTGTTGTGACCTGCAGTGTTGTGACTTGCAGTGTTGTGACTTTCAGTGTTGTGACCTGCAGTGCTGTGACCTGTAGTGCTGTGACTTTCAGTGTTGTGACCTACAGTGCTGTGACCTGCAGTGCTGTGACCTGCAGTGTTGTGACCTGCAGTGTTGTTACCTGCAGTGCTGTGACCTGTAGTGCTGTGACTTGCAGTGTTGTGACTTGCAGTGTTGTGACCTGCAGTGCTGTGACTTGCAGTGCTGTGACCTGCAGTGTTGTGATCTGCAGTGTTGTGACCTGCAGTGTTGTGACCTGCAGTGTTGTGACCTGCAGTGCTGTGACCTGCAGTGTTGTGACCTGCAGTGTTGTGACCTGCAGTGCTGTGACCTGCAGTGATGTGACCTGCAGTGCGGTGACTGAATGAGTATCTGAGTGAGTCATCGGTCAGCAAACCCATCATACCTGGGGCCTGTAACGTGACTTGGTGCCTGCAGAGTTGAGTGTGTGGCTGAGTGGAATGTGTGTGTGGGTAGTAACCAGCCGTGCCAATGGGTGTGCGCGACGCACCTCCGCTTTTGTGGGAAGCGGTGGTGAACTGCGCCTACGAACTCCACCGGCGACAATATCAGCTCAAATTCCCCGCCCACGGCTCTCTTATCAGTGGCGACCGCTGCGTGATCCTCGGCGGGCCAATTCTGGGCCCTATTCCCACCACCACCACCACCGCTCTCCAGCGAGGATCTCTCTGGTGACAGCAGCAGCAGGGGTTGTTGTTGGTGTTGTCCAGGAGCTCTGTGCCAATGTGGAGGTCCTCCTGCGGCTGTCACGACGGGAGAGAGGGCTTCAGCAGAGAGAGAGAGAGAGACTCCGTGTCCTGTCGCTGTTCCTCTGTTGAAGCAGCGCAGGCCACAGTGGTTTCGCTGTGATCCACAGCGTGGCTTGTTGCATGGCCACAATCGTGGGTGGGTGAGTGGGCGAGTGAGTGAAGGAGTGAGTGGGTGAGTGAAGGAGTGAGTGGGTGAGTGAGTGAGGGAGTGGGTGAGTGAGTGAGTTGGTGAGTGGGTGAGTGAGTGAGTGGGTAAGTGGGTGGGTGGGTGAGTGAGTGGGTGAGTGAGTGAGTGAGTGGGTGAGTGAGTGAGTGGGTGGGTGAGTGAGTGAGTGGGTGAGTGAGTGGGTGAGTAGGTGAGTGAGTGGGTGGGTGAGTGAGTGAGTGGGTGGGTGGGTGGGTGAGTGGGTGAGTGAGTGAGTGGGTGGGTGAGTGAGTGAGTGGGTGAGTGAGTGGGTGGATGAGTGAGTGAGTGGGTGAGTGGGTGAGTGAGTGAGTGAGTGGGTGAGTGGGTGAGTGAATGGGTGAGTGAGTGAGTGGGTGAGTGAGTGAGTGAGTGGGTGAGTCGGTGAGTGAGTGGGTGAGTGGGTGAGTGGGTGAGTGAGTGGGTGGGTGAGTGAGTGAGTGAGTGGGTGAGTGAGTGAGTGGGTGAGTGGGTGAGTGGGTGAGTGGGTGGGTGAGTGAGTGAGTGGGTGAGTGGGTGAGTGAGTGGTGAGTGGGTGAGTGAGTGAGTGAGTGGGTGAGTGGGTGAGTGAGTGGTGAGTGAGTGGTGAGTGGGTGAGTGAGTGGGTGAGTGAGTGGGTGAGTGAGTGGGTGGGTGAGTGGGTGGGTGGGTGGGTGAGTGGGTGAGTGGGTGAGTGAGTGGGTGAGTGGGTGAGTGAGTGGGTGAGTGAGTGGGTGAGTGAGTGGGTGAGTGGGTGAGTGGGTGAGTGGGTGGGTGAGTGGGTGAGTGAGTGGGTGAGTGAGTAGGTGAGTGAGTGGGTGAGTGGGTGGGTGAGTGGGTGAGTGAGTGGGTGAGTGGGTAAGTGAGTGGGTGAGTGAGTGAGTGAGTTGCTGGTTAAACCAGTTTCTTCGAGGAAGAGGAACGTCGAAGCCAGGAGGTGCGACGACGACGACGGTGATGGTGACGACGATGATGATGACGATGACGACGATGATGATGTGTGGGTCTCGAGCGAGGAGGAGGTGTTTGTTATTCTGGGCGTCCGCGCTGTTAGCACAGCAGCAGCGGCGTTCTTCCAGACCTGGGAGAGATTCTGGGATGGTGACGCGTGGTCAGGCAACAACAACAAACGACACGAGCGGCTTCACAAGGAGCTCCGTCTACAACGATCTGCACGCGTGTACGTGTGTACGTGTGCACGCGTGTACGTGTGTACGTGTGCACGCGTGTACGTGTGTACGTGTGGCTGCGTGAGCGTGGTGACGCGATTGCTCCTGTGGGTGTTGAAGGGAAGCTGTCGCGAACCGCCTCCAGGAAACGTGTGCGGGTTTGCGTGTTTTCCCCGGACTCGAACTGGGTCAGGCGAGTTGAGCGGCTCTCGCCATGGACTCCCGCTGGGCTCGCTTCCTCGCCATCGTGTTCGGTGAGTGACCGCATCCCCGGCCACTCGACTCTCGCTCGGTGACCCCCACACGGAGACGCGACCGGTGCGCGGTGTTCGGTCCCAGGCAGCCGCTTTAGAGGATCGTCTCCACCTCCCCCTGTGGCTGTCCCAGACCGGTGGCGATCGTAGCCCGAGAACGAGCGGCCGGCTGCCCCGTGGGCCGGGCCGTGCTGCGGCCGGGCAGAGTCGCCCGCTAATGCCGCTGCTGCCACTCCGCGTTGTTGTTGATGTTGTTGTTGATGTTGTTGTTGATGTTGTCGGCGGCGGCGCCCTGAGGCTGTCGAGGCAACGAGGGAAGAGCTCCCGAGCTGTCGCCTGCGGGGTCGTTCTTCATCCCGACGCTGACGCTCCACTCACTCGGTCGTTTGTTTGTGAACGAAGCGATTTTAAAAATTTTGACTTAAAACTTTCGTGACTGCAGGAATTCATATTCTTTGGTTCTTTCGGTAAAGTCACGTAGATAGAAAAATTATATATTTTATTATTTGTATTAACTTCATTTATTATAATTTTTCTATCTACGTGACTTTACCAGACCACCAAGATTATATGGCCTTCCAAAGATACACAAAGAAGATACACCCCTTCGTCCCATCGTCTCTACTATCAACTCCCCCACCTATAAACTGGCACGTTTTCTTGCTGATATACTGCGACCTTTCACTGAAAAAACCACCTCTGCGGTACTAAATTCTACTCACCTGGTATCGACAATAAAAGGCATTTCCCTGTCCCCAGACGACCTGCTTGTCAGTTTTGATGTGGTGTCCTTGTTCACCAAAGTCCCGGTACCTGACACCATCGCTATCATTGAAGACCTGGTTCATCAAGGGCTGTATACTGATGTACCTACCCTGGTGAGACATTGCTTAACCAATACATACTTCACCTGGAATGGAACTTTCTACAAACAAACTGAGGGCACCCCAATGGGCTCCCCCCTATCTCTGGTTGTAGCCAACGTATTCATGGAAAAATTTGAAACTGACGCCATCCAGACTGCCACTCTACGCCCGACCTTATGGAAGAGGTACGTGGATGACACTTTTGTCATCTGGCCACATGGCCAGCCTGCTCTAGACCAATTCCGCGACCACATCAATTCCATACACCCAGCCATCAGATTTACCATGGGGGTCGAAAAAGATGGCAAACTACCCTTTTTGGATGTCTTAATTAAAAGGAGACATGATGGTTCAATGAGCCACTCTGTCTACAGGAAAGCTACCCATACAGATGCTTACTTGAAACCGGATTCCCACCACGATCCATCCCAGAACTCCCTCATCAAGACTCTATACCATAGAGCCCAATGCATTTCCGACCAGGAACACATTACCAGTGAACTCAAGCACGTACACCAGGCTCTCAGGGCTAATGGTTACTCCGACTACACAATCCGCAAAGCCATCACTCCAGTCATGAAGAAGGATCCTCTTGTGGAGCCACTCAAAACCATCACCTTACCCTACATTGCAGGGGTCACTAAAAATATCTTCAAAATCCTGAATAAACACAAGATCCAGGTCCGATTCAACACAGTACATAAAATCCGTGATCTGGTTCCATCCGTAAAAGATGCTGTTCCAGACATACAGTACTCGGGCGTTTACAAACTAAAGTGCCTCTGTGGTAGTAGCTTCATTGGAGAAACCAAACGACATATCTCGGACCGCATCCGCGAACATAAAGCAGACTTGAAACACGGTAGAACGAACTCCTCTGCCGTGGCAGATCACTTATAATTCAGTGGGCTCACATGACATTGACTTCTCCAAGACGGAGGTTCTTTGCAAACCAACCGGCTGCCATGAGAGATTCGTTCATGAGGCCATTCACATATACAAGCACAGAGACAATTTCAACCGAGAAGATGGATTCTGGCTTAGTAACCATTGGAAATATGTTTTAAACCATTTCGGTTCTTAATTAATTGTGTTTTACGATGACCTTCAGACCGCAGCTCTTTCGCTGGCATTGACTCTTAATACCTCTCACACCACGGTTAATGGTATGGTTTACAACATGGAGTATAACAGCGCCTCGCAGCTGTCTCTCTCCCCCTCCTCTGTTCCGACCATGGATGAACTCGTCCGTCTGAACGGGGCTCGTAGCTATCCGTGGTGCTAAAGTTGAGGGTAAGAATCCACCCATTTTTTCGCCATATAGCATTGTGATATATAACGACTTATTGTTGGTAGCTTAGCTGATTGGAGAATATATAGAGTTTATTGATAACATGGAGGTAGTTTATATTTTAGTTTTTTATTAGTTTACTATATAGTATTCATTATATAGTGTAGTGTATACCCAGTTACTGTTAATAGCTCAGCTTATTGAAGAATATGTTGAGTACATTTATTATATTGATGTAATTTAGACTTGGGTTTTTCCACATCGGTTTACTATATGATAGTCGAGTTGTTGCAGCCCCTTTGGCGTCCATGTACTAGGTGCCTCTGCAGATGTGTAGGCTTTGACTTTAACATAGCTATTTCTATGACCAGTCACAAGCTAATCCCTCATTTATTTCAATGCTAAATTCTCCTGTTTGATTTATACTAGATGCCTCTGTGGATGTGTAGGCTTTGACTTTAACATAGCCATTTCTGTGACCAGTCACAAGCTAATCACTCAGCTATTTCAATGCTAAATTCTCCTGTTTGATTTGTACTAGGTGCCTCTGTGGATGTGTAGGCTTTGACTTTAACATAACTATTTCTATGACCAGTCACAAGCTAATCCCTCAGTTATTTCAATGCTAAATTATCTTGTTTGATTTGTACTAGGTGCCTCTGTGGATGTGTAGGCTTTGACTTTAACATAGCCATTTCTGTGACCAGTCACAAGCTAATCACTCAGCTATTTCAATGCTAAATTCTATGCTAATTCCTTTGTCAAGGTGCTCTGTGTTCTTCTCACACAGCTTAAAGGTCGCGGTCTGAGCTTGGCTGTGTTCGCTCCAGCGCTGTCCTCCAGACAGTCTCGTCCCTTCACCTGATGAAGGCCGCTTGTGTTGTGGCCGAAACGTCGTGAGAATTTTATTGTGTTAATTTATTTTATCAATTTATTATTTATTCTCATTCTACGTGACTTCACCGAAAGAACCAAAGAAGATGAATCCTTGCAGTCACCAAAGCTTTAAATCGAAATTTACCGAAAGAATCAAAGAATAGTATTTATTTTTATTTCATGAAATTTGACAAGGTAGAGCCCACCGAACTCTTCTTGTGGAGATGCTTGGCAGAAGCCGAACAGAGCGTGGCTCTAGACGCGCGTTAATTCTCAACGTGGAGGGATGCCCCAGAGGACACGAATACAACTCCGTGTGACTGCCGGGACAGGCGAACTCGCTCCTGTCGCCATCGCAGGCCCAAGCAGCTTCTGTCTGGCCGGGGAGAGGGGCGGGAGGCTGAGGGGGCTGAGGGGGCACGACCCGGCCTGGAGAAGAGATGGAGCTGATGCGGCACGGCAGGATGTGGAGATGAGTCGACTTGCCGGTGGCCTACATAAGAGGAGGCGAAGTAGGAGGCTCGTGAAGGACGCTGCTGCTGCTGGGCAGCTGGAGGCAGTCGCCCTCCTGCAACAGCGGAGGGCGGAGGAGCGACGCTCACAACAACGAGCGGAGCGCCGGGCGGTTAAAATGCGGAAAGTTGACACAGTGGGTGGCACAGTAGGGGGCACGGTGCATCTGTCAGTCATTTCAGTCGGTCAACTCACGGCACCTCGGTTTGTCACGTGACCTCTCGGCGAGCCTTCGACACTTTGTGAAAGTGAGTGTGTGTGTGTGAAAGTGAGTGTGTGTGAAAGTGAGTGAGTGAGTGTGTGAAAGTGAATGTGCGTGTGAAAGTGAGTGTATGTGTGAAAGTGAGTGTGTGTGAAAGTGAGTGTGTGTGAAAGTGAGTGTGCGTGTGAAAGTGAGTGTATGTGTGTGTGAAAGTGAGTGTGCGTGTGAAAGTGAGTGTGTGAAAGTGAGTGTTTGTGTGTGTGTGAAAGTGAGTGTTTGTGTGCGTGTGAAAGTGAGTGTGTGTGTGAAAGTGAGTGAGTGTGTGAAAGTGAGTGTGCGTGTGAAAGTGTGTGTGTGAAAGTGAGTGAGTGTGTGAAAGTGAGTGTGCGTGTGAAAGTGAGTGTGTGCGTGTGAAAGTGAGTGTGTGCGTGTGAAAGTGAGTGTGTGAAAGTGAGTGTGTGTGTGAAAGTGAGTGTGTGTGAAAGTGAGTGTGTGTGTGTGAAAGTGAATGTGCGTGTGAAAGTGAGTGTATGTGTGAAAGTGAGTGTGTGAAAGTGAGTGTGTGTGAAAGTGAGTGTGCGTGTAAAAGTGAGTGTATGTGTGTGTGAAAGTGAGTGTGCGTGTGAAAGTGAGTGTGTGAAAGTAAGTGTTTGTGTGTGTGTGAAAGTGAGTGTTTGTGTGCGTGTGAAAGTGAGTGTGTGTGTGAAAGTGAGTGAGTGTGTGAAAGTGAGTGTGTGTGTGAAAGTGAGTGAGTGTGTGAAAGTGAGTGTGAAAGTGAGTGTGTGAAAGTGAGTGTGCATGTGAAAGCGAGTGTGTGTGTGAAAGTGAGTGTGCGTGTGAAAGTGAGTGTGTGAAAGTGAGTGTGTGAAAGTGAGTGTGCGTGTGAAAGTGAGTGTGTGAAAGTGAGTGTGCGTGTGAAAGTGAGTGTGCGTGTGAAAGTGTGTGTGTGAAAGTGAGTGAGTGTGTGAAAGTGAGTGTGCGTGTGAAAGTGAGTGTGTGCGTGTGAAAGTGAGTGTGTGCGTGTGAAAGTGAGTGTGTGAAAGTGAGTGTGTGTGTGAAAGTGAGTGTGTGTGAAAGTGAGTGTGTGTGTGTGAAAGTGAGTGTGCGTGTGAAAGTGAGTGTATGTGTGAAAGTGTGTGTGTGAAAGTGAGTGTGTGTGAAAGTGAGTATGCGTGTGAAAGTGAGTGTATGTGTGTGTGAAAGTGAGTGTGCGTGTGAAAGTGAGTGTGTGAAAGTGAGTGTGTGTGTGAAAGTGAGTGTGTGTGAAAGTGAGTGTGTGTGTGTGAAAGTGAATGTGCGTGTGAAAGTGAGTGTATGTGTGAAAGTGAGTGTGTGAAAGTGAGTGTGTGTGAAAGTGAGTGTGCGTGTAAAAGTGAGTGTATGTGTGTGTGAAAGTGAGTGTGCGTGTGAAAGTGAGTGTGTGAAAGTAAGTGTTTGTGTGTGTGTGAAAGTGAGTGTTTGTGTGCGTGTGAAAGTGAGTGTGTGTGTGAAAGTGAGTGAGTGTGTGAAAGTGAGTGTGTGTGTGAAAGTGAGTGAGTGTGTGAAAGTGAGTGTGAAAGTGAGTGTGTGAAAGTGAGTGTGCATGTGAAAGCGAGTGTGTGTGAAAGTGAGTGTGCGTGTGAAAGTGAGTGTGTGAAAGTGAGTGTGTGAAAGTGAGTGTGCGTGTGAAAGTGAGTGTGTGAAAGTGAGTGTGCGTGTGAAAGTGAGTGTGCGTGTGAAAGTGTGTGTGTGAAAGTGAGTGAGTGTGTGAAAGTGAGTGTGCGTGTGAAAGTGAGTGTGTGCGTGTGAAAGTGAGTGTGTGCGTGTGAAAGTGAGTGTGTGAAAGTGAGTGTGTGTGTGAAAGTGAGTGTGTGTGAAAGTGAGTGTGTGTGTGTGAAAGTGAATGTGCGTGTGAAAGTGAGTGTATGTGTGAAAGTGTGTGTGTGAAAGTGAGTGTGTGTGAAAGTGAGTGTGCGTGTGAAAGTGAGTGTATGTGTGTGTGAAAGTGAGTGTGCGTGTGAAAGTGAGTGTGTGAAAGTAAGTGTTTGTGTGTGTGTGAAAGTGAGTGTTTGTGTGCGTGTGAAAGTGAGTGTGTGTGTGAAAGTGAGTGAGTGTGTGAAAGTGAGTGTGTGAAAGTGAGTGTGTGTGTGAAAGTGAGTGTGTGTGAAAGTGAGTGTGTGTGTGTGAAAGTGAATGTGCGTGTGAAAGTGAGTGTATGTGTGAAAGTGTGTGTGTGAAAGTGAGTGTGTGTGAAAGTGAGTGTGCGTGTGAAAGTGAGTGTATGTGTGTGTGAAAGTGAGTGTGCGTGTGAAAGTGAGTGTGTGAAAGTAAGTGTTTGTGTGTGTGTGAAAGTGAGTGTTTGTGTGCGTGTGAAAGTGAGTGTGTGTGTGAAAGTGAGTGAGTGTGTGAAAGTGAGTGTGTGTGTGAAAGTGAGTGAGTGTGTGAAAGTGAGTGTGAAAGTGAGTGTGTGAAAGTGAGTGTGCATGTGAAAGCGAGTGTGTGTGTGAAAGTGAGTGTGCGTGTGAAAGTGAGTGTGTGAAAGTGAGTGTGTGAAAGTGAGTGTGCGTGTGAAAGTGAGTCTGTGAAAGTGAGTGTGCGTGTGAAAGTGAGTGTGCGTGTGAAAGTGTGTGTGTGAAAGTGAGTGAGTGTGTGAAAGTGAGTGTGCGTGTGAAAGTGAGTGTGTGCGTGTGAAAGTGAGTGTGTGAAAGTGAGTGTGTGTGTGAAAGTGAGTGTGTGTGAAAGTGAGTGTGTGTGTGTGAAAGTGAATGTGCGTGTGAAAGTGAGTGTATGTGTGAAAGTGTGTGTGTGAAAGTGAGTGTGTGTGAAAGTGAGTGTGCGTGTGAAAGTGAGTGTATGTGTGTGTGAAAGTGAGTGTGCGTGTGAAAGTGAGTGTGTGAAAGTGAGTGTGTGTGTGAAAGTGAGTGTGTGTGAAAGTGCGTGTGTGTGTGTGAAAGTGAATGTGCGTGTGAAAGTGAGTGTATGTGTGAAAGTGAGTGTGTGAAAGTGAGTGTGTGTGAAAGTGAGTGTGCGTGTAAAAGTGAGTGTATGTGTGTGTGAAAGTGAGTGTGCGTGTGAAAGTGAGTGTGTGAAAGTAAGTGTTTGTGTGTGTGTGAAAGTGAGTGTTTGTGTGCGTGTGAAAGTGAGTGTGTGTGTGAAAGTGAGTGAGTGTGTGAAAGTGAGTGTGTGTGTGAAAGTGAGTGAGTGTGTGAAAGTGAGTGTGAAAGTGAGTGTGTGAAAGTGAGTGTGCATGTGAAAGCGAGTGTGTGTGTGAAAGTGAGTGTGCGTGTGAAAGTGAGTGTGTGAAAGTGAGTGTGTGAAAGTGAGTGTGCGTGTGAAAGTGAGTGTGTGAAAGTGAGTGTGCGTGTGAAAGTGAGTGTGCGTGTGAAAGTGTGTGTGTGAAAGTGAGTGAGTGTGTGAAAGTGAGTGTGCGTGTGAAAGTGAGTGTGTGCGTGTGAAAGTGAGTGTGTGCGTGTGAAAGTGAGTGTGTGAAAGTGAGTGTGTGTGTGAAAGTGAGTGTGTGTGAAAGTGAGTGTGTGTGTGTGAAAGTGAATGTGCGTGTGAAAGTGAGTGTATGTGTGAAAGTGTGTGTGTGAAAGTGAGTGTGTGTGAAAGTGAGTGTGCGTGTGAAAGTGAGTGTATGTGTGTGTGAAAGTGAGTGTGCGTGTGAAAGTGAGTGTGTGAAAGTAAGTGTTTGTGTGTGTGTGAAAGTGAGTGTTTGTGTGCGTGTGAAAGTGAGTGTGTGTGTGAAAGTGAGTGAGTGTGTGAAAGTGAGTGTGTGAAAGTGAGTGTGTGTGTGAAAGTGAGTGTGTGTGAAAGTGAGTGTGTGTGTGTGAAAGTGAATGTGCGTGTGAAAGTGAGTGTATGTGTGAAAGTGTGTGTGTGAAAGTGAGTGTGTGTGAAAGTGAGTGTGCGTGTGAAAGTGAGTGTATGTGTGTGTGAAAGTGAGTGTGCGTGTGAAAGTGAGTGTGTGAAAGTAAGTGTTTGTGTGTGTGTGAAAGTGAGTGTTTGTGTGCGTGTGAAAGTGAGTGTGTGTGTGAAAGTGAGTGAGTGTGTGAAAGTGAGTGTGCGTGTGAAAGTGTGTGTGTGAAAGTGAGTGAGTGTGTGAAAGTGAGTGTGCGTGTGAAAGTGAGTGTGTGAAAGTGAGTGTGCGTGTGAAAGTGAGTGTGTGTGAAAGTGAGTGTGAAAGTGTGTGTGTGAAAGTGAGTGTGCGTGTGAAAGTGAGTGTGTGTGAAAGTGAGTGTGCATGTGAAAGTGAGTGTGCGTGTGAAAGCGAGTGTGTGTGAAAGTGGATGTGTGTGTGTGAAAGTGAGTATGCGTGTGAAAGTGAGTGTGTGAAAGTGAGTGTGCGTGTGAAAGTGAGTGTGTGAAAGTGAGTGAGTGTGTGAAAGTGAGTGTGAAAGTGAGTGTGCGTGTAAAAGTGAGTGAGTGTGCTTGTGAAAGTGAGTGGGTGTGCGTGTGTGCGTGTGTGCTCGTGCATTGGGCATGGAACTGGAGGGAAACTCCCACGCGACTGCGTCCGTGTGGTCAGACCACATCACCGCTCATTGCCCGCGGGCGGAGGAAGCGTGCAGACGAGTTGATAGGTCGTTGAGTTTCCTGCCGAGATCCCCACTCGCAAAGCATCGCCACGGCCGGTGTGGGAGGCGTCGGGCGGAGGCCCAGGACCGGTTCAGATATTCTAACCACTGCACCACCGCTCGCACGCAGCCAGCTACTAAGGCCGCACTCAAATCTTCAACACGCTGGTGCATGCGCATGTGTGTGTGTGCATGCGCGTGTGTGTGTGTGCATGCGCGTGTGTGTGTGCATGCGTGTGTGTGTACATGCGTGTGTGTGTGCATGCGCGTGCGCGTGTGTGCATGCGTGTGTGTGTGCATGCGCGTGTGTGCATGAGCGTGTGTGTGCATGCCCGTGTGTGTGTGTGTGTATGCGCGTGTGTGTGTGCATGCGCGTGTGTGCATGTGCGTGTGTGTGTGTGCATGCATGTGTGTGTGTCCATGCGCGTGTGTGTGTGGAGCCGTAGTGCGGCAACCTGCTCACGGCCACCACCACAGTGACAGCGATTACCTGAACCGGTCCTGGGCCTCCCCTAGGTCGACTCCGCCTCACACGAGTCCCCGGTGCGGAGTGGATTGTGGTCTGGGATGTGACCCAATGGGCTATTTCTTTGTTTTGATAACAATTTTGTTGTTTGTGGTTTTTTGGTTTGGTGCCATTTCTTAACTAGTTTATTCACTTTTTATCTTGCTTGGTTGCAGTTGGGGTTTCATTTGCTTGGTGTGTGATGGGCTTCTTTCGCGCCGTACGTAGCCAACGGCGTTTATGGGATTTGGTCTCATAAATGACGCGATATACAATGCAAGTTTTGTTCTCATCGCCGGGGAGACGAAAGCGGCCGGGCGTGGCGCTGGCCACCCACCCTCTCGTGTGCCGTGCCGGCCTTCATAAGTGCTGCTCGCTAATAGCAGCACTTGCCCCACAAGTCTGGTAAAGGCTACACGGGGGTCTTTGTCTTTGTAGGGGACCGGCGATGTTGATTGGGGGCACCGCTCCGGGCGATGCGCGTCCACGCTCAACACAGGGTCATCAACGTCGTCATCAACGTCGTCATCATCATCATCATCAACGTCGTCATCAACGTCGTCATCATCGTCGTCATCAACGTCGTCAACGTCGTCATCAACGTCGTCATCATCGTCGTCATCATCGTCGTCATCATCATCATCAACGTCGTCATCATCATCATCAACGTCGTCATCATCATCGCATCATCATCGCATCATCATCATCGCATCATCATCGCATCATTATCATCATTGCATCATCATAACTAGCATCATCGTCATCACTGGCATCATCATCACCATCGCATCATCATCACATCATTATCATCACTGCATCATCATCACTGGCATGATCATCATCGCATCATCATCGCATCATCATCACTGGCATCATCATCACCATCGCATCATCATCACATCATTATCATCACTGCATCATCATCACTGGCATGATCATCATCATCGCATCATCATCGCATCATCATCACTGGCATCATCATCACCATCGCATCATCACTGGCATAATCATCATCGCATCATCATCTCATCATTATCATCATTGCATCATCATCGTCGTTGGGACTTCACGCCGCTGGCTGAACGCTCCTTACAATGAACACGCGGGGCGGGGGGGGAGTGGACGTTTTGATTTATGTCAAACGCGTGGCTTTCGTTCAACAGTAATTGCAGTATTATTAATAATTAGTATCATTGTCACTGATGGAGGCGCGTTTCACACTCAAGTGTCAAGGCGCCGGGCGTGGCAAGGAGAGGGATGGCGAAGGGAGGCGACCTGCAGGCAGAGGGGGGGGGGGGGCAGAGGGGCACAGCCCGTGGGGGGGGGGGCAGAGGGGCACAGCCCGTGGGGGGGGGGGCAGAGGGGCACAGCCCGTGGGGGGGGGGGGGGCACAGCCCGTGGGGGGAGGGGGGAGGGGCTGCGAGATGCCGGCACCGTCCCGGAGGTGCCGGCTCCTACCGGGAGGAGCACGCGAGGGACGTTGCAGAAGCTGCTGCTCATGATGATGATTGCCATGACACTGCTGCTCATGATGATCCTGATTGCCACGATACTGACGCTGATGATGATGATGATTGCCATGACACTGCTGCTCATGATGATGATGATTGCCACGATACTGATGATGATTGCCACGATACTGACGCTGATGATGATGATGATTGCCATGACACTGCTGCTCATGATGATGATGATTGCCACGATACTGATGATGATTGCCACGATACTGACGCTGATGATGATTGCCATGACACTGCTGCTGATGATGATGATGATTGCCACGATACTGACGCTGATGATGCTGATTGCCATGGCACCGCTGATGATGATGATGATTGCCATGACACTGCTGCTAATGATGATGATGATTGCCACGATACTAACGCTGATGATGCTGATTGCCATGACACTGCTGCTGATGATGATGATGATTGCCATGACACTGCTGATGATGATTGTTATGACACTGCTGCTGCTGATGATTGCCGTGACACTGCTGCTGCTGATCACACGTTCACCCCTTCCTCCCCGTGCCACGTGCAGCAGCAGTGGGCTGCGTGGTCTCCAGCGGGCGCGACAACGAACCGGTGGTGGTGGTGGCCGTGGAGGGCACGAGCGTCATCCTCAACTGCAGCGTGCCGGCTACGCTCCCTCTCGAGGGCTTTAAGAGGAGTCCGCAATTCACGTGGAAATTCTCTGCGGCCAACTCGCAAGACGCGGCCAAGTGGGTGAGTTCGGGCCCGTGCCAGGGCGGTGAATGACGCGGTGGACAGACGGACCCGACCACCGCGTTCGGGGAGCAACCTGGGACTAGTGCAGTATCGGGTGGTCGATAAACAATCTCGAAATCGCGATACTTGAGACGCGTAGAGCGACATGGGGACTTCTACTTATAGAAAGAAAGACAGCGTCGTGTGTGCCACTCTTGCTCTGATTCCACTCTTGCTCTGATTCCAGTCTTGCTCTGATTCCATCTTGCTCTGATTACAATCTTGCTCCGATTCTACTCTTGCTCTGATTCCACTCTTGCTCCGATGCCACTCTTGCTCTGATTCCACTCTTGCTCTGATTCCATCTTGCTCTGATTACAATCTTGCTCCGATTCTACTCTTGCTCTGATTCCACTCTTGCTCTGATTCCATCTTGCTCTGATTACAATCTTGCTCCGATTCTACTCTTGCTCTGATTCCAATCTTGCTCTGATTCCAGTCTTGCTCTCGATTCCAGTCTTGCTCTGATTCCAGTCTTGCTCTGGATTCCAGTCTTTCTCCGATTCCTGTCTTTCTCTGATTCCAGTCTTTCTCTGATTCCAGTCTGCTCCAATCCTCTGTCCGGGCTGCTCCACCGTAGATAATCCGGCACCAGGCTGGGGACTCGTGCGTGGCTCCCACGTGGCTCGCGAGCCGTATCGCGTGGAGCGGCGGGAAGCCCACGCTCGCCGTGGCGCACCTCGTCCTGGACCCCGTGTCCAGCCGCGACGCGGGGACGTTCAGCTGCAACGTGGCGGGGACCCCCGTCAGTTCGACCCTCCTCGTCACGGCGCCTGCACCCACAGCAACGCCACCAGCAGCTCCGGCAGCAGCAGCAGCAGCAGCTGGTGAGTGTTGCTCTTAGCAGGGATTGCCTGGACAACCAAAGGGGTTAAAACGCATGCATACGCCCGGAATATTCGACGCGTCCGACATGCGCTTGTCCAATGTTTACCCGCTCTGGTGGTGGCGGCTGTGGTGGCGGCTACGCTGCTGCTGCTGCTGCGGCTGCACGTGGCTGCTGTAACCCAGCACTGTGGAGGCAGCAGCGAGGGTTGGTGGATCACTGCACAGATGTTGCGAAACTCCCTTGTCCACGTGGACATCGCCGAGGAGTCGTACCCTGGCTCGCCAGGAGAAGGCTGATGTAGAGCCACAGCTGTAACTTTAAATTGAGGTGGCTGAGCCAGGCGATGGTGCTGCTGCTGCTGCTAAAGAGGGAGGCTGATGGGCACGCCGCTGCGGGTTGGCCGTGTCTGTGCGGGCGAGCAGATCTCCCGTGCTGCACCGTGTCCCTGGCCGTCGTCTCCTCCTTCCTCTGCCTCTTCTCCGGGATCCTCACCTCGCTGCTGCTGCGGAGAACCCGGTGCTGCGGCTGCCTCTGTCAATGAGCCGGGCGCGACGAGACGGACTCCCGACTCGACCTCTGAACCCTCGGGGCGACTGGCCCGGGCCCCGCGATTCGGGGGGCCGTGCTTCGCCGTCACGGCGTTAGATGTAATGCTACCGGTTTATTTTAAGGCGTTGTGGGGGGGGGGGACGCGGGGAGATTTTCCCTAGCCACCCCCCCCCCCTCCATGGACGGCCCTACCCTCAGCCTACCTATAGCTTTTCCTGGACGTCTGTTAAAGAGCTTTAACGCTTATCGGATTCCGCCAGTATACTCTGATAAAAGCGCACAACTTTATCTGTGATGAACGCTGCACTTTCCGTCGTTTTCATGCAGGGGGCGCTACAAACCCACGCGCCCCCTGCATGAACGACGGAGGCGCAGGGACAGACGTTCGATCACGTTGGAATCGATCTGCAGACGGCGGTCTTCTCGCACGGCCAGCAGCTCCACGTCGCCTTATCTCGATCCCGCAATCCCAAACAGGTGGAAGTCCGCATCGAACCGAACCCCCAGCAAGGCCATCTACTTAACGACGAGAGAAAATTCACACGAAATGTCGTTTTCAATGAAGTCTTCCAGATGTAAAATGATATAAGCTTTGAATGAAGAAATACAATGATCTAATTCAAAACATAATACAATACAAAGATGTTTCATTTTAAAACTTCAAAACGGAGCATCGGGTGCTTGCAATGTTTTTCGTGACTTTCCTGGCCGAAAGCCGTAAATGGTTGTTGGTGGATGCCTGTGGATGCCTGTAGCTTCCACGAACAACCCCGAGTTGATGAATATTCTCTGATTGTGATTCTCCTACGCTGAAGGCGATCTACCCGTGACTGTAGCCATGTGCCCATACCGTACAGCAGCGTCATTTCTAGAGTGGACACTCACGTCCTGAGAATAGATGTTTGTGTTTAGGTAAAGTCACGTATGTAGAAATACAATAAAATTATATTAAAACAAAAAAACAATCACGACGTTTCGATCACAACGCAAGCGATCTTCATCAGGTGTCAAGAACAAATCACGGAGGTAAATACAACAAAAAGATGAGATGATTTGTTCTTGACACCTGATGAAGATCGCTTGCGTTGTGATCGAAACGTCGTGATTGTTTTAACATAATTTTATCGTATTTCTACATACGTGACTTTACCGAAAAAAACAATGAGTCATTTTATGCAGTCACGAAAGCTGTAATACTTTATTGTGTTTAGTGTGTTGTCCTTCCCCCCCATCTCCGATTAGCATGGTTGGCTACATACGGTGCGAAAGAAGTTCAACGTGCATACATAATACCGTTAATGTCACGTGACAACGTTGGTCGTATCCCCGGACTGAGGACACGTTTGAGATGCATTTTGGGTAATTCCTTCAATTACGGTTTGAGATTTTGGAAATGAATAAAAAAACGTTCTAAATACTGTACATGTAACCTGTGTGGCTATGTACTTGTTAAATTGTGAATATTTTCACGCTTCAGTATTACAAGAAGAACCTCTTTATCTTCTTTTGAACATATTTTTTACACGCTTTTATTTAACTCACTCTGTCTGTTGTTGTTGTCATTGTTGTATCCTCAAATCTTGTAACTAAATATTTACCCACTTCCCATTGTGGTATCGACTGCAAGCCTGGTCTACTTATGTCATACTGATGACAATAATATATTCTATCATTAAAAATAAAAAAATAAACATTATTTGAAAACATTATTTTTGATATGTTATGTTTCGGCTTGGCTCTAATTGTCCACGGTAATCTGACGTTGGCTGTAATTGCCCACGGTCCTTTACGTTGTGCCAAGCTTCAGGGCTACTTCCTGGAGTCTTCGAGTTCTTCCATTACTAGTACGGTACATTTCATTAAAACGTGTTTAAAAAAAGTGTTTTTTAAAGTATTACTTATTTTGATAAAGTGCTGAGGTGATGACCAGTGTGTTGGGGAGCCTTAACGTGAACACGATCACTGATCGATTCGTTTCGGTGTGATCGATTTCGTGTGATCGAGTCGGTGTGATCGAGTCGGCGTGTCACGTCACCGATTTCAGAATCGGCGTGGCGCACGTGAGACGCTTGAATGAAGGTAGCTCCGTCAACATTTCACTTGTAACCGTAATATTAACACTGGAATCTAAATTAATTGATGAGGATAAAGTAATAATTAGTACTAAAGTGCGTACTACCCAGAAACCTTTACAATTGTGGTGACGCACTCAGAGACACGAGGAGCAGGAGGCACTCTCTTTATGAACAGCCTTCACAGGCCACAACGGAATAACGACAGCCCCCAGTCAACACAGCTGGCAGACTGACGACGCCGAGGAGGTGAAGACGCAGACGAAGACTCCAGCAGCAGGACGAGGCAGATCCGCTCCAGGCGACAGCCCCGAACCTTCCCTCGAGGTCCCCTTTTATCCTCCCGGCGTGGCCTGGCTCCGCCCCCGGCCACGCCCCCTTCTAGAACCGCCTCGCGGGTTCCCCAGGGGCTCACCTCACGTGCCCCCTCTGTCACCTTTGCCCTGCACTCCTCTCCCTGGCTTGTCACATGACCTGCTCACAGTCAGGGCTGCTGCAACTGCAGATCCCTTTCCCTGCCAGCAACCCGCACTACGCTACGTCGTGACCCATTTCATGTCACGACACAATGCAGGATCTGGAGAGTACGTTTGGTTGTGAGAGTTTTAAAAGGTTAAAACCTGCAAGTAATCCAATATGCTGAAGGGTGTGAGCGGAGTCTCCTCCTAGATTCCTTGTGACCGAGTGTGGAGAGCAAGAAGATCACTCCGGAGAACTGTCGCTTTTTAGTTTGTTAATTATTGTTGACCACCCCCACTGTGCCCAAGAGGACCATCACGGCCAGGGCACGGGTCACACTTCCATTGTTTTATTTAGGCCTTGGTTTGTGGGAGCCTGGGGTAGCTGATCGTTGTTCGTATTTCATTTCTGTTGTGATCTACTTCTCAGTAAATAGATATCGCGAACGATCTTCTGCTGCTCCCACTTTTGTGATGACGTCCACAGTTATACCACCTGCCAATGTTAGTCGATGGGCATTGTTAGTCGATGGGCATTGTTAGTCGATGGGAATTGTTAGTCGATGGGCATTGTTAGTCGATGGGCATTGTTAGTCGATGGGCATTGTTAGTCGATGGGAATTGTTAGTCGATGGGCAATGTTAGTCTATGGCCAATGTTAGTCTATGGCAGTGGTTCTTAACCTTGTTGGAGGTACCGAACCCCACCAGTTTCATATGCGCATTCACCGAACCCCTCTTTAGTGAAAAATAAAATGTGATTTTTTTCAAATTCAAGACATAGATATGTTTTTTACTGGTACACAAAATGAGCCATGCATGAACATTACCTTGTTCAAAGAATAAAACCAACACAATGCATAAACTCACAACAAATTACATACCTGGAAATCAATGTGACTTCTGCTGTTGCCTTTGAGAGATCAGTTCAGATATGCGTGGCTTCACCTTGGCAAGTGCCACTCTCATGTCATTTTCACAGCAAAGTCTGTTCCTTTTCTTCGTTTTTATGTCCAGCATCCTCGAAAAGGATTGCTCACAAAGATATGTTGTAACAAATGGTATAAAAAAATCCAGGGCTTTCTTAGCAATAACTGGATACTTGTTCATTTGTCGACACCAAAACGTTGAGAGCGTTGTTGTTCTGAAGAGTTGCTGTTGAACCTGGCTCTGCTGAATTTCAATGATTTCGTCGAGGAATTCATCATTGACATCTGCTGTTTCAACAGCAAACGTAAACGGCTGTCTCACCCATGCTGGATATGACTCTCTTGTAGGGAAATATCCGTCGAGAGACTTTGCAGGCTCATCTAAGTGCGTGGCAATTGTTTGCTTCAGTTCCGTGGATACAGAAATATCTCCGATTCCAGACACATCTTCGATCTTACTTGCACAGTCGTCCAGAAGCGGGAAGTTTGCGAAGTTATTGTTCTCTGTTCGTCGTTTCCATAACGGTAGCTTTTTTTGAAAAGCCTTCAGGTGTTCTTCCGCTTCCATGATATTGACTCCACCACCCTGCATCTGCTGATTGAGATGATTGAGAGCTGCGAATATATCAGCCATGTACGCTAAAATGAGAATGAACTCAGGATTTTTGAAGCAATCTGCATGGCAGTGTTGGTGCTCTTGCAAAAACAGGGCTAATTCCACACGCATGGCAAAAACACGATTCAGCACCTGTCCCCGGGATAACCACCGAATATTAGAATGGAGCAGAAGTACCTCAAATTCAGAGCCCATTTCTTTACACAGCTCACTGAAGATGCGGTGCCTCAGAGCACTTTTTCGCACATAGTTCACACATTCCACCACAGTTTTTAATACTTCTGTCATTTTTGGAGGTAAGGTTTTTGTTGCCAACGCATGCCTGTGCAGAATACAATGCGTCACAATGATGTGTGGTGCATCGGCCTTTACTAGCGCACCAAAACCAGACTTTCTTCCCAGCATGACTGGAGCTCCGTCCGTACAAACTGCAGAAACCATATCCCATGAAAGATTGTTGTCTCTGAAGAAGTCATCCACAAGCTTCTTCACATCGGCTGCCTTCGTTGTTGTTGTAAGAGGCTTACAAAATAAAAACTCTTCTTTTATCATGTCGTCTTTCACATAGCGTACAAAACAGCAAGCTGGCTTAGATCAGAAACGTCTGTGGTTTCGTCGAGTTGAAGGCTGAATTTTGCCGGGCTTGAAATCAGATCCGCGACTACTTGAGCCAAGATGTCTTTACTCATGTCTTCTATTCTGTCACTGACGGTGTCATTTGAAAGGGGAATTTGGGATAATTTACCTTCGGCCGCTGTTCCGAGTATCAGATTCGCCATCTTTAATGCAGCTGGTTTCACAAGTGTTTCACCAATGGTGTGTGGCTTGCCCTGCTTTGCGATCAGGTAATCAACTTCGTACGATGCTGTCAGGATCGGTTTGTTAACAGGTACAAATCCAAGAGCAGGCAGAGTGGCCCTTTCATCGAATCTGGCTCTCTTCACCCTGAATTCAGCAAGTGTTGTGTTCTTGTATTCCCCGTCTCCATGCAGCTTCAAGAAGTGTTCCTTTAGTTTTGCCGGTGCAAGACTAGAGTTTCTCAACTTGGCGTTGCAAATCATGCAGATAGGACGCTCACTCCCATCACGTTCCGTGATACATGAGAATCCATGTTGTACATATTCGTCCGACCACTTTCTTCTTTTGCCCGACATAGTTAGTATGGATAAAATATTAAAGAAATCACACGACGTACGACAACAACAGTCACACGTTGACTACTGAGTACGCACTAAATTCCCCGCAGCGCTGATTGGCCAAGCAGTGTAGCATGATCATCTGCAGCCAGTGATGGCCAAGCGGGCCGTGTGTGTCATCACAAATTTACACAATAATTCAAGTGTGTCCGGACCTCCGTGGCGGGGGCTCTGCCGAACCCCTGAGATCGACTCACCGAACCCCTGGGGTTCGATCGAACCCAGGTTAAGAACCACTGGTCTATGGTCAATGTTAGTCTATGGTCAATGTTAGTCTGTGGGCAATGCTAGTCTATGGTCAATGTTAGTCTATGGTCAATGTTAGTCTGTGGGCAATGCTAGTCTATGGTCAATTTTAGTCTGTGGGCATTGTTAGTCGATGGACTTTGTTAGTCGATGAGCCAAGCTCACCGTGAGCCAGAGGGCACGGGGAATCTGCGTTATGCTCCGTGGCACGCGCCTGCCGCGGGTGGCCCAGGTGGCCACTGGGCTGACCACCCTGGGCCCGGGTTCATTGCTCGCTGTGCGAGACCCGAAGAGAAGATGGAACGTGTGCCGACAGGTACGCACACCGCGGAGATGGAGCGACGACACTGGCTCTCGGAGCTCGAATATTCCTGCAACTCGCATCCCGGGACCGTTGGGAGATGGCTACGGCTTGGGGAGGCCTTCATCCAGCAGTGGATCGACAGAGCCACCTTGTGGCAGTAGCCAGGGTTGGTGGATCATGCACAGATGTTGCGAGATTTACTTCCCGCTGGCCGGCGTCAAGAGCCGTGCCCTGGCTCCCCAGGAGAAGGCGGTGTAGCAGATTGCGGACTAATCTCCATCTGCGGACGGGATAGAGTGTTTCCCCCTCGCCCGCACGCGTGGGCATTATCCACTTGCTTCGGTTTCCTCCTCCCACATGTAAACACACCCGTTAATATAGCCCGATAACGCCGTAATGTAGAGAGGACTGCAGAGTCTTCTTTGGTTCTTTCGGTAAAGTCACGTAGAATGAGAATAAAATAATAAATTGATAAAATAAAATAACACAATAATATTCTCACGACGTTTCGGCCACAACACAAGCGGCCTTCACCAGGTGAAGGGGGCGAGACTGTCCAGCGCTGTCCTACCAGACAGTCTCGCCCCCTTCACCTGATGAAGGCCGCTTGTGTTGTGGCCGAAACGTCGTGAGAATATTATTGTGTTATTTTATTTTATCAATTTATTATTTTATTCTCATTCTACGTGACTTTACCGAAAGAACCAAAGAAGATGAATCATTGCAGTCACGAAAGCTTTAAATAGGACTGCAGAGCTTGGGCAACGGTCGGTGGTGCCGGCTTCTCCTCCCCACCGCGTGGCCTCCCCGCTCCTCGCCTGTGGCTGCTTCTCCTGCCGCTTGAGTCCCCCCCACCCACCGCTCTCTCTCTCCACAGGGCGGCGCGGCGTTCCGAAGCGACGTTGCTTCAGCTCGGAGTTTCACTTCCCGTTCATCGCCACGAGGGGGCGATGGCCACACGGCGCCACAGGTGTGCGGAGCTGCGGGGGGTTGGAGGGAATCCCCGACTCGGTGAGTCGACACAACACGGCCACTCGAGACACAACACGGCCACTCGAGACACAACACGGCCACTAGAGACACAACACGGCCACTCGAGATACAACACGGCCACTCGACACAACACGGCCACTAGAGACACAACACGGCCACTCGAGACACAACACGGCCACTAGAGACAGAACACGGCCACTCGAGACACAACACGGCCACTCGAGACACAACACGGCCACTAGAGACACAACACGGCCACTAGAGACACAACACGGCCACTCGAGATACAACACGGCCACTCGACACAACACGGCCACTAGAGACACAACACGGCCACTCGAGACACAACACGGCCACTAGAGACACAACACGGTCACTAGAGACAGAACACGGCCACTCGAGACACAACACGGCCACTCGAGACACAACACGGCCACTCGAGACACAACACGGCCACTAGAGACACAACACGGCCACTAGAGACACAACACGGCCACTCGAGACACAACACGGCCACTCGAGACACAACACGGCCACTAGAGACACAACACGGCCACTCGAGATACAACACGGCCACTCGACACAACACGGCCACTAGAGACACAACACGGTCACTAGAGAAACAACAAGGCCACTAGAGACACAACACGGCCACTCGAGACACAACACGGCCACTAGAGACACAACACGGTCACTAGAGACACAACACGGCCACTCGAGACACAACAGCGCCACTCGAGACACAACACGGCCACTCGAGACACAACACGGCCACTAGAGACACAACACGGCCACTAGAGACACAACACGGCCACTCGAGACACAACACGGCCACTCGAGACACAACACGGCCACTCGAGACACAACACGGCCACTAGAGACACAACACGGCCACTAGAGACACAACACGGCCACTCGAGACACAACACGGCCACTCGAGACACAACACGGCCACTCGAGACACAACACGGCCACTAGAGACACAACACGGCCACTAGAGACACAACACGGCCACTCGAGACACAACACGGCCACTCGAGATACAACACGGCCACTCGACACAACACGGCCACTAGAGACACAACACGGTCACTAGAGACACAACACGGCCACTAGAGACACAACACGGCCACTCGAGACACAACACGGCCACTAGAGACACAACACGGTCACTAGAGACACAACACGGCCACTCGAGACACAACACGGCCACTCGAGACACAACACGGCCACTCGAGACACAACACGGCCACTAGAGACACAACACGGCCACTAGAGACACAACACGGCCACTCGAGACACAACACGGCCACTCGAGACACAACACGGCCACTCGAGACACAACACGGCCACTAGAGACACAACACGGCCACTCGAGACACAACACGGCCACTCGAGACACAACACGGCCACTCGACACAACACGGCCACTAGAGACACAACACGGCCACTCGAGATACAACATGGCCACTCGACACAACACGGCCACTCGAGACACAACACGGCCACTAGAGACACAACACGGCCACTCGAGACACAACACGGCCACTAGAGACACAACACGACCACTAGAGACACAACACGGCCACTCGACACAACACGGCCACTCGACACAACACGGCCACTCGAGACACAACACGGCCACTCGAGACACAACACGGCCATTCGAGACACAACACGGCCACTCGAGACACAACACGGCCACTAGAGACGCAACACGGCCACTAGAGACACAACACGCCAACTCGAGACACAACACGGCCACTCGAGACACAACACGGCCGCTCGAGACACAACACGGACACTCGAGACACAACACGGCCACTCGAGACACAACACGGCCACTATAGACACAACACGGCCACTCGAGACACAACACGGCCACTAGAGACACAACACGACCACTAGAGACACAACACGGCCACTCGACACAACACGGCCACTCGACACAACACGGCCACTCGAGACACAACACGGCCACTCGAGACACAACACGGCCATTCGAGACACAACACGGCCACTCGAGACACAACACGGCCACTCGAGACACAACACGGCCACTAGAGACTCAACACGGCCACTAGAGACACAACACGGCCACTCGAGACACAACACGGCCACTCGAGACACAACACGGCCGCTCGAGACACAACACGGCCACTCGAGACACAACACGGCCACTAGAGACACAACACGACCACTCGAGACACAACACGGCCACTCGAGACACAACACGGCCACTAGAGACACAACACGGCCACTCGAGACACAACACGGCCACTCGACACAACACGGCCACTAGAGACACAACACGGCCACTCGACACAACACGGCCACTAGAGACACAACACAGCCACTCGACACAACACGGCCACTCGAGACACCACACGGCCACTCGACACAACACGGCCACTCGAGAAACAACACGGCCACTAGAGACACAACACGGCCACTAGAGACACAACACGGCCACTCGAGACACAACACGGCCACTCGACACAACACGGCCACTAGAGACACAACACGGCCACTCGACACAACACGGCCACTAGAGACACAACACGGCCACTCGAGACACAACACGGCCATTCGAGACACAACACGGCCACTCGAGACACAACACGGCCACTCGAGACACAACACGGCCACTAGAGACACAACACGGCCACTCGAGACACAACACGGCCACTCGAGACACAACACGGCCGCTCGAGACACAACACGGCCACTCGAGACACAACACGGCCACTAGAGACACAACACGACCACTCGAGACACAACACGGCCACTCGAGACACAACACGGCCACTAGAGACACAACACGGCCACTCGAGACACAACACGGCCACTCGACACAACACGGCCACTAGAGACACAACACGGCCACTCGACACAACACGGCCACTAGAGACACAACACGGCCACTCGACACAACACGGCCACTCGAGACACAACACGGCCACTCGACACAACACGGCCACTAGAGACACAACACAGCCACTCGACACAACACGGCCACTCGAGACACCACACGGCCACTCGACACAACACGGCCACTCGAGAAACAACACGGCCACTAGAGACACAACACGGCCACTAGAGACACAACACGGCCACTCGAGACACAACACGGCCACTCGACACAACACGGCCACTCGACACAACACGGCCACTCGAGACACCACACGGCCACTAGAGACACAACACGGCCACTCGACACAACACGGCCACTCGAGACACAACACGGCCACTCGAGACACAACACGGCCACTCGAGACACCACACGGCCACTCGAGACACCACACGGCCACTCGAGACACCACACGGCCACTCGAGACACCACACGGCCACCTACTCCGCCATCAGTGAGTTTGTTACATCGCCATGCTTCGTGGCTATTGGATGTGTTTGTTCTTGTTGCCTGTTGCTCATCAGATGCCATTTGTGAAACTGTTCACGCGCCCTTTTTACACAACGGGTGATGAGGAATCAAATTAAACGTCCATAATATAACTTTTTGGGGGTTGGAACGCGATCTAACCCAACACAACCTTTATTATAGTTGATATTGGTCGCAAAAGCCGACGTGTGAACCCCACGTTGAACGTGTCAGTCATTCTCTTCGGGCCCCATGCTGCCAACAATATCCACTCCATCTCTCGATCGGCCTCTCGGCTCATGTACTATGAAGACGGGCCATTGCCCGGAACGTCGCCTGCTATATCGTACACTGTGTGTATTACGTGTGTGCACCAAGGCTGTAGCCATGGAGTCAACATTGAGGGGGACCAAATCTTCCAGGGTGTCTGGGGGTCCCAAATCAGAAAAATATCTAAATTTGAAAACTCATTTCCTGCCTAAAATATAAAAAAATTCACTAACACATGGGATGGACTTTGTATTTTTTTTACAATAATGTCTAATAGTGTATTATATTACATCGCTCTGTTTTTACTGTTTGACCATTTCTTGTTTCATTGAATGTAATGTCAGAGATTAGGGATTCATAAAGTACAACCATAACCACAATCATATAAACAGAATTCTATGCATTGATTTCTATGAAGACAAGTCCAGATATTGTGGCCAAGGTTGAGCAAATTGTTGTTTTTATTTACATAGCACAGCAATTATTTTTATAGCAATATATTGGGGGGGGGATGTGCCCCCCCCCCAATATTGATTAAAATTACGGCCTTGGTGTGCACTGTGCGGAGAGTGAAATGGTATATAATGTTCCGTTTCGGGCAGAGGTCGAGAACTATCTTTCTGACCCCTCTCTCTGTGCCATGCAAAAGGGTCATTGCCCAAAACGTCACCTATTACATGTCCTTAAGGCCACGGCGTTATTGCCACTGAACGCGTTGAGTCCATCAGCCACGTTACTTGAAATTTGATGTTTCTCAGAGAAACTACTTTACCATTTGCGTGTTTATGACTTATTTGCAATATGTTATTTAATCCTAATCCTCACTTTTGTTAAATATTTAAAAGATAACTTCGTAAAATACTCTACATGTGATGTTTCGCCATGTTTCCCTCTGCATAGTGTATTTGTTTATATTGATATTGTTCATAATAAAGGTTTTTGAGTTAAATCGCGTTATTTATAAATGTGTTGTAACCCTCCACCACCCGACACGGCCAATCAGCAAAAAAGTGTCACGTTGACAAAAGACAAATAATTCACTACTTTAGCCCACCGGTGTGTTGAAGAGTGAATCCACAACATTTACAGTTTGAGTACGACGTTTCGCTGGTAATTACATCCAGCATCATGGTGGAGGGTTACGACACATTTATAAATAACGCGATCTAACTCAAAAACCTTTATTATGAATAATATTGGTCGCGAAAGCCTACGTGTTAAATTGATATTGTTCTTGCGACTTCTGGTGTACGTTGTTTCGCTTACAGGGAACCGACTCTCCTTTTGTTGATTAAACCCGAGCTTCTTTATCTCACAGGGAACTTCAAAATAGACAAAAACTTAACTGAAACGTTCCGTATTCAAGCCAGCAGTGGATAGACCACGGCTGGTCCATCAGCCACGTTACTTAATCAAGCCAGCAGTGGATAGACCATGGCTGGTCCATCAGCCACGTTACTTAATCAAGTCAGCAGTGGATAGACCATGGCTGATGTTCGAGTTGCGACGCGGTCGCAGAGACCACGCCCACTCACTGGGTGACGTCACCGCCCGGGTCCCTTTAAAAGGACGCGCCCCTCAGTCTGCACGGAGAGCAGAGCCAGAGGAGGCCACGTGAAGAGACAGAGAGACACGTGCAGAGACAGAGAGACACGTGCAGAGACAGAGAGACACGTGCAGAGACACAGAAAGACACGTGCAGAGACACAGAGAGACACGTGCAGAGACACAGAGAGACACGTGCAGAGAGACACGTGCAGAGACAGAGAGAGACACGTGCAGAGACAGAGAGAGACACGTGCAGAGACACAGAGAGACAGGGACACCGGGAGACGAAATGGAGGGCGCTCTGCTCGTGTTGCTGCTCGCTACGGGTGAGTGTAGGCGCGGTGGATGTTTTTGTTGTGCTATGCGCGCGTGTGTGTCTATGTCTGTGTGCTCACCTGGCCGGGTACATGTGCACATAGCCTGGTACGAAGTGTTTTGGTGACGTCCATATTGTTGTATAGACGTGGTGCATGAATTTGTACATGGGACGCACACACACGTGTGTGTGTCCTGCATTAAATGCATGCAAACACAAAGACAAAGGCCCCCCGGAAAGTCTTAACAGATCATTGTGGCAAACGGTGCTAGCGAGCACGTGCTGATGGGCCGGTACGGCACAGCAGGTGATGGGTGGCCAGCACCACGCCCGGCGGCCTTCGTCTCCCGAGATGCGATGTTTACACATCACACCCGGTACTCATTTGAGGCCGAGTCTACCTAGGGGAGGCCCAGGACCTGGTTCAGATAATCATAACTGGTGTTGGCCGTGAGCCGGATTCGTAGCGCAGTGCGCTAATCACTGCGCCACCGCTCCCCACACCCTACACCTGCACACGCAGCACATGCATCGCGTGCGACATCAGCTGCATGCCCGTGTGTACACGTGTGTGTGTACACGCGTGTGTGTACACGTGTGTGCAATGCGTACAGGTAGACGTGCAAATCAACATATTCGTTAATAGCCCTGTGGCAGGCGACGTTTCGGGCAATGACCCTCCGTGACAACGTAAATGAATAAGGGTCATTGCTCGAAACGTCGCCTATTTATTTTCTGTTAAGGCGACGACAGGGTTAATGTAGACACGGATCGTGTTGAGTTGCCGTTGTCTGTGTACCACTGCCAACGCGGCAGCAGCAGCGCCAATCATCTTGCACACGGGTATGATAGCACTTGCTCTCAGCACACGTGTACTGTGTATATGCTATGCATTCGTGCACATGCTATGCACATACATGTACTGTATACACGCACATTTACAATGCATGCATGCAGGTGTAGCTGCACACGGGGCCTTCATCCAGCAGTGGATTGATCATGACTGACGATGTCCATGCCCTCGCTATACAACAAAGACCTCCGTGTAGCCTCATACAGACTGTTGTGTCGTTAAGCGAGTAGCCACGGTGCCACCCCAGGGGGTGGTGGTGATGGGGGGGGGGGTCCCAGGGCCACGCCCGGCCACCTCCATCTCTCCATGTTTCACGCTCCACGCCGCCGCTCCGCACGTGTGCACATCCACTTGTGATCCTGAGTTGTGCTTGTTAGCTGCCGTGGCGTATATGGATCGGAAGCACTTGGTCATTCGCGTGAAATGTGGAACGAAAATCGGAAACGTACGCGCGGTGTATCACGGAGGGACGCACGTTCGGAGTGACACCGAGAGGCGGAGAGAGAGAGAGAGAGGAGCACGTGGTTTAGAGAACACCGCATTGATCTTCATCCAGCAGTGGATAGACGATGATGATGATGACACACGAGTCTACAGTACGTACACGTGCTGATGCTTAACCCTATGAGCGTCGGGTGGGTGTTGTGGGGACAGCTCCAACCCGGGCCGCCTTTGTCTTACCAGTACTGACGCTTACGAAACCGCACCAGCTACTGGAATGAGGCTGAGGCGACCTAGGGGGGGTCCAGGAGCGGTTCTGATATCCACTCGCCACTGATGTTAGCCGTGAACGAGAATCGAACTCTGGTTGCAGGGTTATGAGTGCTGCGCGCTACCAGCTACACGCGCACAAAGACAAAGCTCTCCGTGTAGCCTACACACACGGTAGAGGGCAAGTGCTGTTAGCGAGCGCCTATGAAGGAAGGCACAAAGGGATAAAGGGTGTGGTCAGAGCAACGCCCGGCCGCCTTTGTCTCCCCATTGCTGATGTTTACACATTTGCACAAGGAAAACGTGCACCCGTTTAAGGCTGAGTCGACATTGGGGAGAGAGACGGGTTCGGATAACCGCCACTGATGTTAGCCGTGAGCAGGAATTGAACTCTGGTTACTGGGTTCGCTGTGCACTAACCACTGTGCCACCGCTCCCCATATCACACACGCAGCCTCCTCGCACACGCCCACAAAGACAAAGATCCTCCGTGTAGCCTACATCGACTGTTGGGGCAAGGGCTGTTAGCGCGCTCCTAATTAAGGCCGGCACGGCACACCAAGGGTGTGGGTTGCCAGGACCACGCCCGACCGCCTTTGTCTTCCTATTGGTGATGTTTACACATTGAACCAGGTGCTGATGTGAGGCTGAGACACACCCACACATCCCCAATCACACACTCGCACACCCCCAATCACACACTCGCACACCCTCAATCACACACTCGCACACCCCCACTCACACACTCGCACACCCCCAATCACACACTCGCACACCCCCAATCACACACCCGCACACCCCCAATCACACACCCGCACACCCCCAATCACACACTCGCACACCCCCAATCACACACTCGCACACCCCCAATCACACACTCGCACACCCCCAATCACACACTCGCACACCCCCAATCACACACTCGCATACCCCCAATCACACACTCGCACACCCCCAATCACACACTCGCACACCCCCACAAAGACAGTCACCAACCCACACTCGCATACAAAGCCACACCAATAGCGTCGTGCGTTACCTGGCAACGCAGCACTACAACAGACACGGCGAAGTCTGGGATCCACATCTCAGAGAGGATCCTTGCCTATAAACACCGGGCAGTTCACAAGCACTGGCGTCAGCCTGACTGCTGATGAGACTCTGAGTGTCAAAACCGGCCCAGACTGTGTTCGCGTATTAACCCACAACCCCAGGAGCACCCGCACGCACGGGCGTGGCGTTCTATGACCATAAGAGACCACTTAGTTAAATCATTTGCGAACTCAATGATGTAATGGAACGACACATCAGCAACTAACAGATGGATAGATCGATCCGAGTACAGTGTTCACTCGCCACCGATGTTGGCCTGGGCCGGCACTCGAACTAGGGGCGAGGCGCCGGGTTCGTCGTGCAGTGCGCCAACCGCTGCGCCACCGCTCGCACCCCGCACAACTGTCCGAGTGCTCCCCGGACGATGGTACTCGATGATGGTTGTTTGTTGGTGATTTCTGTCGAGTTTGAGAGATGATGTCGCTGTTTAATGATGCCAATGCTTGATGTATTATGCAGCTTATCAACCTTTTACTGTTGCGCGTGGTGATGGTGGCAGCAGCAGCAGCAGCCGAGCAGCAGTGTTGGTGGTTCACGAGCTAGATGCTCGGTGTGGAGGTCCTGCTGCTGCCACGAGGAGAGGGGGCTTCGGTAGAGCGAGAGTTGGTGTCGTTTGGCCGTTCCTCCTCCGTTGAAGGCGTGCAGGCCACAGTGGGTTGACCGTGCGGTCCATAGTTTGGGTTGCATGGCCACAGTCGCACCGCTGTGGGTTGTATCTTTGAGTTTCCATTCGTAAAGGAGATCTAGTGGAGCATCGGCCTGGTGATGTTCTGATGCGGTTGATGGTTCCACGAGTGGCGAGCGACTCGATGAGGTGAGTCGATGGTTACATCGGTGCCTCCGAAGAGGAGGAATGGGAATGTCAAAGCCAGGAGGCGTGCGATGTTCGGCTCGAGGTTACAACGGGGCTTTGGTGGTGGCTCCACCGGCTCCCCTGCTCCACTTCATCTCAAACACAACATCCTGGTGCCACCTGCACGCGGTGCCCTGGGCCCACGCCTATTTTGTGATATTTATGAGCGACACGGAACTTTAAGCCACTCAACCTCGGGGGTCATCGGCCCACCGTGGGCCCCTCCCAACAGCGTTGCTCCCGGTACCCGGAGAATTCGGCCCAACGCCCCGCGCGGCGAGAACTTCTGCTGCCAAGAGGTGGCAAATGTCGCCCCGGCGAGGTGCGGTTGGGGTCACGCCGGACCGCAGCCTGACCTTTAAATGCAACCTGAAGGTCTTTGAAAAAACAATCCAGAGCCGTCCGGATCCGAATCCGGAAACGATGGGGCCCTAGCCACGGGGGCACCGCCCGCACACTCGGCGACGCTCGCCGTCGACAGCCCGGCACCACGGCCCGGCACCACGGCCCGGCACCACGGCACACACACATGGGGCTCGTACGGCCGTTTTCAGGAGGTTGCTGCTACTGCTGCATTGGGATTCTATCCGTGAGATGTTTTCAGCCAATAAATGACGAATCTTGTTTATTATACGAGGTGGCAGGAACACGGAGCGCGTGGAGAAAATGCACGCCTTGCAGCGAGGGGGCAACGCTCTATCCCCATACAAATGGCGATTGGCCCACACTGCTGTAACCGCTATCTCCCGGCGGGCCAGGGCACGGACGGGAGTCTCACAGCGCCACCGCCCCCCTTCCAGCACCACCGCCATGCTGCTGGCTGCTGCTGTTGTTGTGCCATACTTCGCTTGACCGCGCCGACCAATGGCAGGTTGGTGAAGCGCTGTGGGATGGAGTGAGCCCAGGACCCGTTCAGATCTCAAATAGAGTCGCCTGATTATCACTGGTGACTGCTATTGTGAAGGGGTTCTCTTTCTCTGGGTGTCTGGCTTTAGACGGGGAGGCTCTTATTGTGAAGTGTGGGTCTCCGCATGGAGACTTAAGTCTTTGTCTCTGTGTGAGGGTGTGTGTGTGGTGGAGTGGTGGCGCAATGGTTAGCGCACTGCGCTACGAACCCGACGACCAGAGTTAGATTCCCGCACTCGGTCACCACTCGTGACAATTATCTGAACCGATCCTGGGCCTCCCCTAGATCGACTCAGCCTTACAGGAGCATCTTGTGAAATGTGTTAACATCGCTACTATGGAGACAAAGGCGGCCGGGCGTGATGCTGGCCAGCCACGCACCCCCTCGTGTGCCGGGCCATCCTTCACAGGTGCTCGCTAACAGCACTTGCCCCAACAGTCTGTGGAGTCAATATGGGGGATCTTTGTCTTGTGTGAAAATAGTCGAGTCAGTGTTTATTTAAAGCAGTGGTCGTGATGAGTCATTAGTCCTGGACGCAGTTACTGAGCTGAGAATTGCGCGCGTTTAGGATGGGGGGGGGGATTGACAGTCGTGGAGAGAGAGAGAGAGTGTGGTGGAGAGCGAGGGCGTGGTGGAGAGCGAGGGCGTGGTGAAGAGTGAGAGTGTGGTGGAGAGTGAGAGTGTGGTGGAGAGCGAGGGCGTGGTGGAGAGCGAGGGCGTGGTGAAGAGTGAGAGTGTGGTGGAGAGTGAGAGTGTGGTGGAGAGTGAGAGTGTGGTGGAGAGTGAGAGTGTGGTGGAGAGTGAGAGTGTGGTGGAGAGTGAGAGTGTGGTGGAGAGTGAGAGTGTGGTGGAGAGTGAGAGTGTGGTGGAGAGTGTGAGCGTGGTGGAGAGTGAGCGTGGTGAAGAGTGAGAGCGTGGTGGAGAGTGAGCGTGGTGAAGAGAGAGAGTGTGGTGGTGGAGTGTGAGAGTGTGGTGGTGGAGTGTGAGAGTGTGGTGGTGGAGTGTGGGAGTGTGGTGGTGGAGTGTGAGAGTGTGGTGGTGGAGTGTGAGAGTGTGGTGGTGGAGTGTGAGAGTGTGGTGGTGGAGTGTGAGAGTGTGGTGGTGGAGTGTGAGAGTGTGGTGGTGGAGTGTGAGTGAGAGTGTGGTGGTGGTGGAGTGTGAGTGAGAGTGTGGTGGTGGAGTGTGAGTGAAAGTGTGGTGGTGGAGTGTGAGTGAGAGTGTGGTGGTGGAGTGTGTGCGTGAGAGTGTGGTGGTGGAGTGTGTGCGTGAGAGTGTGGTGGTGGAGTGTGTGCGTGAGAGTGTGGTGGTGGAGTGTGTGCGTGAGAGTGTGGTGGTGGAGTGTGTGCGTGAGAGTGTGGTGGTGGAGTGTGTGCGTGAGAGTGTGGTGGTGGAGTGTGTGCGTGAGAGTGTGGTGGTGGAGTGTGTGCGTGAGAGTGTGGTGGTGGAGTGTGTGCGTGAGAGTGTGGTGGTGGAGTGTGTGCGTGAGAGTGTGGTGGTGGAGTGTGTGCGTGAGAGTGTGGTGGTGGAGTGTGAGAGTGTGAGAGTGTGGTGGTGGAGTGTGAGAGTGTGGTGGTGGAGTGTGAGAGTGTGAGAGTGTGGTGGTGGAGTGTGAGAGTGTGAGAGTGTGGTGGTGGAGTGTGAGAGTGTGAGAGTGTGGTGGTGGAGTGTGAGAGTGTGAGAGTGTGGTGGTGGAGTGTGATAGTGTGAGAGTGTGGTGGTGGAGTGTGAGAGTGTGAGAGTGTGGTGGTGGAGTGTGAGAGTGTGAGAGTGTGGTGGTAGAGTGTGAGAGTGTGGTGGTGGAGTGTGAGAGTGTGAGAGTGTGGTGGTGGAGAGAGAGAGAGTGTGAGAGTGTGGTGGTGGAGAGAGAGAGAGTGTGAGAGTGTGGTGGTGGAGAGAGAGAGTGTGAGAGTGTGGTGGTGGAGAGAGAGAGTGTGAGAGTGTGGTGGTGGAGAGAGAGAGAGTGTGAGAGTGTGGTGGAGAGGGAGAGAGAGTGTGGTGGAGAGGGAGAGAGAGTGTGGTGGAGAGGGAGAGAGAGTGTGGTGGAGAGGGAGAGAGAGTGTGACAGTGTGGTGGAGAGAGAGAGTGTGAGAGTGTGGTGGAGAGAGAGAGTGTGAGAGTGTGGTGGAGAGAGAGTGTGAGAGTGTGGTGGAGAGAGAGAGTGTGAGAGTGTGGTGGAGAGAGAGAGTGTGAGAGTGTGGTGGAGAGAGAGAGAGAGTGTAAGAGTGTAGTGGAGAGTGTGAGAGTGTGGTGGAGAGAGTGGGGAGCTGTAGTGCAGCGACGAGCGCGTTGCGCTACGAACCGGCTACCCGGGTTGGGTTTCCGCTCACGGCTCGACGCCAGTGATGATTATCTGATCCGGTCCACGACCTCCGTTAGGTCGAATTAGTACCTGGTGCGGTGTGTAAACATCGCCACTAGGGAGACAAAGGCGGCCAGGCGTGGAGCTGGCCACCCACCCCCTCGTGTCCCGGCCTTCATAGGCGCTACTTGCTAACAGCACTTGCTCCAACAATCTGTTGGAGGCCACACGGGGAACCTTTGTCTTTGTCTGTCTTTCTTCAACTCATTATTCCCTACTTAACAGAATTCCCATCAGTGGAGTCTTCACGACCTCTGGGGCGACCCCCCCCACTCCCCCTCCCCTCCCCCTCCCCCACACCAATCCCCTGACCCCACACAAACCCTCGCGTTTCACCCCCAAGACCTCGGGCGAGTGCTGTGAACGAGCACCGATTAAGGCGAGCACGGTCTCGAGAGGGGGCTGTGGTCAACAGCACTCCCGCCCGCCTTTGTCTCCACACAGCGCTGATGATTTACACGCCACATCAGGCACTCCTCACTTGGGGCCGAGTAGACCTAGGGGAGGCCCAGCACCGGTTCACATGTTCGCCACTGTTATTGATCGTGAATGGGAATTGAACTCGGGTCTGCGGGTAGCGCAGTGGTCTCGGTTCCTCGGCTCCCCACACACCTACACACACATTTAAGTACATACACACACACCTAAAAACATACACACCTACACACATTTAAATACACACACACACTTAAACACACACCTACACACACACACCTATACACACACTTACACACACACTTAAACACACACCTACACACACACTTAAGCACACACACACCTAAAAACATACACACCTACACACATACATTTAAATACATACACACACACCTAAAAACATACACACCTACACACACATTTAAATACATACACACACACCTACACACACACACTTACACACACACTTAAACACACACCTACACACACACTTAAGCACACACACACCTAAAAACATACACACCTACACACATACATTTAAATACATACACACACACCTACACACACACTTAAACACACACACACACCTACACACACACTTAAACACACACACTTAAAAACATACACACTTAAACACACACACACTTAAAAAACATACACACCTACACTCACCCACCTAAAAACACACACACACCTACACACACACTTAAATACATACACACACCTACACACACACACACTTAAATACATACACACACCTACACACACACATTTTAATACATACACACACCTACACACACATTTAAACACACACACACACTTAAAAACATACACACCTACACACACATTTAAATATATACACACACCTACACACAGATTTAAATACATACACAGACACCTACACACACACTTAAACACCCACACACACACACCTAAAAACACACCTAAATACATACACACCTACACAAACCTAAATACATACACACCTATATACACACATTTAAATACATACACACACCTAAACACACACACACACCTACACACATTTAAATACATACACACCTACACACACCTAAAAACACACACCTACACACACGCCTAAAAACATACACACCTACACACACACTTTTACACATACACACACACACTTATATAGACCTACACACACACTTAAACACACTTAAACACACTTCAACAAACACACCTAAATACATACACACCTACACAAACCTAAATACATACACACCTACATACACACATTTAAATACATACATACATACACACCTAAACACACACACACACACCTACACACACATTTAAATACATACACACACCTACACACACACTTAAACACACTCCTAAAAACACACACTTACACACACACCTAAAAACATACACACCTACACACACACTTAAACACATTTCAACATGCACACCTACACACAAACACACTTAAACACACTTCAACATACACACCTACACACACACACCTACACACACACCTAAATACATGCACACACACCTACACACACACACCTACACACACACGCACCCGCTAAACAAAGACAAAGATCTCCCAATTAACCCCTTGGCCCTTTGGGGGCAAGTGCTGCTAATTAGCACCTTTAACCCGCGCCCGTGGGGGTTCTGTTGCCGTGACACTCACCGACTACATATTACATAAACATATAATGTAGTGGTATATATGATGTAGTGGTGTATATATATAGTATTTCTATATGGGAAGACAGAACCAAGTTGTGCTCGTGGTTTCTGTCACTCCCTGGGTCCCTCCACCAAGCCTCTCATCACCCATTGTTTTTTTCGGTAAAGTCACGTATGTAGAAATACAATAAAATTATATTAAAACAAAAAAAACAATCACGACGTTTCGATCACAACGCAAGCGATCTTCATCAGGTGCCAAGAACAAATCACGGAGGTAAATACAGCAAAAAGATGAGAGACGAGAATTCAACAAACCTGAAAAAACATTATGTGAAGCACATCCAGTCAGGCCAACAACACAGTTAGACACCTCCTGGCGGACCACGAATTTCAGAAGAGTGTTAAATTTCGTGTTCAACCTTTGGATTGCACATACCAGCATAGATAGAATGAAAAATACAAGGTACACGGTCAGTAGAAATACATATACAAGTCCACCAAGAGGTAGGGAGGGAGGAAAGGCGGCCCCAGTGCAAACTGAACACTTTCCTTTATTTTACCCACTGAGCTATATTTTTGAGAAGCGACCTGGCCACAAATTTAGCTCAACGAAGTGGCTTATCATGTGGAAATGTTCTAAATGTGGAAGGGAAGAACCGGAGGATCCGGAGAAAAATCCACGCGACCACGTGCAGAGAGAGGCATGCAAACTCCAAATATACAGCAGCAGGCGTCGGGATCGAACCCACGACCTCCTGTATACCAGGCGAGGGAGTTGACATCTCCTGGCCACCGCGGGTCCGCTTCGCCACGGCTCCAGATCGGGGTTCCTCCCATCGCCGTCTCTCTCTCCTCTCCAAGCGCTCGCAAACAATTTCTGCAACCTCGCTCAGCCCAATACACCCTTGCTCTCTAATATTGGTGCTGATTATTGCTGACCGCTTGCAGTCTGTGAAACAGCAGCAGCAGGGCCTCCCTTCGTAACGATTGCGCTGTGGGGACGATATCGCCAAAAACCAAACGTGCCCAACAATCATCATCATCAGCGGTATGATTCTGATTGTTTTAACGCGTAGAGGGCCTTGGGCCCGTGCTGAGCGAGTGGGTGGTGTTGTTGCAGATCGGCGTGACTAATGTGCACTTGCAAACTAGAAGGGTCGAATGAGTGAGCCATTAACCAGGCTCACAAACAGAAGAACTTTGGTGGTGGGGGGGAGTGGGGAATGAATAAATAAATCACCCCCCCCCTCTCCCCCGGGACTGGAGAGGGGTAAAGGCGCAGACCGTGAAATTGTTCGCTTTACGCCACCAGGGCGCTCTAGACAGCCTCTCCTTTTGTCTCGAGTGGTATTTGGCCTACTCTTCCAACGCTGAGCCAGTACGTCTTTGGAAGAAGAGGTGAGAGTCCCCACACTTTACCCCACCACCACACTCGACCTGCCGATCGCAGAACTGCGGAGTGGCCAGAGGTGTGGGGGGGATGGGGGAGGGTGCGAGACGCCTGCCCCATCCATCCCAGCCGACCCACGCGAGACGTCTGTCCGCGTGTCCCACGCGAGACGTCTGTCCGCGTGTCCCACGCGAGACGTCTGTCCGCGTGTCCCACGCGAGACGTCTGTCCGCGTGTCCCACGCGAGACGTCTGTCCGCGTGTCCCACGCGAGACGCCTGCCCATGGGTTATCGTGGTGGCACGGTACTGGCTGCCGCGCCGGGAGGTCCGAGCGAGGCCGGCGACCTCCCGGGTCGCGCGCGCGGCGCCCTGCAGAGGGGCGGAGAGAGTCCGCGATCCAGTTACAGATACCCCACGGGTTTCACCACCATCGTCTTCATCAGCAGCCTCGGTCAACTCCACTGCTGGATGAACGCCTCCCGTCTTGGCCGCGCGCGCAGCTGATCGATGTCATCGCTCCATCTCCTCCCGGGACGGCTGTCGGACGCGTTCCGCCCCCGCATGTCGTCGTGGGTCGGCCCTCGTCATCCGCGCGTCACTGAACCTATTCACGGTTCGATAAAGGATCTCCGTCCCCATTGGGAGCGACGCATACGTGAGCTCCGGTGGTTCTTTCAAGGATCGTCGCGGGTTCAAACAAATACAAACAAATGTATCCGTGTCTATGGACTGCTGAGCGGTGGTCCAGCGGTGGCTCTGTGGCCCCTCGCGACGAGAGGGTGGGTGGCCAGCACCACGCCCGGCCGCCTTTGTCTCCCCAGTGCTAGCGATGTTTACACACCGCACCAGGTGCTTATTTCATGCCGAGTCGACCTCGGGGAGGCCCAGGACCGATTCATGGATTTTCTGTTTGCATAGTCACATAGTCACACACAGTCGCACATAGTCACACATAGTCACTTTAAGATGTTTTTCTTGTTTGTGTTTTTGTTTGTTGCGGTTGCACCCGATTCAAGAGCCGAATGGCTCAGAGCTATACCAAAATAAATAAACATAAAATTGAATCGTCACCGGTGTTGGCCGTGAGCGGTTTCCCGCACTACGGCTCCAAACACACAAACCCATGTACACACACACACACAACAACAACCGCCATTCGCCACTAAGTGGCGGTGACGTCACCACGACGCTTGTGCCAGGCCATGTGCACCTTGAGGCCACGTCAAGTGTCGAACGCCCGCTGGCAGGAGGTCACGGGTCAGACCCAGGTGCCACGGGTCGACTGACTGAGATAACTGGCTGATGCACCACCTGTGCCCCCTACTGTGCCAACCTGCTGTGCTTTAGCCACCCGGCACTCCGCTCGTTGTTGTGAGCGTCGCTCCTCTGCCCTCCGTTGTTGTTGGAGGGCGACTGCCTCCAACTGCCCAGTAGCGTCCTTCACGAGCCTCCTCCACAGAGGCCGATCTTGACACCGCTGGTACCAGTCATCGGCAAGTCCACTCAGCTCCACGTCCTCCTGTACCTGTACCACATCACTCCATCTCTTCTCTAGCCCGTGCCGCGCCCGTTTAGCCCCCTCTATCCGGCCGAACAAAAGCTGTTTCGGCATGCGGTGGCTGGGCATGCGGGCTACATGACCCAGCCAACGCAGCCTTGCCTGCCTGAGGAGCTCACCGATGGGACCTTGCCCAGATCTTTCAAGGATTTGTGAGCTCCTCACACAATCCAGCCTGATTAAACCCAGGATGGATCGTAGGCAGGCCATCCTAAATGTTTCTAACCGGCGAAGATGTTCCATTGGGGGGTCCACGTTTCGCAAGCGTAGAGAAGGGAGGGAATGACCGTGGCCGAGAAGACCTGAAGCTTAGTGCGGAGCGACAGACCAGGTAGCTTCCACACAGCGTTACGCAACCGATGAAAAGATATTTCCCTCGAGTGATTCGGAGTGAGACCTCTGCTGTTAAACTGGAGCCGGTCATAAGCACACTGCTCAGGTATGGGGAAACTCTCCACTCTCTCCACAACTGCCCCATCACTGATTGGGAGTTGTGGGGGTGGAGTGTCCAATGGTACAAAATACCCAGGCAGGTGCTTAGTTTTGGTGGGGCTGATGGTAAGGCCCCATCTCAGCAGCAGCGTCTCCAACTCCTCCTCTGAATGAGCAGCTATTACCAAATCATCGGCATACATAACGTGGTTGAGCAGTAGGGAGCCATCCCTTGACCACACTCGGGCATCGATCAGCCTCCCATTATATATGTACCAAATGGAGATTCCCCCGGTACAGCTATTGAAGGCTTCACGAACTACGTGGTTAAAATAGATGTTAAATAATGTGGGAGCCAGAGGACATCCCTGTCGCACCCCAAGGTGTGCAGGGAATGACTCTGACTCGCGGCCACGTAGTTTTACCCGGGCCCGCTCACCATCATGGAGGTCCTTAATGATCGTGAGCAGAGGGTCAGGGACTCCAAAAGCACGAAGAACAACCCAGAGCCCAGGCCTACTGATGGTATCATAGGCCGAGATGTAGGTCTTGTTGGAATTCCCTACACCTCTCCTGTAGCAGACGGACAGAAAATATGGCATCTGTGCAGGACCGCCCTTTCCTGGAACCGCATTGGGACTCCGCAAGCCTCTCCTCAGCGTGCCTGGCAAGGCGATGTTGAATAATCCTTGCCAGGACCTTTCCCGGCACACTGAGGAGTGAGATGCCCCTGTAGTTGTTAGTCTGTGTGGTCCCCCTTCTTAATGAGGGGGACCACCAGGGCATCCTTCCAATACTGCGGAACCCATCCAGTGGTCCAGACTGTTGTTATGATGTCATATAGGGCAGGCTGTGCACAAACGCCACCCTCCCTCAGCATTTCGCTTGGGAGATCATCTCTACCCGGTGCCTTTCCTGGTCTCAGACTCCGGATCGCCTTCAGTACTTCCTCAACAGATAGCACCTCAGCCAGCCACTCACAGGGGGTGACTTCTTCCAATATTTGAGGCACTGCAGCCTCAGCAGGGTCATCCCCACTTTGTGCCATGATGTTTTCCTGGCTGAGGGATTTCCCCTCCCCCAGGACCTCAAAAATGCTCAACAAATCTGCAAACCTGTTCCTGGGGGTCGGAGATTGGATCACCGTTTTTTCCCCTAATGATGGTAATAGGTGTGGCGCTGCAGGTTACTTTTTTGATGGAGTTAAATAGAGATTTGTGATCGCGGGCCACTGAGGCAGACTCCCATCTCCTCAGCAACCTGCGACCACCACCCATTCTTGCAGCGCCTCACGGCTCTCCGAACCTCCGAGCGAAGGCTGCGGTAAGCCTCCTCATTCTCTGACGTGGGATTCTGTAGCTGATGACAGTGGGCCTGTCGCTTTTTCTCAACCATCCTGAACACCTCCTCTGTCAGCCAGGGTCTCTAGGGAGGTCTGGACCGCGTACCCAAAGCAGCCATTGCAGCTGCATGAGTCAGTCCTAAACCTCGCCCATTTACCCTCGACATCAGGAGGAGAGGGGGACGATGCCAACCCCAGCTGCAAGCGATGATGAAATTCTCGCTTGCAACTTTCATCAGTTAACTGAGACCAGGCCACTTTAGGTTGGAATGGGGTCCTGGGTGTACACCCACCACCGGAGTGGAAGAATGGCAGGCGCATCTTACAGATGACTAGTCGATGGTCAGAGGGCAGATCAGCTCCACGGTAGGTCCTGGTGTCAAGGACATGGGCTCGCATCCGCTGGTCCGTCACTATGTAGTCCAGCAGATGTTCTTGCTTGGACCCGGCATGCATCCATGATGTTGTGTGGATGCGCCGATGCCGGAACAGCGTGTTGGCAATTACAAGCCCATGGGCTGCACAAAAATCTAGCAGCCTCCTACCGTTGTTATTGAGCTGATCTGGCCCATGCCCTCCAATCACTCCAGACCAGGTGCCAGCATCATGACCAACTCGGGCATTTAAGTCACCCAACAAGATGACTCTGTCCCGAGGGGCCACTTTAGCCAGCACCTGTGACAGGAGGTCATAGAAGGCATCTGACTCATCGGCTTTGCCTGCATGCCTCCACGGATGTTCGTCTTCGGTGGGGGCATAAGTAACCACGACCACCACTCCATCGCCTCCAGTTGATGGGAAGGCAAGCCCAAAGTAGCCTGGGGCTTACAGCTTCCCACACCTCACCACCACGCTCCCACGCCCCCTTCATTCTTTTGTTCAAAAGAAGAGCCACACCCTGTTGTTTGGCAGTCTGCTGCCCTGAGTAGAGGACTGTCCACCCCTCATGGTGGCAGGAGCCAGAACCGGTCCACTGGACCTCCTGAATGCCATAGAGATCCAGGCGGTACCGGTCCAGCTCCTGACAGAGTGGCAGCCTCTTCTCCGCAGTGAGCGTTGAAACATTCCACGTGGCCACACGAAGTGGTTTTTCGTTGTTTCTGGAGGAGCCCCGAGGGTAGAGATTCAATCTCCTGGCTCCTCCAATTGGGGTTTGGCCAGGAGACGTCATAGAAGCCTGTGCCCCCGGGGCCTCCGGCACAAGCTTATTAGTTACATATTTCAGTCGTGGTTTAGTGGTAAATTTTTGAAGGTGGAGGGGTTACCAGCCCCTCGCACCCGTCCAGAGCCCCCGTTTAGCCACTGTGGTGGTCACAGACGCCGTGAGGGGAGGAGCCAATCGGAATTGGCCCTCCCCCCACAGCACTGTCCACGATAGAGTTGCCCGTCCGGCACCGCGAGGAGGTAGAGGGTTGTTTTGCCGGACACGCACACACCCATGTACACACACACACATGTACACACACACCCATGTACACGCACGTACACACACGTACACACACACCCATGTACACATACCCGCACCCCTTTACTTCCACACACATCCATACTCATACGTGCGTGTGTGTGAGTGTGTGTGCGTGTGGGGAGCGATAGTGTAGCGGGTAGCGCGCTGCGCTACGAACCCGGTGACCCGAGTCCCATTCCCGCTCACCGGTAACGATTGTCTGAACCTGTCGTGGGCCTCCCCTAGGTTGACTCCGCATCAAATGAGAACTTGGCTCAGTGTGTTTACAACACGGGGACTGGGCGTTGTGCTCGCCACACCACAGCCTGTGCCGTGTTGGCTTTAATCGGTGCTGCTCGCGAAGAGCGCTTGCCCCAACAGCAGCCTGTTCGAGACTACACGGGGGATCTTTGTCTGTGTGTCTGTCTGTGTGTGTGTCTCTCTGTGTGTGTCCCTCTATGTGTGTGTATGTCTGTCTGTGTGTATGTCTGTCTGTGTGTCTCTGTATTTGTGTCTGTCTGTCTGAGTGTGTCTCTCTGTATGTGTGTGTCTGTGTGTCTCTCTGTCTGTGTGTGTCTCTGTGTGTGTGTGTCTGTGTCTCTCTATGTGTTTGTGTCTCTCTATGTGTTTGTGTCTCTCTATGTGTGTGTGTGTCTCTGTTTGAGTGTGTGTCCTCTCTATGAGTGTGTGTCCTCTCTGTGAGTGTGTGTCCTCTCTGTGACTCTGTCTCTGTTTGAGATCTGGGCAAGGTCCCATCGGTGAGCTCCTCCGGCGGGCAAGGCTGCGATGGCTGGGTCATGTAGCCCGCATGCCCAGCCACCGCATGCCGAAACCGTTTTTGTTCGGCCGGATCGAGGGGGCTAAACGGCGCGGCACGGGCTAGAGAAGAGATGGAGTGATGTGGTACAGGAGGACGTGGAGCTGAGTGGACTTGCCGATGACTGGTACCAGCGGTGTCAAGACCGGCCTCTGTGGAGGAGGCTCGTGAAGGACGCTGCTATTGAGCAGTTGGAGGTAGTCGCCCTCCAACAACAACGGAGGAGCGACGCTCACAACGAGCGGAGCACCGGGTGGCTAAAACACAGCAGGTTGGCACAGTAGGGGGCACAGGTGGTGCATCAGCCAGTCATCTCAGTCATCTTAGTCAGTCGACCCGTGGCACTTGGGTCTGCCCCGTGACCTCCTGCCCGCGGGCGTTCGACACTTCACGTGGCCTCAAGGTGCACATGGCCTGGCACAAGCGTCGTGGTGACGTCACCGCCACTTAGTGGCGAATGGCGGTTGTTGTGTGTGTCTCTCTGTGTGTCTGTCTCTCTGTGTCTTTGTGTGTGTGTGTCTCTGTGTGTGTGTCTCTCTGTGTGTGTGTGTGTGTCTCTCTCTGTGTCTGTGTGTGTGTCTCTAAGTGGGGAGCGATAGGGTAGCGGTTAGCGCGCTGCGCTACGAACCCGGCGACCCGCTCACGGCCAACACCAGTGACGATTATCTGAACCGGTCCCGGGCCTCCCCTAGGTCGACTCAGCCTCAAATGAGTACCTGGTGCGGTGTGTAAACATTGCCACTAGGGAGACAAAGGCGGTCGGGCGTGGTGCTGGCCACCCACCCCCTCGTGTACCGTTCCGGCCTTCATAGGTGCTCGCTAACAGCACTTGCCCCTACAGTCTGTTAAGGCTATATGGGGGATCTTTGTGTCTCTGTATGTGTGTGTGTCTCTCTGTGTCTGTGTGTGTGTCTCTCTGTGTGTGTGTCTCTGTGTATGTGTGGGCGGCACCTGTTCTGAAACCCTCACTCGCACCGCGGACAAGCGAAGCGACAGGCGCCGGGCGAGATTTAACTGAACAAACGATATCTCTGCTGCGTGTGGGACGCATTGCTGCTCCTCCTGGGGTCTGTGGGGTCGCTCACGCTCGCACTCTCGCACACACTCAACACACACACGCTCTCACACACACACACGCTCTCACACACACACACACACGCTCTCACACACACACACGCTCTCACACACACACACACACACGCTCTCACACACACACACACACGCTCTCACACACACACACACACACGCTCTCACACACACACACACGCTCTCACACACACACACACGCTCTCACACACACACACACGCTCTCACACACACACACGCTCTCACACACACACACGCTCTCACACACACACACGCTCTCACACACACACACGCTCTCACACACACACACGCTCTCACACACACACACACGCTCTCACACACACACACGCTCTCACACACACACACGCTCTCACACACACACACACGCTCTCACACACACACACACACGCTCTCACACACACACACACGCTCTCACACACACACACACGCTCTCACACACACACATACGCTCTCACACACACACACACACGCTCTCACACACACACACACGCTCTCACACACACACACACGCTCTCACACACACACACACGCTCTCACACACACACACACGCTCTCACACACACACACACGCTCTCACACACACACACACGCTCTCACACACACACACACGCTCTCACACACACACACACACGCTCTCACACACACACACACGCTCTCACACACACACACGCTCTCACACACACACACGCTCTCACACACACACACGCTCTCACACACACACACGCTCTCACACACACACACGCTCTCACACACACACACGCTCTCACACACACACACGCTCTCACACACACACACGCTCTCACACACACACACGCTCTCACACACACACACGCTCTCACACACACACACGCTCTCACACACACACACACGCTCTCACACACACACACACGCCCTCACACACACACACACACGCCCTCACACACACACACACACGCCCTCACACACACACACACACGCTCTCACACACACATACGCTCTCACACACACACACGCTCTCACACACACACACGCTCTCACACACACACACGCTCTCACACACACACACGCTCTCACACACACACACGCTCTCACACTCCACACGCTCTCACACTCTCACACACACACGCTCTCACACTCAACACTCACACACATGCTCTCACACTCAACACACACACACTCTCACACTCAACACTCACACACTCTCACACTCACATGCTCTCACACGCTCTCACACACACACACACACGCTCTCACACTCAACACACACACACTCTCACACTCAACACTCACACACTCTCACACTCACATGCTCTCACACGCTCTCACACACACACACACACGCTCTCACACTCAACACTCACACACACTCACACACTCAACACACACACACGCTCTCACACTCAACACACACACACACGCTCTCACACACACACACGCTCTCACACTCTCTCACACACACACACGCTCTCACACTCAACACTCACACACTCAACACACTCAACACACACGCTCTCACACTCAACACTCACACACTCACACACTCAACACACACACGCTCTCACACTCACACTCAACACTCACACACACGCTCTCACACCCAACACTCACACACTCACACCCAACACACACGCTCTCACACTCAACACACACGCACTCACACTCAACACCCACACACACACGCCCTCACACCCAACACACACACACGCTCTCACACTCAACACTCACACACACGCTCTCACACTCAACACTCACACACACGCCCTCACACCCAACACTCAAACAGACGCACTCACACCCAACACTCACACACACGCTCTCACACTCACACACACGCACTCACACCCAACACTCACACACACGCTCTCACACCCAACACTCACACACACGCTCTCACACCCAACACTCACACACAACGAAAAAAAAGGATCCCCCGTATCGCCTTGACAGACTGTAGGGGCAAGTGCTGTTAGCGAGCAGCACCTATGAACGCTGGAACGGCACACGAGGGGGTGGGTGGCCAGCACCATGCCCGGCCGCCTTTGTCTCCCCAGTGGCGATGTTTACACACCGCACCAGGTACTCATTTGAGGCTGAGTCGACCTAAGGGATGCCCAGGACCGGTTCAGATAATCGTTACTGGTGTTGGCCGTGAGCGGGAATGGTTATTGGGTTCATAGACGCAGTGCGCTAACCATTACGTGAAGGCACGCACACGCACAGGCACGCACACACGCACAGGCGGGCACACACGGGCACGCCCACGCACGCACAGGCACGCACACACAGGCACGCACAGGCACACACACAAGCACGCACACAGAGGCACGCACAGGCACGCACACACACAGGCACGCACACAGGCACACACACAGGCACGCACAGGCACGCACACACACACAGGCACGTACAGGCACGCACATGCACACACACAGGCAAGCACACACAGGCATGCTAACACAGCCCATCTGTGTAGCTCCGGCCGCCTTTGTCTCCCTAGCGCTGTGTTTCTACTGTCAGTGTCTTTGTGTTGTTTTAACACGCCGAGACGAGGCACTTATTTAGAGGCCCAGGGGAGCAGTTTGGACACCAGACCCCGCTCGCCACTGATGTTCGCCGTGTAGCACAGTGCGCGGGTGAGCTGCCCGCACCTGCTGCGCCTCGTCACGTGTTCGAGAGTTGGCCCGGTGAGCGTCGCAATTCTGCCACTCTCGGCGTGACGCCACGGGAATGCATCACAGAGCTCGGCCACGTGGTCGCGTCTCATCATCTGGCAGGTCGCCAGCTCCGGTTCGAGCAAAGACTGCTGCTGCTGATGAGACGCTGAATGTCGAAACCGGTCCAGAGGTGGCCTCTATTAAACCAATGGTACTGCCGAATGAATAGGCCACGGTGCGATTGGAATGTGTGCATAATTACTTTAATTTCGTGTGTGGATAATCATCAGCTGTCGCCATCATCAGTAGGGCTGCAGGTTGGCACAGTGGGTCTCCCTCCCATAGCTAACCACACACAGACACACTTACAATGTCACCCGTATTGTGCAAACAAACATCCCATTGCTGAAACATTCGCTGCACTCACTCAGTTTGGATCTCACAGGAGCAGCTGCAGCAGCAGCAGCGTCATCACCCCCTGCTGCAAAACACTTGAGCAGGACCCTCCTGAGACTCTGTGAAGCTTGCCTGATGATGATGATGATACTACGATTACTGCTACAGCACGAGTCCACGTTCACCCAGCACACAGTGGCCTCCAGCTTCCATTGGGCTGAGCAACCCAACAATACACACACAGACACACACACAGACACACACACAGACACACACACAGACACACACACAGACACACACACAGACACACACACAGACACACACACAGACACACACACAGACACACACACGGGTTGGAGAGGGGAAGAGAGATGGCGGTGGGGGTGGGAGAGAGCCGAGTGAGAGAGATAGGTGAGTGGGAGAGATAGGTGAGTGGGAGAGATAGGTGAGTGGGAGAGAGCTGAGTGGGTATGAGACGAGGGTGAGTGGGAGAGAGCTGAGTGGGAGAGAGCTGAGTGGGAGAGAGCTGAGTGGGAGAGAGCTGAGTGGGAGAGAGCTGAGTGGGAGAGAGCTGAGTGGGAGAGAGCTGAGTGGGAGAGAGCTGAGTGGGAGAGAGCTGAGTGGGAGAGAGCTGAGTGGGAGAGAGCTGAGTGGGAGAGAGCTGAGTGGGAGAGAGCTGAGTGGGAGAGAGGTGAGTGGGAGAGATAGGTGAGTGGGTATGGGGCGAGTGGGAGAGATAGGTGTGGGAGAGCTAGGCGAGTGGGAGAGAGCTTCGTGGGATAGCTAGGCGAGTGGGAGAGAGCTTCGTGGGATAGCTAGGCGAGTGGGAGAGAGCTGAGTGGGAGAGAGCTGAGTGGGTATGAGACGAGGGTGAGTGGGAGAGATAGGTGAGTGGGAGAGAGAGTTGGGTGGGAGAGAGTTGGGCAGGAGGAGGAGGCTGTTGTAGGGAGAGGCGTCAGAGTGCGCGCCGCGCGTTCCCGTGGCGACCGCTGCACCTGCAGGGCCTTGACGAGAGCGGCTTCCTGTGCTGCCGTCATCGCAGCCCGGCGATTGTTTCCCGGCCTCCGCTCGCTCACGACGCCGCCGCCGCCGCCACAGCGACGACGCGGACGCCGCGCCGCCTGGGGACGCGCGGCCCACGTCCACGCGCGACTCCGTGGGGAGCGGCGGGTTCGTAGCGGTCAGCGAGTGCGGCGCTACGAACCCGGCGACCCAGGTTCGATTACCGCTCACGGCCACCGGTGACGATTGTCTGAACCGGTCTTGGGGCTCTCCTAGGTCGACTCAGCCTCGAGTGAGTACCTGGTGCGATGTGTAAACATCGCCACTGGGGATACAAAGGCGGCCGGGCGTGGTGCTGGTCACCCACCCCCTCGCGTACCGTGTAGGTGCTGGCTAACGGCGCATGCCCAACAGTCTGGTACAGGTTATAGGGGGATCTTTGTCCGTGTGTAGCGCAATTAGCTGCGCCATGAACCCAGCTACCCGGGTTCGATTCCCGTTCAACATTGCTTTACTTGAGTCGTGAGACTCGTTTTGAAGAGGGTCCTGCCAAGTCTTTCGCGGTAGGGGGCGATGCTGCTGCTGTGTGTGATCTCAGTTGAGTGATTTTAAAACAACAATTTAACTATTGGGGATTTGTGGGCCAATACCCATACAGGGAAATATCACACAAACTCCACTCACTCACTCTGTAGCACATGGGGAGATCACACTAACTCCACTCACTCACTCTGTAGAACAGGGGGAGATCACACAAACTCCACTCACTCTGTAGAACAGGGGGAGATCACACAAACTCCACTCACTCACTCTGTAGCACATGGGGAGATCACACAAACTCCACTCACTCACTCTATAGAACAGGGGGAGATCACACAAACTCCACTCACTCACTCTGTAGAACAGGGGGAGATCACACAAACTTCACTCACTCTGTAGAACAGGGGGAGATCACACAAACTCCACTCACTCACTCTGTAGAACAGGGGGAGATCATACAAACTCCACACACACTCTGTAGAACAGGGGGAGATCACACAAACTCCACTCACGCACTCTGTAGCACATGGGGAGATCATACAAACTCCACTCACTCTGTAGAACAGGGGGAGATCACACAAACTCCACTCACGCACTCTGTAGCACATGGGGAGATAATACAAACTCCACTCACTCTGGTGAACAGGGGGAGATCACACAAACTCCACTCACTCACTCACTCTATAGAACAGGGGGAGATCACACAAACTCCACTCACTCTGTAGAACAGGGGGAGATCACACAAACTCCACTCACTCACTCTATAGAACAGGGGGAGATCACACAAACTCCACTCACTCACTCTGTAGAACAGGGGAATATCATACAAACTCCACTCACTCTGTAGAACAGGGGAAGATCATACAAACTCCACTCACTCTGTAGAACAGGGGGAGATCACACAAACTCCACTCACGCACTCTGTAGCACATGGGGAGATCATACAAACTCCACTCACTCACTCTGTAGAACAGGGGAATATCATACAAACTCCACTCACTCACTCTGTAGAACAGGGGGAGATCACACAAACTCCACTCACTCACTCTGTAGAACAGGGGAAGATCACAAAAACTCCACTCACACTAGAACAGGGGGAGATCACGCAAACTCCACTCACTCACTCTGTAGAACAGGGGGAGATCATACAAACTCCACTCACTCTGTAGAACAGGAGGAGATCATACAAACTCCACACACTCACTCTATAGAACAGGGGGAGATCACACAAACTCCACACACTCACTCTGTAGAACAGGGGGAGATCACACAAAGGCCACTCACTCACTCTGTAGCACATGGGGAGATCACACAAACTCCACTCACTCACTCTGTAGAACAGGGGGAGATCACACAAACTCCACTCACTCTGTAGAACAGGGGGAGATCACACAAACTCCACTCACTCACTCTGTAGAACAGGGGGAGATCACACAAACTCCACTCACGCACTCTGTAGCACATGGGGAGATAATACAAACTCCACTCACTCTGTAGAACAGGGGGAGATCACACAAACTCCACTCACTCACTCTGTAGAACAGGGGGAGATCACACAAACTCCACTCACTCACTCTATAGAACAGGGGGAGATCACACAAACTCCACTCACTCACTCTGTAGAACAGGGGAATATCATACAAACTCCACTCACTCTGTAGAACAGGGGAAGATCATACAAACTCCACTCACTCTGTAGAACAGGGGGAGATCACACAAACTCCACTCACGCACTCTGTAGCACATGGGGAGATCATACAAACTCCACTCACTCACTCTGTAGAACAGGGGAATATCATACAAACTCCACTCACTCACTCTGTAGAACAGGGGGAGATCATACAAACTCCACTCACTCTGTAGAACAGGGGGAGATCACACAAACTCCACTCACTCTGTAGAACAGGGGAAGATCACACAAACTCCACTCACACTAGAACAGGGGGAGATCACACAAACTCCACTCACTCACTCTGTAGAACAGGGGGAGATCATACAAACTCCACTCACTCTGTAGAACAGGAGGAGATCATACAAACTCCACACACTCACTCTATAGAACAGGGGGAGATCACACAAACTCCACACACTCACTCTGTAGAACAGGGGGAGATCACACAAACGCCACTCACTCTGTAGCACATGGGGAGATCACACAAACGCCACTCACTCACTCTGTAGCACATGGGGAGATCACACAAACTCCACTCACTCACTCTGTAGAACAGGGGGAGATCACACAAACTCCACTCACTCTGTAGAACAGGGGGAGATCACACAAACTCCACTCACTCACTCTGTAGAACAGGGGGAGATCATACAAACTCCACACACTCACTCTGTAGAACAGGGGGAGATCACACAAACTCCACTCACGCACTCTGTAGAACATGGGTACAACATACAAACTCCACACACTCACTCTGTAGAACAGGGGGAGAACATACAGACTCCACTCACTCTGTTAGAACAGGGGGAGATCATACAGACTCCACTCACTCTGTAGAACATGGGTACAACATACAAACTCCACACACTCACTCTGTAGAACAGGGGGAGAACATACAAACTCCACATACTCTGTAGAACAGGGGGAGATCACACAAACTCCACACACTCACTCTGTAGAACAGGGGGAGATCACACAAACTCCACACACTCTGTAGAACAGGGGGAGATCATACAAACTCCACACACTCTGTAGAACAGGGGGAGAACATACAGACTCCACACACAGAGGCATCCGAGTCGGGAATCGAACCCAGGGTCTTCTAGCTGTGAGGCCCGAGTGTCACCACCACCGCACTGCCGTCCGAATCGTCCTGGCAACGTGCTGACGCACAGCCGAGCTCTGCTGCTGATATTTCCCCGTGCCGGTCACCAGCCTGGGTCAATCCATTGCTGGATGAAGGCTTCCCCAATCCACTGATCCTGTGCCAAGCACTAATCCACCCGGCGCTTCCCGATCTCTGCCGTTATCTCTCTCCTCGCCCCTTCCCCCAGTGGCGTTCCCCGATTCCGTCTCCCCTTGGCACGACCTTCCCCCCTCCGAGCACGGATGCATAGGCGGCCCGAGGTGCTCATTAAATCCGCTCCCGCATCGGCTGTGGCAGATGCGCGCTGAATTATTGATCACGCGAATGGGTTAATGCCCGGATTCATAGTCCCATTCTGCAGGTTTGACTGTTTTATACTGTGTAGAGGGTGTGTCTGGGTGTGTCTGGGTGTGTGTGTCTGGGTGTGTTCGTATGCGGTAGTGTAGCGGTTAGCGCACTGCGCAACGAACCCCGCGACCGGAGTTCGATTCCCGCTCACTGCCACCAACACCAGTTACGATGATCTGAATCCGGTCTTGGGCCTCCTCTAGGTCGACTCGGCCGCAAATGAGTCCCTGGTGCGATGCGCAAACAATGCCACGCTGGAAACAAAAGCGGCCTGGCGTGATACTTGGCCACCCACCCTCGTGCCGGCCTTCATAGGTGCTCGCTAACAGCACTTGCCCTATACATCTGTTAAGCGTATACGGGGGTGGGGAAGCTTTGTCTTAGGTGCGGGATTGTTGCTGTGCAAGGGGAGCAGTGGCGCAGCGGTTAGCACAGCGAGCGTGCCCAGAGACGACTCTTCCCCCCCTCTACCACCCCACGCCCCGTCCCCTTGCCACGCTCGCCGCTGCTGGGTCCAGCTCCCGCACGCCGCTCTCCTGCCGTGGATGCCACGGGGAGCTCCCCGGGCCGGTGGCGCGGCCACTGACCTCGAGCTGCGGCTCGCGGCCACGCCCCGCCTGCTTGCAACTTCGGGGCTGCTGTTTTGGAAAGCCGGATAACCGCTAACCGGTCTGTGGAACCGGTTAGCGGTTGCCTGACTTCCTGAACCGGTTTCTGATTCCAGCGGAACGCGAGCAATGGATGCAACTGCAGCGGTTTACCGCGCGAGACCTACCGAATGTCGGTATGTTGAACTTTTTTCGTACCGTACGTAGCCAACCGACCACAGCCGGAAGAGTGGGGGAGCTCCCAGAGTTTAGGCAACTGCCGCAGCAGTCGCAGCGCTGCTGTCGGCGATGAACGCCTTGCATTGCCTGCGGCACAAACCGGTTTTGAACCGGTTTTGTTTCATCCGGTTCGAAGTGATGAGTGGGGGCCCGGGCAGCAGACGGCGAGGGGCGAGCCGAGGAGGTGGAGCGACGAGGTCGCGGGTGGATCGTGGGAGGAGGTGGCGGCACGGAGCGGCCTTCATCCAGCAGTGGACTGACCGTGGCTGATGATGATGAAATCGAGATCGAGTGGAGGATGGGTGGCACTGTGGTCAGCACACTGCTGCACAGTGAATCAAACTCAGGCTCACCAGTTCCTGGTGCAGCGTTAACCGCTGTCCCAGCCCTCCATCATTTTATTATTTTTGAAAATGGTGAGAAAAATCAGTTTTCTGATTTCCGACCTTTGAACTTTGACACGTTAACACAGCTGTGGTCGAGAGCGGAAAATTTGGAACGTAACCGAAAACTTTCACGAAGAAGTTGACATTGGTTAAGTTTGGCCAGAGGTGGCGAGAGCGCGGAACGCCATGGCGATCCTCGCCGGCGAGAGGGGCAGCAGCACCGCACAGCCTCTGCTCGATCCACTGCTGGCTGAAGTTCCTTCATGTGCCTTGCTTACTGCCCGCTCCCGGGTTAGTGAAGAGGGGGGGGGGGGGGGGTGATGGGTTGCCCAGGACCGCTTCAGTGAAGCACTTGCCACTGATGTTTTCCGTAGCAGGGAGTCGAACTCGGGTCACCAAAATCACTGACCATTCCGCCACTGCGTAGTGGTCAGTGAATCTTCCAAAGATAAAGATCCCCCGTGTAGCCTACGCAGGCTGTTGGGGCAAGGGATAATTGATTCGAGTGGTGACTCTCACCTGGTTACATAAAGGACGTCAGTCACGAGAGACGGAGCATCTCAATGGGCTGTCACCTGGTTAAATAAAGGGCTGTCACGGGGCAGTGAGATGCGCTGTTCACACTGGGTGGAGAGCCGCCGTCTTTGTGATGCTTGTTTAAGGGTGGGGGGTTGGTTACTTAGCGGGAAGGAGGAGGGGGAGACAGGAATCCAACCCGGAGTTGTTTGCGCAACACAAGTTCGATTCCCGACGTGGGCGAACGCTAATCACAGAGCCACAGCTCCACACACACGTACACACAGCTGTCTGTTAAGGCTGCACACCCCCGTGTAGCATTAAACAGATTGTTGGGACAACTGATGTTAGCGAGCACCTATGAACGCCAGCACGGCACACGAGGAGGTGGGTGGCCTCACATACACACACCATCTCACCTACACACACCATCTCACCTACACACACACCATCTCACCTACACACACACCATCTCACCTACACACACACCATCTCACCTACACACACACCATCTCACCTACACACACACCATCTCACCTACACGCACACCATCTCACCTACACGCACACCGTCTCACCTACACGCACACCGTCTCACCTACACGCACACCGTCTCACCTACACGCACACCGTCTCACCTACACGCACACCGTCTCACCTACACGCACAATCACCCACTTACACACACAATCACCCACTAACAATTTCCACCATTCTCTGAAATTCAACCACAGATATTTTTTTCCAAATCAAGTTGAGAAATGTTAGGGGTCACTATGAATATAAAAAAAACAACTGGTGGGGGGGAAGTAAAAATAACTAACATCTCTGAATATTTTTTTTTACAATAAATATTTAAATTCCTTTCCGCGCGTGAAAGTTGTAACCCTGGCCAGGCAGCCGTGGCTCCGGGTCTCTCGCTGGCAGGGCGCGAGTCCAGGGAATGTCGAACACAGCGGCAGTTACAACGCTCGGCCCGTTCGCGTTTCACACAAAATAACCACGCACACGATTCACCTGTGACCCTCCACAGATAATTTAATGAGATCAAAAGATCAACGTATATCCCGTATCCATAATAAATTATTTTTTGGGTTAGATCGTGTAAATATATAAATGTGTCGTTAAACCCGCCACTACCCGACACAGCCAATTAGTGAGGTTTGTCACGTAAACAGAACGTGCCAATTCGCTACGCGTAGAGCACTAATCGGTGTGTTAAACCCGCCACCACCTTACACATTTTCTGTGTAGGATGGTGGTGGGTTTAACGACACATTTACGCGATCGAACCCAAAAAAACCTCTATTATAGATGATATTGGTCGCGAAAGCATTGGTGTTAGACTATCCTGTATATTGTTTTACACATCCCATCAGCCGGCACGGCCTTTTGGGAGCGCGTAATTTCAGCTGCATTTGAACACGAGAAGATCTCTGAGCCGGTTTCTACACTCGGGTTCTCATCAGCACAGTGGGCTATCGCGATGTCATTGATTCTGTACTCGTGGGTGTTTCTAGATATGTGACGCGATATTCGCGCGTTACTTTTAATGTCCACTCGGCATTGGATATCTGGCGCGGTGTGTATAAAACATCGGCGGCACTGGGGAGACCAAAGGCGGCCGGCCCTGGTTCTGACGACATCCACAGCCCTCGTGTTCATACGGCGACACTCCTCGCTGACAGCACTTGCCCCAATAGAACGCGCAGGCTACGCTGGCGGGGATCTTTGTCTTGTAGTGTGCTCTCGGAGTCTCGAGCGGAGTGGGATCTGTGCCGGAGAGAGGCAATCGGCGCCGCATTTCAAACGTCTGAGTTTCCATTAACGTGGGATGCACGTTCATTTTTAACGTCGGATGCTTGTTCATATTTAATCGCCAGGGCCTTTGTGCGGTCGATACGAGCGAACTGTAAAGATTCGATCGAAAGAACTCAACGCATTTGTTGGTAATGCCACCGTTCTTGCGGACAGGGAACGACGTCGCTGTGGAGGATGGGTGGCCACTTCTCCACAGCACGCTGCAAATGTGGAGAAAGGGCCATTGCCTGAAACGTCGCTTATTACAGGTTTTCGTTTTGGAGCCCCAGGCCCAGTGTTGAACTGACAAATACGTAGAGGCGCCCTGGTTGTTGTTGTGTGTTCACCACTTCTAGATTTAAAGCTTTCGTGACTGCTAGGATCCATACTCTTTGGTTCTATTGGGTAAAGTCACGTAGGTGAAAATAAAATAACAAAAAATCGCAAAAATATGGAACGCTTCACGAATGACACGCAAATTCGTGAAGCGTTCCATATTTTTGTGATTTTTTGTTATTTTATTTTCACCTACGTGACTTTGTTCACCACTTCCTACACAGCAGCATTAGCACCGACAAAGGGCGACAGATGAGACAATCGATGGAGCAAGTTCCTCAACGTCTACAGAATCTGATGAGCCATGAAGCTCTTTTTCACAGAATGTCCAGCAGGGGCACGTACGAACGCTACAACGACAAACAATACTCAACCATGACCCCGTGCCCCTACTAAACATGTCTGAAAAAAGAGCTTAATAGCTCATCGGATTCCTTCAGTCTGAATCAAGATTCTGAGTGGAACCGCAGTCGAGGTTGACCAGCAGCACTGCGTGTGGTGGGGCACAGCGAGTGGAAGAGTAGGCCAAAGTGCCACTCCATAGACGAGAGGAGGAGGAGATGGATGGTGGCGTGCTTACTTCTCGTGATTGCTGCTCGCTCCCGAGGGGCTTCGCGATGCCCCCTCCCCCCGCGCTAACTCCTCTTGGATGTGGAAAATCGCAATAAACGTCCCAAGCACGTAGCCAAATGTGGAGTTATGGAAGGTAGTGCGCACACAATGACAGATCCCCCAGTATAGCCTTTAGTGGCCTCTTGGGGGCAAGTGGCGTTAGCGAGTAGCCGCGCCATTGAAGGCCGCCACCGGGACACGTGAGCGTGTAGGGACACTCAGCACCACGCCCGGCACGTCGCTTCGTCTGGATGATGTCTCCACCGAGCTAGGTAATTGTTTTGAGTTGACCTAGGGGAGACCCAGAACCGGTCCAGACGTTGGTCGATGTTGGCCGTGAGCGTGAATCGAACTCGGGTCGCCAGGTTCCATAGGCCACTCCGCTTAGCCACTACGTTACCGCTCCCCACAATGACTTTACAAAGAAACGCACACAGATGCAGACATTCACACATATATACACACACTGATACATAGACACACACAAAAATAAAGACACAGATCCCCCGTATAGCCTTAACAGACTGTAGGGGGAAGTGCTGTTAGCGAGCACCTATGAAGGCCGGAACGGTACACGAGGGGGTGGGTGGCCAGCACAACGCCCGACCGCCTTTGTCTCCCCAGTGGTAATGTTTTTATCCACCGCACCAGGTACTCATTTGAGGCTGAGTCGACCTAGGGGAGGCTCAGGACCGGTTCAGATAATCGTCACTGGTGTTGGCCGTGAGCGGGAATCAAATCCGGGTCGCCAGGTTCATAGCGCAGCGCGCTAACCGCTACACTACCGCTCCCCACACCGATTAATAGACACAGACAGATACACACACTGATATATATACACACAGACATACACACACCGATACATAGACACACACAGACAGATACACACACTGATACACACACTGATACATAGACACACACAGACAGATACACACACCGATACATAGACATATACAGCCAGATATCGAGATACACGCACACACACAGACGCACGCACACACGCAGACACACGAGTGTATTGCTGTGCTACTGACGATATACATATTAACACTGCTGGTGTTACATGTGGTGACTGATGACGATTTAGAAATATATATTAAGCTGCCGTGGCGGGAGCTGATGTGTTGAGAATTTGTATGAGTGCTGCTGTTGCTGATGAAGTGTGTTTGTGTGTAAGCCCGTGCAGTGCGGTGTGTGGGTGGTGCGGTCAGCGATACGCTGCGCTCCTCACACGGAAACCCGAGTTCGATTCCCGCTCACGGCCAATGACGATTATCAGAACCGGTACGACTGTCTCCCCCAGGTCGACCTCAAAGGCGTACCTGGTGCGATGTGTAAGCATCGCCAAGAGGTAGCGGCGATGTTTAACACGTTTCGCTCACAGCACTTGCCCCAAAAGTCTGGAAGACATAGGGGGAATCTTTGTCTTGTTTTGGAGCGGTGGTGCAGTGGTTAGCGCGCTGAGACTCGAGTTCGGTGACGATGTTCGACTCGGCCTTAAATGTGTACCTGGTGCAGCGTGTAACACATCAGCACTGGTGAAGACAAAGGCGTCCAGGCGTGGTTCAGGCCACATAGGCCTTAATAGGTGCTCGTTAACAGCACTTGCCCCCTGAACATCCTACTCGCTGGGTGACCTTTGTCTTGATGTGGATGCGTCATTGCACCACGGTGGTGGTGGTGATTGCACGGTTCGCACAACACGAATAGATTCACGCTCTCGTGGTGGTTCCGAGACATTCTACGAATTCCGGGGAGAGTGATTTGGGGAGATGGAGCTGTTCACAGAGCCTGCCCTTTTATGGGTAAAGTCTTTGAATACATCGATTACAGCCACTTACACACACACACACGCACGTGTGTGTGTGTAAGTGGCGGTCGTGTAGTGGTTAGCGCACTGCGCTACGACTCGGGTCTCCCCTAGGTCGACTCGACCTCATGGGTACCTGGTGCGGTGTGTAAACATCGCCACTGGGGAGACAAAGGCGGTCGAGTGTGGTGCTGGTCACCCACCACCCCCTCGTGTGCCGTGCCGGCCTTCATAGGTGCTCACTAGCAGCACTTGCTCCAACAGTCTGTTAAGGCTACACGGGGAATCTTTGTCTTTGGAAGACACACACTTGGCTTCTTAAACCGGTTAACCGTGTTAATAAATCGATTTAATTAATCGATTTATTCTAGTCGGGAGTTGGTGGGAGTTGTTGCCCACACTCGCTGTTTCTCGCGGTAACCGGTATTTTAAAACTAAACTTTAAATATAGTCCAGTAGTACTATTCCTGTACACTAATACCTCGATATACGACGTAAATGGGTTCCCGGAGCTTCGTTCGAATATCGAAACGTCGTATAATGAATAACATTCGTGCTGCGAGGATGCGTTCCCAGCCTTCGTAACTTAACATTTCATACCTTACCGTTCATATTGTAAACAAAGACAATTTATACTGGTAGGAACGAAGTTGTAAACTGAGTGTACCAGCCTGCAATAGATTAATGTGTCCGTCCGTCCCCTTTCAATACTTTAACGAAGTGAAATCTCGTGCTGTTGGGTGTAAAATCAGCAATAGACAGCGCAGAGACTTGTCCTACCAGCCCACCCTGCAGGGACCTGTTACTAAAATAATCTATTTTATTCCGTACAGTATTACAATTTAAAACTGACGTAAATAAAATAGTCTACCGTAAAATATATTCCCACTCACCAGTGCAGTTTTTGTTGCGGTCATCAGGTTGAATTGCTCATTCAGCACCACAGCTCTGTACAAAGTGCGTTGCTGCGTGCTGATTGGCCGAAATGTATCTTATGATTTAATGATTATGTAGAAAGTACTCGAGATGGACAGTCGCATTATTTATAAATTTTAGTGTTTGTTATTTTGTTTACCATTTAACATAATGGTTATCAATGTAAAGTTGGTTATACTGAAACGTCGTATATCGAATATTATCATACCGAGATATTAGTTTATACATTATAGGTTTTAACCGTACTAAAAACCCACGCATGAATACTCATTAACACCCAAGACAAAGATCCCCCCGTATAGCCTTCACAGACTGTTGGGGCAAGTGCTGTTAGTGAGCACATTTTGAAGGCCGGCACGGCACACGAGGGGGGTCTGTGGCCATCGCCACGCCCGGCCGCCTTCGTCTCCCCAGTGGCGATGTTTTTACACAGCGCACCAGGTGCTCATTTCAGACTGAGGCGACCTCGGGGAGACCCAGGACCGGCTCGGATAATAATCGTCACTGCTGTTGGCCGTGAGCTGGAATGGAACTCGGGTCGCCGGGTTCGTAGCGCAGCGGACCGCTGACCGCCACACCACCGCTCCCCTACATACCCATCAACACGCACACACATCCATACAAAGACAAAGCTCCCCCGTGTAGTGAAGTCGGCGGCTGTCGGGGCGGGTCCTGCTGCTCGTAATTGCAGGGCTGCGCCTTCACCTCTCAAATCCACTGGCGTCACGGCCCGTGTCGCCGTTCCACGGCTGGGCTGGCCGGGGCTCTCCCCACGTCTGTGCAGGGGCCGTGGTGAGAGTTCGTTTTTAAGCGCCATACTTCACCACGCTGGTCAACTGGTGCGGGTTTGTAATGGTGGGCCAGGAGTACAGTACAACGGTGGAGTCGGCTCTTCGTGCCGTGCCTACAGCACGCGTCCATCCGAGCGCTATCCAGGCTCAAGACTGCTGAGCTTTGGAGAGAACTGCTGCTGCTGCGTGGGCAGTGGTGCACACGGTTAACACACAAACTCAGCACACTCATTGACACCACTGCGGCTTTCATTATAGATATGTAATAGGCGACGTTTCGGGGAATGGTCATTTGCCATAGGATACAAACTATATGTGCTATGGTGAAGGGTAGTTGCCCGAAACGTCGCCGATTAGGATTACAGTACATATATATTTTCTCAGAGTACACAAACACATGTAGTTCACGTACTATGAAGAAGGCCTATTACCCAAAACGTCGCCGGTTACATGAGTTTTCTTTCGAGGCCCCCCAGAGTTGCTGTGGGCGAGCGGCGTGAGTGTCGGGACTTCTCCGCAGCTCGTGGGCCCAGCAGCCCGGCCCGCGCTGGCCCACACGCCCTGGCCGGCGATGGCTTCCACTGCGAATCCCCAGAATCCTCAGCACGCCCAGGCCGGCGATGGCTTCCACTGCGAATCCCCCAGAATCCTCAGCACGCCCAGGCCGGTGATGGCTTCCACTGCAAATCCCCAGAATCCTCAGCACGCCCAGGCCGGCGATGGCTTCCACTGCGAATCCCCAGAATCCTCAGCACGCCCAGGCCGGCGATGGCTTCCACTGCGAATCCCCAGAATCCTTAGCACGCCCAGGCCGGTGATGGCTTCCACTGCGAATCCCCAGAATCCTCAGCATGCCCAGGCCGGCGATGGCTTCCACTGCGAATCCCCAGAATCCTCAGCACGCCCAGGCCGGCGATGGCTTCCACTGCGAATCCCCAGAATCCTCAGCACGTCCAGTCCGGCTATCCGAGCCCCAGGAATGCGAGATGCACGGGGGGGGGGGGGGGGGGTGGCGCTGCGTGGGGGTGCGTCGGGGGTGGGGGCAGTTTTAAAGACAAAGGCGGCCAGTAAAGATTTGTGTACCCACAGCAGATGCCGTTAACTCTCAAAATAGAGCAGCCGCGTTGATGTGTGGTGTGTGTGTGGTGTGTGAGTGTGTGAGTGGTGTGTGTGGATCCTCCTAATGTAGCATCTTCGCCGGTTAGAAACATTTAGGCTGGCCTGCCTACGATTCATCCTGGGTTTAACCAGGCTGGATTGTGTGAGGAGCTCACAAATCCTTGAAAGATCTGGGCAAGGTCCCATCGGTGAGCTCCTCCGGCAGGCAAGGCTGCGTTGGCTGGGTCATGTAGCCCGCATGCCCAGCCACCGCATGTCGAAACAGCTTTTGTTCGGCCGGATCGAGGGGGCTAAACGGGCGCGGCACGGGCTAGAGAAGAGATGGAGTGATGTGGTACAGGAGGACGTGGATCTGAGTGGACTTGCCAATGACTGGTACCTGCGGTGTCAAGATCGTCCTCTGTGGAGGAGGCTCGTGAAGGACGCTACTGGGCAGTTGGAGGCAGTCGCCCTCCAACAACAACGGAGGGCGGAGGAGCGACGCTCACAACAACGAGCGGAGCGCCGGGTGGCTAAAGCACAGCAGGTTGGCACAGTAGGGGGCACAGGTGGTGCATCAGCCAGTCATCTCGGTCATCTCGGTCAGTCGACCCGTGGAACCTGGGTCTGCCCCGTGACCTGCCAGCGGGCGTTCGACACTTCACGTGGCCTCAAGGTGCACATGGCCTGGCACAAGCGTCGTGGTGATGTCACCGCCACTTAGTGGCGAATGGCGGTTGTTGTTGTGGTGTGTGGTGTGTGTGTTCGATTCCCGCTCACGGCCAACACCAGTGACGATTATCTGAACCGGTCCTGGGTCTCCCCTTTGGTCGACTCAGCCTCCAATGAGTACCTGGTGCGGTGTGTAAACATCGCTAGCACTGAAGAGACGAAGGCAGCCGGGCGTGGTGGGACTGGCCACGCACCCCTTCGTGCGCCGTTCCGGGCTTCGTAGCTGCTCGGGAACAGCACTTACCCCCAACAGTGTATTTAATGCTACGTGTGGGATCTTAAAGGCTATACGGGGGATCTTTGTCTTTGTGTGGGATGTATGAGTGTACTTCATTAATTCCGACTACAATAGACCATTACGTGGGGCAAACAATCATGGGCATGATGCAAATGTATCGCATCACCAGGCCGATGCTGCACCACCTCTCCTTCATGAATGGAACATTAAATTCGACCACAGTGGCGCGACTGTGAGCATGTAACCCCAAACTATGGGCGATATCGCAAACCCAGAGACTCGTGGAGATGCATATAGACCCACTGAGAAATACAGAGACTCGTGGAGATACATAGACCCATAGACTCGTAGAGATGCATAGGGAGCCATAGAGGCATAGACATACATTAAAGACACGGCCACAGTGGTGCTATTGTGGCCATGCAACCCACACTATGGACCACAGAGTGACCCCACTGTGGTCTGCGCTGCCTCAAGGGGGTTGGAGGAGGAACGGCGACACGACGCGACACGAAGTCTCTCTGCTGAAGCCGCCCCCTCCCCTCTCTCTCTCTCCATGGTAGCGGCAGCAGCGGGACTCGACGTTGGCATCGAGCCAAATCAGCAGTTTTCACCGATGAATACAATTCTAAATGAGACGTTTACTGTATTTAAAATATATTGTTGTTGGTTGGAGAATCTCTCAGTTTGGGTTTGCGTGTGTGGGGAAGCGGTGGTTATGACTAATAACAGTGACGAGTCGGTTTAACACGTAGGCTTTCACGACCAATATCCATAATATTAACGCGATCTAACCCAAAAACTTCTATATTATGGACAGTGTCGAGTAATGTCTGAACCGATCCTGGCCATTCCTGAACTTAGTTCCTGGTCTTGTGTGTGAATGTGAGCACTGGGAAGCAAGCGACAGAGAAAGGCGACTGGGCATGGCGAATCTGGCTCCCGCCCCCGTCGCGCGTGCCGTGCCGGCCTTAGTAGTAGGCGCTCGTTAACAGCACCTGAGCCATCAGTCTGTGAAAGGCTACACGGGGGATCTTTGTCTTTGTGTATGTGTGCGTGTGTGTCTTTGTGTGTGTGCGTTCGTGTGTGTGGGGGTGTGTGTGTGTTCTTGATGAGTTGAAAGGGTGTGTGGGTGAGTGTGTTGTGACCTGCAGTGTGGTGAGTGGGTGGTGAGTGTGTTGTGACCTGCAGTGTGGTGAGTGGGTGGTGAGTGTGTTGTGACCTGCAGTGTGGTGAGTGGGTGGTGAGTGTGTTGTGACCTGCAGTGTGGTGAGTGGGTGGTGAGTGTGTTGTGACCTGCAGTGTGGTGAGTGGGTGGTGAGTGTGTTGTGACCTGCAGTCTGGTGAGTGGGTGGTGAGTGTTGTTGTGACCTGCAGTGTGGTGAGTGGGTTGTGACCTGCAGTGTGGTGAGTGGGCGGTGAGTGTGTTGTGACTTGCAGTGTGGTGAGTGGGTGGTTGGTGGGTGGTGAGTGTGTTGTGACCTGCAGTGTGGTGAGTGGGCGGTGAGTGTGTTGTGACCTGCAGTGTGGTGAGTGGGTGGTGAGTGTGTTGTGACTTGCAGTGTGGTGAGTGGGTGGTTGGTGGGTGGTGAGTGTGTTGTGACCTGCAGTGTGGTGAGTGGGTGGTGAGTGTGTTGTGACCTGCAGTGTGGTGAGTGGGTGGGGAGTGGGTGGTGAGTGTGTTGTGACCTGCAGTGTGGTGAGTGGGTGGTGAGTGTGTTGTGACCTGCAGTGTGGTGAGTGGGTGGTTGGTGGGTGGTGAGTGTGTTGTGACCTGCAGTGTGGTGAGTGGGTGGTGAGTGTGTAGGTGACCTGCAGTGTGGTGAGTGGGTGGTGAGTGTGTTGTGACCTGCAGTGTGGTGAGTGGGTGGTGAGTGTGTTGTGACCTGCAGTGTGGTGAGTGGGTGGTGAGTGGGTGGTGAGTGGGTGGTGAGTGGGTGGTGAGTGGGTGGTGAGTGTGTTGTGAGTGGGTGGTGAGTGTGTTGTGACCTGCAGTGTGGTGAGTGGGTGGTGAGTGGGTGGTGAGTGTGTTGTGACCTGCAGTGTGGTGAGTGGGTGGTTGGTGGGTGGTGAGTGTGTTGTGACCTGCAGTGTGGTGAGTGGGTGGTGTGTTGTGACCTGCAGTGTGGTGAGTGGGTGGTGAGTGTGTTGTGACCTGCAGTGTGGTGAGTGGGTGGTGAGTGTGTTGTGACCTGCAGTGTGGTGAGTGGGTGGTGAGTGTGTTGTGACCTGCAGTGTGGTGAGTGGGTGGTGAGTGTGTTGTGACCTGCAGTGTGGTGAGTGGGTGGTGAGTGTGTTGTGACCTGCAGTGTGGTGAGTGGGTGGTGAGTGTGTTGTGACCTGCAGTGTGGTGAGTGGGTGGTGAGTGTGTTGTGACCTGCAGTGTGGTGAGTGGGTGGTGAGTGTGTTGTGACCTGCAGTGTGGTGAGTGGGTGGTGAGTGTGTTGTGACCTGCAGTGTGGTGAGTGGGTGGTGAGTGTTGTTGTGACCTGCAGTGTGGTGAGTGGGTGGTGAGTGTGTTGTGATCTGCAGTGTGGTGAGTGGGTGGTGAGTGTTGTGACCTGCAGTGTGGTGAGTGGGTGGTGAGTGGGTGGTGGGTGGGTGGTGAATGTGTTGTGACCTGCAGTGTGGTGAGTGGGTGGTGAGTGGGTGGTGAGTGTGTTGTGACCTGCAGTGTGGTGAGTGGGTGGTGAGTGTTGTGACCTGCAGTGCGGTGAGTGGGTGGTGAGTGGGTGGTGGGTGGGTGGTGAGTGTGTTGTGACCTGCAGTGTGGTGAGTGGGTGGTGAGTGGGTGGTGAGTGTGTTGTGACCTGCAGTGTGGTGAGTGGGTGGTGAGTGTTGTGACCTGCAGTGTGGTGAGTGGGTGGTGAGTGTTGTGACCTGCAGTGTGGTGAGTGGGTGGTGAGTGGGTGGTGAGTGTGTTGTGACCTGCAGTGTGGTGAGTGGGTGGTGAGTGTGTTGTGACCTGCAGTGTGGTGAGTGGGTGGTGAGTGTGTTGTGACCTGCAGTGTGGTGAGTGGGTGGTGAGTGGGTGGTGAGTGTGTTGTGAGTGGGTGGTGAGTGTGTTGTGACCTGCAGTGTGGTGAGTGGGTGGTGAGTGGGTGGTGAGTGTGTTGTGACCTGCAGTGTGGTGAGTGGGTGGTGAGTGGGTGGTGAGTGTGTTGTGACCTGCAGTGTGGTGAGTGGGTGGTTGGTGGGTGGTGAGTGTGTTGTGACCTGCAGTGTGGTGAGTGGGTGGTGTGTTGTGACCTGCAGTGTGGTGAGTGGGTGGTGAGTGTGTTGTGACCTGCAGTGTGGTGAGTGGGTGGTGAGTGGGTGGTGAGTGTGTTGTGACCTGCAGTGTGGTGAGTGGGTGGTGAGTGTGTTGTGACCTGCAGTGTGGTGAGTGGGTGGTGAGTGTGTTGTGACCTGCAGTGTGGTGAGTGGGTGGTGAGTGTGTTGTGACCTGCAGTGTGGTGAGTGGGTGGTGAGTGTGTTGTGACCTGCAGTGTGGTGAGTGGGTGGTGAGTGTGTTGTGACCTGCAGTGTGGTGAGTGGGTGGTGAGTGTTGTTGTGACCTGCAGTGTGGTGAGTGGGTGGTGAGTGTGTTGTGACCTGCAGTGTGGTGAATGGGTGGTGAGTGTGTTGTGACCTGCAGTGTGGTGAGTGGGTGGTGAGTGTGTTGTGATCTGCAGTGTGGTGAGTGGGTGGTGAGTGGGTGGTGAGTGTGTTGTGACCTGCAGTGTGGTGAGTGGGTGGTGAGTGTTGTGACCTGCAGTGCGGTGAGTGGGTGGTGAGTGGGTGGTGGGTGGGTGGTGAGTGTGTTGTGACCTGCAGTGTGGTGAGTGGGTGGTGAGTGGGTGGTGAGTGTGTTGTGACCTGCAGTGTGGTGAGTGGGTGGTGAGTGTTGTGACCTGCAGTGTGGTGAGTGGGTGGTGAGTGTGTTGTGACCTGCAGTGTGGTGAGTGGGTGATGAGTGGGTGGTGAGTGTGTTGTGACCTGCAGTGTGGTGAGTGGGTGGTGAGTGTGTTGTGACCTGCAGTGTGGTGAGTGGGTGGTGAGTGTTGTTGTGACCTGCAGTGTGGTGAGTGGGTGGTGAGTGGGTGGTGGGTGGTGAGTGTGTTGTGACCTGCAGTGTGGTGAGTGGGTGGTTGGTGGGTGGTGAGTGTGTTGTGACCTGCAGTGTGGTGAGTGGGTGGTGAGTGTTGTGACCTGCAGTGTGGTGAGTGGGTGGTGAGTGGGTGGTTGGTGGGTGGTGAGTGTGTTGTGACCTGCAGTGTGGTGAGTGGGTGGTGAGTGTGTTGTGACCTGCAGTGTGGTGAGTGGGTGGTGAGTGTTGTGACCTGCAGTGTGGTGAGTGGGTGGTGAGTGGGTGGTGAGTGTGTTGTGACCTGCAGTGTGGTGAGTGGGTGGTGAGTGTGTTGTGACCTGCAGTGTGGTGAGTGGGTGGTGAGTGTGTTGTGACCTGCAGTGTGGTGAGTGGGTGGTGAGTGGGTGGTGAGTGTGTTGTGAGTGGGTGGTGAGTGTGTTGTGACCTGCAGTGTGGTGAGTGGGTGGTGAGTGGGTGGTGAGTGTGTTGTGACCTGCAGTGTGGTGAGTGGGTGGTGAGTGGGTGGTGAGTGTGTTGTGACCTGCAGTGTGGTGAGTGGGTGGTTGGTGGGTGGTGAGTGTGTTGTGACCTGCAGTGTGGTGAGTGGGTGGTGTGTTGTGACCTGCAGTGTGGTGAGTGGGTGGTGAGTGTGTTGTGACCTGCAGTGTGGTGAGTGGGTGGTGAGTGGGTGGTGAGTGTGTTGTGACCTGCAGTGTGGTGAGTGGGTGGTGAGTGTGTTGTGACCTGCAGTGTGGTGAGTGGGTGGTGAGTGTGTTGTGACCTGTGGTGTGGTGGTTGTAGACCGTAAAGATGAGACGGCGTGTGTGTAAGGCGAGGGAGTCTTGCTATGTGTGTATGTGGGGATAAATCTGTGATCCCCAGCTGCTATTCATCTCCGTTAACCCATAACGCCTGCGCCTGTCCCGTGACCTCCTGCCAGATGAGCCTCCCTATCACACGCCTCCTGCACCTATGGCGGCTGTTGCCGTCACGTACATGTGTGATGTATGTGTGGTAGTGTGTGTATGTAGGAGCGGTGGCGCAGTGGTTAGCGAGCTGTGCTTGCGAACCCGGCAACCCGAGTTCGATTCGTGACGATTATCTGAACCGGTCCTGGGCCTCCCATAAGTCAACTCAGCCTCAAATGGGTACCTGGTGCGGTGTGTAGTAAACATCGCCACTGGGGAGACAAAGGCGGCCGGGCGTGGTGCTGGCCACCCACCCCCTCGTGTGCCGCGCCGGTCTTCATAGGTGCTGCTCGCTTACAGCACTTGCAAGCCTGGCGTGTTTCCCCCACCCATGCGAACGACCATTCCGATGTTTGCGCTACTCGGGTTTGGCATCGTGCGAGAAGGGCCCGAATCCAGCACAGAGGGTCCCCTTGCCCCATGAACATCTGGCAGGTCGCCAACGTTGGTTGAAGCAGAGCGTGAGTCTGCCGACGAGACACCGAGGGTAGAAACCGCGCGAGACTGTTGCTCGTGTAGAACCAATGCTGCTATAATGATGAAAGTGTCGCGCTGATCGGATGTGTAAGGCAATAATAATAATACTCTGATGTGTGTCATGTGGAGAGACGTGTAGTGAGGAGGCGTATTGCCGTTTCATTTGATTTGCGAAATCGGATCCGAACCTCTCCTAGGTCGACTCAGCCGTAAGAGGGGGATCGTTGCGAGTGTCTGTGTTGTGTGCGTGTCGAGTGTTGGTGTGGGGAGTGGTGGCGCAGTAGTTAGCGCATTGCGCTATAAACCCGCTGACCCGAGTTCGATTCCCGCTCACGACCAGTAACCGTGAGGAATATCTTAGCCGGTCCTGGGCAATCCCCTAGGTGGACTCAGCCTGAAATGAAGTAACTGGCCCAATGCGTAAACACAACAGGACCTGGGAGACAAAGACGGTCTGGCGTGAAGCTGGCCACACGACACCATCCCTCGTGCGCAGTGCCGGCCTTCAGTAGGTGCTACTCGCTGGCAGCACTTGCCCCACAGGTCGGTTCAGGCTACTTGGGGGGAGCTTTTGTCTGTATTTCTGCACACGCACACACGCACATGCACACATCCGCACACACACGAACACACGTGCGCACGCACGTACGCACGCATACACACGAACACAGACACGCACACACAAACACGCCACTCTGCCGGCTTAGCAAGTAAATAATGAAATAAGCACTTGGGGCTAAATAATAGCCGGCTCAGCCGTGACACAATAGCGGTGATTCAACTCGCACGAGAAATGCGAGGAATTCGGGAATCTCTACCCTTTACAGAGACCCGGGCCTGGACACAGACACCACACAGACCACTCACTCACTTCGCTCCCCTTACAAAGACAAAGATCCCCCGTATAGCCTGTACCAGACTGTTGGGGCAAGTGCTGTTTGCGAGCACCGAATGAAGACCGGAACGGCACACAAGAGGGAAGGTGGCCAACACCACGCCCGGCCGCCTTTGTCTCCCCAGCGCTGATGATGTTTACACATCGCAACCGATAGTCATTTGAGGCTGAGTCGACCTAGGTTAAAATATTCGCCATCGATGGTGAGCGGGAATGGTCGCCGGGTTCGTAGCGCAGCGGACTAACCGCTACGCCACCGCTCAACACTCGCACTGACACACACACACTCGCACTGATACACACACACACTCGCACTGATACACACACACACTCGCACTGACACACACTCGCACTGACACACACACACTCGCACTGACACACACACACACTCGCACTGACACACACACACACTCGCACTGACACACACACTCGCACTGACACATACACACTCGCACTGACACACACACACTCGCACTGACACACACACACTCGCACTGACACACACTCGCACTGACACACACACCTACTCGCACTGACACACACACACCTACTCGCACTGACACACACACCTACTCGCACTGACACACACACCTACTCGCACTGACACACACACCTACTCGCACTGACACACACACCCGCACACTCGCACTGACACACACACACCTACTCGCACTGACACACACACACGAACACTCGCAATGACACACACACCCCTACTCATACTGACACACACACACCTACTCGCACTGACACACACACCCGCACACTCGCACTGACACACACACGCACACTCGCAATGACACACACACCTACTCGCACTGACACACACACGCACACGCACAATGACACACACACGCACACTCGCAATGACACACACACCTACTCGCACTAACACACACACACCTACTCGCACTAACCAACCTGCACACTCATCTTCACACAGAGACCCTCTGTGTAGCCTGCACACCTACACACAAACACGGTCTCACTCTCTCTCTCGAGTGTGTGTGCGTGTCCTATGCACCGATCTTAATAGGTGCTCGCTAACAGCACTTGAACCCACCAGAGGTTATTTGTGGTTGTGAGAACTGTACTCCTACAGACGTTCTCATTCCCACTCTCCCACAGGCACGCTTGCTCTCCCTCCCCACCCTCCCACACGCACGCTCCCACCTCTCACTCACATGACCCAGATATTGAAATATCAGTTGTGCTTTGTGATAAAAGCGGCCTTGATATTAAATGCTCATTAATTAGTGTTTTGCGTCTGAACCCCGCGGTTCACAATTCACTTGAAAACAAGGACACGAATGAGCGTGCGTGCGTGGGGAGCGGTGGTGCTGTGGTTGGCGCACTGTACCACGACCTTGGCAACGCGAGTTCAATTCCCGCTCGCGTTCAATGACAGTGGCGAATATCCGAACCAAAGGCGGCGTGGCATCGTGTTGGCCCACCCACCCCACGCTGGCTGTGCCGACCTCCTGAATAGGGGCTCGCTAACAGCACACGCCCCAACAGCGTGTGCAGGCTGCATGGGGGAGCTTTGTCTGTGGTTGCGTGTGACGCTTGCCAGCCGATTCCCCTCACGGCTTGCTCGCATCCACCACGGTGGCAAACGGGGAATTCGGTGCAGTGCTACGGGCTGGTGAATCCCATTTACCTTAAATGAATAACCGAAGGACAATGAATAACCAAACATCTAAATAAGTGGTGGCTACCATTCCTCCTGTGAGGAGCTGGACAGGTACCGCCTGGGATTTTCTGAAATACATTAAGTCCAGTGGACGAGTTTCGGCTTTCTTCACTACAATTGATGAGCGGTTCTCTACTCGGAGCAGGATACATGAATTGCACCAGGGCGTGGCTCCTCTTCGTAATAAAATAATGAAGGAGGTTGTGGGAGCATAGCGACGAGGTGTGGGAAGCTGCGAGGCTACTGTGGGCTCGCCTGTCATGAACACGGGGTGAGGAATGGTGGTGGTGGTTGCTTCTGCCCCCACTGCAGACGAACATCAGCGGAGGGATGCAGGCAAGGCGGATGAGTCGGATGCCTTCTCTGACCTCCTGTCACAGATGCTGGCTAAAGTGGCCCCTTGGGATGGAGTCCCCTTATTGGCTGACTTTAATGTCCAAATAGGAGGCATTACAGCAATACATTCTTCTACTGCTGACAGTTATCTGGCTCAATCGCCTCAATTGTAAATAGTAGTTGTCGCTCTCCATCAACATCAGCCATACCAAGTGAGTCATGATAACGTCACGTGTAAGTCATCGGAAGGCCATTGCGCCTCCGATTAGCACGGTTGGCTACGTGCGGTGTGAAAGAATTCCAACATACATAGATACATTGGCCAGATGAGCTCAAGAATAACAGAATGGGGCTGCTAGAGGTCTGTGCAGCCCATGGCCTTGTAATGACCAACACGCTGTTCCGGTATCGGCGTATCCACTCGGCATCTTTGGTGCATGCCACCCGCAAGCAAGAACATCTCCTGGACTGTGCAGTGGTGGTACAACGAATGCGTTTTTTGACACCAGAATCAACTGTAGAGTTGATCTGTCTACAAAGAATTGCCGTCCAGTTATTTGAAAGATGACCCAGCCATTCAACCACTGTCGGGGTGGGCACACACACACAGGACCACATTCCAACCCACAATAGCCTGGTCTCAGTCAGCTGTTGCTTACAGCTCGGGTTGGCATCTCTCCGCCGATCCCCCCACGCCCTTCTCCTCTCTCCGAATGCCAAGGGGGGAGATGGTTGAGGTTCAGAGCTGTGGCCCACGCAGCTGCTTTGGCTGCACAGGATACACAGTCCAGAGACATGCCCAGAAAACCTGGCCGAGATGCGAGGAGGTGTTCGAGTCGGCTGAGAGAAAGCAAACGGACGCATTCTCACCGTCTCCCACATCCCACGTCCGAGGATGAGGAGGCTTTGCCGCAGCCTCCGCTCGGAAGGTTCGGCTTGCCGTGCGGTGCTGCAAGGATGGGCGACAGTCGCAAGCGATTGGAGGCAATAGAAACCGCTTCCACAGGCTGTATCGCAAATCTCCCTTTAACTCCATCAAAAGAGTAACTTGCGCACCACACCTATTGCTGTGCTTAAGGGCACAAATGATCTGATTTCCAACTCTCAATAAAAGGTCTGCAGATTTGCTGAACATTTGTGTAAAGTTTTGTTCAGAGGGAAATCCCCTCGGCTCCAATGAGATCGTGGGTCAAGATATGGTTAATCCTGTTAGGGCTGCCCAGCCTAAAATAATGGAGGCAGTATCCACACCCTGCGAGTGGCTGGCTGATGTGCCAGCTTTTGAAGTACAAAGAACGACCCAGAACCTGAGAGCAGGTAAAGGTGACCTCCCAAGTGAACTGCTGAGAGAGAGTGTGGTGGTTGTGTGCACGTGACCTACAGTGAGGGAAAAAAGTCTTTTATCCCCTGCTGATTTTGTACGTTTGCCCACTGACAAAGAAATGATCAGTCTATAATTTTAATGTTAGGTTTATTTGAACAGTGAGAGACAGAATAACAACAAAAAAATCCAGAAAAACGCATGTCAAAAATGTTCTAAATTGATTTGCATTTTAATGAGGGAAATAAGTATTTGACCCCTCTGCAAAACATGTCTTAGTACTTGGTGGCAAAACCCTTGTTGGCAATCACAGAGGTCAGACGTTTCTTGTAGTCGGCCACCAGGTTTGCACACATCTCAGTTGGGATTTTGTCCCACTCCTCTTTGCCGATCTTCTCCAAGTCATTAAGGTTTCGAGGCTGACGTTTGGCAACTCGAACCTTCAGCTCCCTCCACAGATTTTCTATGGGATTAAGGTCTGGAGACTGGCTAAGCCACTCCAGGACCTTAATGTGCTTCCTCTTGAGCCACTCCTTTGTTGCCTTGGCCGTGTGTGTTGGGTCATTGTCATGCTGGAATACCCATCCACGACCCATTTTCAATGCCCTGGCTGAGGGAAGGAGGTTCTCACCCAAGATTTGACGGTACATGCGGTGAAGTTGTCCTGTCCCCTTAGCAGAAAAACACCCCCAAAGCATAATGTTTCCACCTCCATGTTTGACGGTGGGGATGGTGTTCTTGGAGTCAAAGGCAGCATTCCTCCTCCTCCAAACACGGCGAGTTGAGTTGATGCCAAAGAGCTCCATTTTGGTCTCATCTGACCACAACACTATCACCCAGTTGTCCTCTGAATCATTCAGATGTTCATTGGCAAACTTTAGACGGGCATGTATATGTGCTTTCTTGAGCAGGGGGACCTTGCGGGCGTTGCAGGATTTCAGTCCTTCACGGCGTAGTTGTTTTCTTGGTGACAATGGTCCCAGCTGCCTTGAGATCATTGTCAAGATCATCCCGTGTAGGTCTGGGCTGATTCCTCACCGTTCTCATGATCATTGCAACTCCACGAGGTGAGATCTTGCATGGAGTCCCAGGCCGAGGGAGATTGACAGTTCTTTTGTGTTTCTTCCATTTGCGTATAATCGCACCAACTGTTGTCACCTTCTCACCAAGCTGCTTGGCAATGGTCTTGTAGCCCATTCCAGCCTTGTGTAGGTCTACAATCTTGTCCCTGACATCCTTGGAGAGCTCTGTGGTCTTGGCCATGGTGGAGAGTTTGGAATCTGATTGATTGATTGCTTTTGTGGACAGGTGTCTTTTATACAGTAACAAGCTGAGATTAGGAGCACTCCCTTTAAGAGTGTGCTCCTAATCTCAGCTCGTTACCTGTATAAAAGACACCTGGGAGCCAGAAATCTTTCTGATTGAGAGGGGGTCAAATACTTATTTCCCTCATTAAAATGCAAATCAATTTATAACATTTTGACATGCGTTTTTCTGGATTTGTTGTTGTTATTCTGTCTCTTACTGTTCAAATAAACCTACCATTAAAATTATAGACTGATCATTTCTTTGTCAGTGGGCAAATGTACAAAATCAGCAGGGGATCAAATACTTTTTTCCCTCACTGTATGTGACATCATCACAACTGCCTGGTCCACGGGACGAATTCCGCAGGATTTCGACGATGTCCTGGTGGCTTCTCCTTTCTGGAAGGGAGACCGCACCGATTGCAACAACTTCCGAGGTATCTCCCTCCTCAATTTAAGGCGGAAAAAGGCACTGTGCCCGGATGAGGCTTGTGGAGCCCTATTGTGGTTTCATAGGCTGGGGCGGTCCTGCACAGACGCTATTTATCTATCCGTCTGCTACAGCCGTGATGGATTTAACCAGGAATTACATTTATGATTTATTGACCCGGCCATTGCCTATGATACCATCAATAGACCGGTGCTCTGAGTTATTCGTCGTGCTTTCGGGGCCCCTGACCTCCCCTGCTCACAATCGTCAAGGACCCCTTAGTGGGGTGGGTTGGGCCCCAGTGAAGCTGCGTCGCTGGGAGTCGGAGCCATTCTCTCTTCACCTTGGGGTTGCGACTCAGGATGTCCTGGCCACTATGCTCCTTCAAGTTTTTTTTTCATCCCGTTTCTTGAGAGTCATTTAATAACTTTACCGAAGGAAATTACTTTTTTTTCACAAAGGTATTTAAGTTGTCGAAAAATGGAATCCTAAATGTCTATGTAATGGGGTCGTCCTAAACTGAGTGTTACGTGTGTGTGTGTGTGTGTGTTTGTAACGTGTGCCTGTCTCTACATGTCTATGCCTGTGTGTATGTGGCTCTGTCTTGAGTATAATTGTATGTGTGTCTGTGTGTGTATGCGGGTTACTTTGTATTTATGTATGTCGGGAGTGGTGGGGGTATGGTTAGCGCGATGCGCTCGACGATCCCGGAGTGCAGAGTTCGATTTCTGCTAACCGCCAGTATCGGTCGTGAATCTTGCTACCTGTCCTGAGCCTCCCCTAGGTTGACTGGGCTTCCATCGAGAACCTGGTGCGGTGTGTAAGCATCAGCACTGGGGAGAGACAAAGGTAGCCGGGCGTGGTTGTTCAGGCCACGCCACATCCCCGGCCCACATAGGTACCGCTCGCTAACAGCACTTGCTCCGACAACCCGTGTGGCTATTCGGGGAATCTTTGTCTTTGCACGTCTGTGCCTGTGTGTGTGTGTGTCTCTGTCCGTGTGGGGAGCGATAGTGTAGCGGTTAGCGCGCTGCGCTATGAACCTGGCGACCCGGGTTCGATTCCCGCTCACAGCCAACACCAGTGACGATTATCTGAACCGGTCCCGGGCCTCCCCTAGGTCGACTCAGCCTCAAATGAGTACCTGGTGCGGTGTGTAAACATTGCCAATAGGGAGACAAAGGCGGTCGGGCGTGGTGCTGGCCACCCACCCCCTCGTGTACATTTCCGGCCTTCATAGGTGCTCGCTAACAGCACTTGCCCCTACAGTCTGTTAAGGCTATATGGGGGATCTTTATCTTTGTCTCTGTCCGTGGAGAGAAGGGGCCACTGAGTGAGTGAGATCAGTCATCAGAGACGTCACAGGAACACAATGACAGCTTTGGGTATTCACTGTGGGTCTCAGTCACACGCCCCCACCGACTGCAAACCCCTCTCGAGCCTCTCTATTCAGTCAGGAGCCAGGGAATGAACATACGCCGCTACATTATGATGATGATGATTTAAATATAATGACCAGGACCGACCGTCACGTCCAAAGGCTGTGCAGAGTTTCCTCCTTTCTCATCGTCTCTCAGTCTCTCACTCACACACTCCCTCATGCAGTCATATATCCACAGTCACACACACTCGTGTACACACATAGACTCTGCACACACACACACACAAAGATCCCCCGTATAGCCTTAACAGACTGTAGGGGCAAGTGCTGCTAGCGAGCACCTATGAAGGCTGGAATGGCACACGGTGGGGTGGGTGGCCAGCACCAAGCCCGACCGCCTTTTTCTCCCCTGTGGTGATGTTTATACACCCAACCACGTACTAATTTGAGGCTGAGTCGACCTAGGGGAGGTCCAGGACCGGTTCAGATAATCGTCATTGGTGTTGGCCGTGAGCAGGAATCAAACTTTGATCGCCGGATTCGTAGCGCGGCTTAGCGCTAACCGCTACACTTACTCCCTGTACACACACTCAGATCAAACAAACACTGCTGCCGCACACACACATGCACTCATTCAGACACACTCGTACACACACACACATCAGACATACACTCATGCACGCACACACTAATTCAGACACACTTGTGCACACACACACACATCAGACATACAACAACAACCGCCATTCGCCACTAAGTGGCGGTGACGTCACCACGACGCTTGTGCCAGGCCATGTGCACCTTGAGGCCACGTGAAGTGTCGAACGCCCGCGGGCAGGAGGTCACGGGGCAGACCCAGGTGCCACGGGTCGACTGACTAAGATGACGGATATGACTGGCTGATGCACCACCTGTGCCCCCTACTGTGCCAACCTGCTGTGCTTTAGCCACCCGGCGCTCCGCTCGTTGTTGTGAGCGTCACTCCTCCGCCCTCCGTTGTTGTTGGAGGGCGACTGCCTCCAACTGCCCAATAGCGTCCTTCACGAGCCTCCTCCACAGAGGCCGATCTTGACACCGCTGGTACCAGTCATCGGCAAGTCCACTCAGCTCCACGTCCTCCTGTACCACATCACTCCATCTCTTCTCTAGCCCGTGCCGCGCCCGTTTAGCCCCCTCGATCCGGCCGAACAAAAGCTGTTTCGGCATGCGGTGGCTGGGCATGTGGGCTACATGACCCAGCCAACGCAGCCTTGCCTGCCGGAGGAGCTCACCGATGGGACCTTGCCCAGATCTTTCAAGGATTTGTGAGCTCCTCACACAATCCAGCCTGGTTAAACCCAGGATGGATCGTAGGCAGGCCAGCCTAAATGTTTCCAACCGGCGAAGATGCTCCCTTAAGGGGGTCCACGTTTCGCAAGCGTAGAGAAGGGAGGGAATGACCGTGGCCGAGAAGACCTGAAGCTTAGTGCGGAGCGACAGACCAGGTAGCTTCCACACAGCGTTACGCAACCGATGAAAAGATATTGCCGCCGGACTGATTGGGAGTGAGACACTCATGCACGCACACACACCAATTCAGACACACTCGTGCACACACACACATCAGACGTACACTCAGGTACACAACCACGCACTTATTCAGACACACTCGCTCACACACACACATCAGACATACACACACGCACACATTACACACTCCGCCTGACCACGGCGTTGTCGTCAGGCGAGGTGCACCTGGGAGCCTTCGCGTGCAATGTGGAAGGCTGGCGGGAGGTTGCGGGGCAGAGACCCTACCACGTGTTGTGACTTTAGCCGAGATGAGTGGCAGATGGCGATCGCAGCTCCTCTACCCAGGCACGCGCAGTGCAGGCCTCACGCTCGACCCCTTCGTGTCTGTGTGTGCGTACGTTGAACTTCTTTACCACCGTACGTAGCCAACCGTGCTGAACCGAGACAAACTTCCCAGATGCTCCGCCTTGTTCCCTCCCATTGTGCGGCATCGCACACAAAGGCAAAGTTCCCCCGTATAGCCTTACACGCTGTTGGGGCAAGTGCTGTTAGTGAGCGCTTGTGAAGGCCGGCACCGTGGCGCACGAGGAGGGTGGGTGGCCAGCAACACGCCCGCCCGGCCGCCTTTGTCTCCCCGCTAGCGACGTTGACACACCGCACCAGGGTACTCATTTGAGGATGATGCTAACAATGCAGAGAATGGCGAACGCAAGGGGCACAGTCGGAGTGCTGCCGATTCGCCTGGCAAGGTTTGCGGGAGGTCATTTTAGAGGTGACCTCGCCAGAGCGGCTCAAGTGAACTCCTGCCAGCTGATCCCTTGAGCAAACACAGTGGAGATACAAGGCCATCGTCATATCTCACGGTGTGACATCATCATCATCATCAGCCATGGTCAATCCACTGCTGGATGAAGGCCTTCCCTAGAACCGTCGTCACATCACCGGCTCCCGCTCAGTGTCACTCACAGACTCGGGGTGCCACGGTGGCTTGGAGACTTTACCTCTCTCGGCTGCTGCACAGAAGGTCCTGGGTTTGATCCCCAGCCTGCGCGTGCCACACGGAGTCGGGTGGGGGGGAATCTTTATCTTTGCATTTGCCTCTCTGTGGGAGCAGCCTTTGGAGCGGATCTTCAGGTTTCCTCTCCGGAGAATGTGGACGTGGAGCTCGGGGCGGACGCCGTCGTCCCATGCACATACACCCTCACGGTGCCGCCGGCCACCGCTCGGCCTCCCATCATCGTGCAGTGGTTCATGGTGAGGCCGGCAGCACCATCACCACCGGCAGCACCATCACCACCGGCAGCACCATTTCCACCATTGCCACCATCACAGCCATCGCCACCATCGTCAGAAACACCGGTAGCACCGTCATCCTGGGACCGGTCCGTTTTTCGAACCCTCCCCGCCAATCCTCACCGCCAACCCCGCGTCGGCACCCTCCCTCGCCCTGTAGGCGGACGACTCCGGCAGGAGGACGCGCCTGGTGTACCGCGAGGAGCCGCACGAGTACGTGGTGGACGCGGTGCCGGGGAAGAGCGAGCACGTCTCGCTGCGGCCCGACAACTCGCTGGTGCTGCAGCGCGTGCGCACGTTGGACGAGGGCGTCCTCGTGTGCCAGGTGTCGGCAAAGCAGCTGGGCTCCAGCGAGGCGTCCACCCAGATCCGCGTCTACAGTGAGCGACGCGGGGGCGGAGCGGGGCGCCACGCCGAGGCGCGTGCGAGCAAGGGGGCTGCAGAACAGACGCGAGACGCTAGGGCCTAGACGCTGCGGACTAAGACGCTGGGGCCTAGACGCTTCTGACTAAGACGCTGCTGACTAAGACGCTGGGGCCTAGACGCTTCTGACTAAGACGCTGCTGACTAAGACGCTGCGGACTAGATGCTGCTGACTAAGACGCTGCTGACTAAGACGCTGGGGCCTAGACGCTTCTGACTAAGACGCTGCTGACTAAGACGCTGGGGCCTAGACGCTGCTGACTAAGACGCTGCTGACTAAGACGCTGCTGACTAAGACGCTGCTGACTAAGACGCTGCTGACTAAGACGCTGCGGACTAGACGCTTCTGACTAAGACGCTGCTGACTAAGACGCTGCTGACTAAGACGCTGCGGACTAAGACGCTGCGGACTAAGACGCTGCGGACTAAGACGCTGCGGACTAGACGCTGCTGACTAAGACGCTGCTCACTAAGACGCTTCTGACTAAGACGCTGGGGCCTAGACACTTCTGACTAAGACGCTTCTGACTAAGACGCTGCGGACTAAGACGCTGCGGACTAAGACGCTGCGGACTAAGACGCTGCTGACTAAGACGCTGCTCACTAAGACGCTTCTGACTAAGACGCTGGGGCCTAGACACTTCTGACTAAGACGCTTCTGACTAAGACGCTGCGGACTAAGACGCTGCGGACTAAGACGCTGCGGACTAGACGCTGTGGACGAGATGCTAGATGCTTTCACAGCTGCTTATTTCTCTCCACTCACTCACTCCACTCACTCTCCCCCCCCCGCTGCTGGTCCGTCATGGTCCCCACCCGCTCCTGGTCCATCATGGTCCATGCACCTCCTACGTACATCATGCTCATTTTTATGCTAATTTCTTTGTCAAAGCGTTTTGTTTCCTCCCACACAACTTAAAGGACGCAAAACCCACGGGGGTTTTTTTTTTATCAGAGATTTGTCCACGAGGCAATTCAGATTTACAAACACTGACACAATTTCAACCGAGAGGATGGTTTCAAATTAAGCAATAATTGAAACATGTTCTAAATCAAACCAAATATTAAACTAATTTTCAATGGTACAATATATTTTTTCAAGTAGTGGTATCCCAAACTTTCACAACTGCTTATTTCTCTCCACTCACTCACTCCACTCACTCACTCCACTCACTCCACTCACTCCACTCACTCACTCCACTCACTCACTCCACTCACTCACTCCACTCATTCCACTCACTCCACTCACTCCACTCCACTCACTCCACTCACTCACTCCACTCACTCTACTCACTCCACTCACTCCACTCGCTCACTCCACTCACTCACTCCACTCACTCACTCCACTCACTCCACTCCACTCACTCCACTCACTCCACTCACTCCACTCACTCCACTCACTCCACTCACTCCACTCACTTACTCCACTCACTCACTCACTCCACTCACTCACTCCACTCACTCACTCCACTCACTCCACTCACTCACTCCACTCACTCCACTCACTCCACTCACTCACTCCACTCACTCCACTCACTCCACTCACTCTACTCACTCACTCCACTCACTCCACTCACTCACTCACTCCACTCACTCTACTCACTCACTCCACTCACTCACTCCACTCACTCACTCCACTCACTCACTCCACTCACTCACTCCACTCACTCACTCACTCTACTCACTCACTCCACTCACTCCACTCACTCCACTCACTCACTCACTCCACTCACTCTACTCACTCACTCACTCCACTCACTCACTCCACTCACTCACTCCACTCACTCACTCCACTCACTCACTCACTCCACTCACTCACTCACTCCACTCACTCACTCCACCCACTCACTCCACTCACTCACTCCACTCACTCACTCACTCCACTCACTTACTCCACTCACTCACTCCACCCACTCACTCACTCCACCCACTCACTCCACTCACTCACTCCACTCACTCACTCTACTCCCCCCCCCACCCGCTCCTGGTCCATCATGGCCCATGCACCTCCTACGTACATCATGCTCATTTTTATGCTAATTCCTTTGTCATAGCGTTTTGCTTCCTCCCACACAGCTTAAAGGACGCGACCTGGGCTTGGCTGTTTTCACTCCAACGCTGTCCTCATGACAGCACGGTCCCTTCACCTGATGAAGGCCACTTGTGTTGTGGCCGGAACGTCGTGATTTTTGTTATTTTATTTTTTTACCTACGTGACTTTACCGAATAGAACCAAAGAGTATGCTAGATGCTGCGGACTAAGACGCTGCTGACTAAGACGCAGTGGACGAGATGCTAGATGCTGCGGACTAAGAAGCTGCGGACTAAGAAGCTGCTGACTAAGACGCTGCTGACTAAGACGCTGATGACTAAGACACTGTGGACTTAAACGCTGTGGACTAATTGCTGCAGATTAGACGCTGCAGACAAGCCGCTAGACGCTGCGAATGAGACTCTGCAGACTAGACGCTAGACTCTGTGGACTAGACGCTGTGGACTAGCCACTGTAGTCTAGCCACTAGACGCTGTGGACTAGCCACTGTAGACTAGCCACTAGACGCTGTGGACTAGCCACTGTAGACTAGCCACTAGACGCTGTGGAATAGCCACTATACACTGCGGACTAAACACTGTGGGCTAGATGCTAGACGCTGCAGACTAGACACTGTGGACTAGCCACTGTAGACTAGCTACTAGACCCTGTGGACGAGCCACTAGACGCTGTTGACTAGCCACTGTAGACTAGCCACTAGACGCTGCGGACGAGCCACTGTAGACTAGCCACTAGACACTGTGGACTAGCCACTGTAGACTAGCCACTAGACACTGTGGACTAGCCATTAGACGCTGTTGACTAGCCACTGTAGACTAGCCACTAGACGCTGCGGACGAGCCACTGTAGACTAGCCACTAGACGCTGTGGACTAGACATTGTGGACTAGCCACTAGACGCTGTTGACTAGCCACTGTAGTCTAGCCACTAGATGCTGTTGACTAGACACTGTAGACTAGCCACTAGACGCTGTGGACTAGACACTGGACTAGCCACTAGACGCTGTGGGCTAGCCACTAGATGCTGTGGGCTAGCCACTAGATGCTGTGGGCTAGCCACTAGATGCTGTGAACTAGCCACTAGATGCTGTGGACTAGACACTGTGGACTAGCCACTAGACACTGTGGACTAGCCACTAGACGCTGTTGACTAGCCACTGTAGACTAGCCACTAGACACTGTGGACTAGCCACTAGACGCTGTTGACTAGCCACTGTAGACTAGCCACTAGATGCTGCAGACGAGCCACTGTAGACTAGCCACTAGACGCTGTGGACTAGACACTAGACGCTGTGGATTAGCCACTGTGGACTAGCCACTAGACACTGTGGACTAGCCACTGTATACTAGCTACTAGACACTGGACTAACCACTAGACACTGTAGACTAGCTACTAGACACTGGACTAGCCACTGTAGACTAGCTGCTAGACGCTGTGGACTAGACACTGTGGACTAGACACTGTGGACTAGCCACTAGACACTGTAGACTAGCCACTGTAGACTAGCCACTAGACACTGTAGACTAGCCACTGTAGACTAGCCACTAGACGCTGTGGACTAGACACTGTGGACTAGCCACTAGACGCTGTGGACTAGACACTGTGGACTAGCCACTAGACACTGTTGACTAGACACTGTGGAGTAGCCACTAGACGCTGTTGACTAGACACTGTGAACTAGCCGCTAGTCGCTGTGGACTAGCCACTAGACACTGTGGACCTAGCCACTAGACGCTGTTGACTAGACACTGTGGACTAGCCACTAGACACTGGACTAGCCACTAGACGCTGTTGACTATACACTGTGAACTAGCCACTAGATGCTGTGGACTGGACACTGTGGACTAGCCACTAGACACTGTTGACTAGACACTGTGAACTAGCCACTAGTCGCTGTAGACTAGACACTGTGAACTAGCCACTAGTCGCTGTAGACTAGACACTGTGAACTAGCCACTAGACGCTGTTGACTAGACACTGAACTAGCTGCTAGACACTGTGGACTAGCCACTAGACGCTGTGGACTAGCCACTGTAGACTAGCCACTAGACGCTGTGGACTAGCCACTGTGAACTAGCCGCTAGTCGCTGTGGACTAGACACTGTGGACTAGCCACTAGACACTGTGGACTAGCCACTAGTCGCTGTGGACTAGCCACTAGACACTGTGAACTAGCCGCTAGTCGCTGTGGACTAGACACTGTGGACTAGATGCTGCGGACTAGATGCTAGATGCTCTGGACTAGACGCTCGACGCTGTGGACTAGACACTGTGGACTAGCCACTAGTCGCTGTGGACTAGACACTGTGGACTAGATGCTGCGGACTAGACGCTAGATGCTCTGGACTAGACGCTCGACGCTGTGGACTAGACACTGAACTAGCCGCTAGTCGCTGTGGACTAGACACTGAACTAGCCGCTAGTCGCTGTGGACTAGACACTGAACTAGCCGCTAGTCGCTGTGGACTAGACCCTGTGGACGAGATGCTGCGGACTAGACGCTCGATGCTCTGGACCAGACGCTCGACGCTGTGGACTATTCCTGATAATCCTGTTGATCTAAAACGAGGCACTAGACACCTGGGACGCAGACATATCTACAGCGAGTGGGTGGGGCAGTGCTGCCATCTACCGCGTAGAAGAGAGAGTTCACTCGAAGGAGAAGCGGATCTCGGAGGTAGCTCTGTGATCTACACTTCCTTGGGCCGTCCTGGCTCTGCCAGATTTCCCACTGGATTCCCTGTGTCGTGGCGTAATGACTCCCGCTCCTGAGCTCTGTTTGCCATTTTGCTTTCGTTTGCATCTCAGAAAATCCGGAGCTCACCATCAAGGCCTCGACAGCCTCCATCGGAGTCCTCCACGAGCCCGGAAAGGTGGGTGGGGGGGAGGGGGGGACGGAAGAGGGGGGCGGGGAGGGGTACTTGGTGAGTCGTCATTTAGGGGGGAATTTAAGGAAGGTCGATACATCGAGTAGCATATTTGTAAATGGGAATATCATCAGCCGTTGTTCTTTCGATAGGCTCGCCCTCCCACCACTGGGTTCGCTGTGCAGGGCTGTAAATGGTAGATGGGTGTGCGTGTATGCGTGTGTGCATCTGCATGTGTGCGTCTGGGTCTGCGTGTGTATCTGCATGTGTGCGTCTGTGTGTGCATGTTGGTGTGCGTGCTTCTGCGTGCGTGTGCGCTGTGAAGGTGGCCACGTGCATTGCGAGTCGGGGGTTCCCGGCCTCCTCCATCGAGTGGCTCAAAGATGGAGAGCTCCTCCCCGAGAACCAGGAGAAAAACGAAGGTCCCATGTCTCCTCCCTGTCTCCCTGTCTCCCTGTCCCTCTGTCTCCCTGTCCCTCTGTCTCCTTGTCCCTCTGTCTCCCTGTCTCCCTGTCCCTCTATTTCCCTGTCCCACTGTCTCCCTGTCCCGCTGTCTCCCTGTTCCTCTGTCTCCCTGTCTGTCAGTCTTCCTGTCTCTCAGTCTCCCTGTCCCTCTGTCTCCCTGTCCCTCTGTCTCCCTGTCCCTCTGTCTCCCTGTTCCTCTGTCTCACTGTTCCTCTGTCTTCCTATCCCTCTGTCTCCCTGTCTCTCAGTCTCCGTGTTCCTCTGTCTCCCTGTCTCCCTGTCCCTCTGTCTCCCTGTCTCCCTGTCCCTCTGTCTCCCTGTCTCCCTGTCCCTCTGTCTCCCTGTCCCTCTGTCTCCCTGTCCCTCTGTCTCCCTGTCTCTGTCTCCCTGTCCCTCTGTCTCCCTGTTCCTCTGTCTCACTGTTCCTCTGTCTTCCTATCCCTCTGTCTCCCTGTCTCTCAGTCTCCGTGTTCCTCTGTCTCCCTGTCTCCCTGTCCCTCTGTCTCCCTGTCTCCCTGTCCCTCTGTCTCCCTGTCTCCCTGTCCCTCTGTCTCCCTGTCCCTCTGTCTCCCTGTCCCTCTGTCTTCCTATCCCTCTGTCTCCCTGTCCCTTTGTCTCCCTGTCTCTCAGTCTCCCTGTCCCTCTGTCTTCCTGTCCCTCTGTCTCCCTGTCCCTCTGTCTTCCTGTCCCACTGTCTCCCTGTCCCTCTGTCTCCCTGTCCCTCAGTCTCCCTGTCCCTCTGTCTCCCTGTCCCTCTGTCTCCCTGTCCCTCTGTCTCCCTGTCCCTCAGTCTCCCTGTCCCTCTGTCTCCCTGTCCCTCTGTCTCCCTGTCCCTCTGTCTCCCTGTCTCTGTCTCCCTGTCCCTCTGTCTCCCTGTCCCTCTGTCTTCCTATCCCTCTGTCTCCCTGTCCCTTTGTCTCCCTGTCTCTCAGTCTCCCTGTCCCTCTGTCTCCCTGTCCCTCTGTCTCCATGTCCCTCTGTCTCCCTGTCCCTCTGTCTCCCTGTCCCTCTGTCTCCCTGTCCCTCTGTCTCCCTGTCTCTGTCTCCCTGTCCCTCTGTCTCCCTGTCCCTCTGTCTTCCTATCCCTCTGTCTCCCTGTCCCTTTGTCTCCCTGTCTCTCAGTCTCCCTGTCCCTCTGTCTCCCTGTCCCTCTGTCTCCCTGTCCCTCTGTCTCCCTGTCCCTCTGTCTCCCTGTCCCTCTGTCTCCCTGTCCCTCTGTCTCCCTGTCCCTCTGTCTCCCTGTCCCTCTGTCTTTCTGTCCCTCTATCTCCCTGTCTCTCTGTCTCCCTGTACCTCTGTCTCCCTGTCCCTCTGTCTCCCTGTCCCTCTGTCTCCCTGTCCCTCTGTCTTCCTGTCCCTCTGTCTCCCTGTCCCTTTGTCTCCCTGTCTCTCAGTCTCCCTGTCCCTCTGTCTCCCTGTCCCTCTGTCTCCCTGTCCCTCTGTCTCCCTGTCCCTCTGTCTCCCTGTCCCTCTGTCTCCCTGTCCCTCTGTCTCCCTGTCCCTCTGTCTCCCTGTCCCTCTGTCTTTCTGTCCCTCTATCTCCCTGTCTCTCTGTCTCCCTGTCCCTCTGTCTCCCTGTCCCTCTGTCTCCCTGTCCCTCTGTCTTCCTCTCCCTCTGTCTCCCTGTCCCTCTGTCTCATTGTCCCTCTGTCTCCCTGTCCCTCTGTCTCCCCATCTCTATCTCCGCATTTATGCTTGTGTCTTCACGTGCCTCTGGCCCCAGTGTCTCCGTGTCCCCCCCGTGTCCCCCCGTATCTCGTCTCCACGTGTCCTCGCGTGTCTCCACGTATCCCCGTATGTCTCCACGTGCCTCTGACTCCTGTCTCTGCGTGTCCCCAGAGCTGTACATGAGGGTGCACGAGGAGAAGGAGTCGTTGGGTCTCTACACCGTGACCTCTGAACTCTACTACCGCCCGAGCCGCAAGGATGCAAACTCCGTGTACCAGTGCCGCTCCCACCACCAGATCTCGTCGGGAGTCAACATCAGCCTCATCTGTACGCTCACCTACACACTCACTCACATGTACACTCACTCACCTACACACTCACTCACATGTACACTCACTCACATGTACACTCACTCACCTATACACTCACATGTACACTCACTCACCTACACACTCACTCACATGCACACTCACTCACCTACACACTCACTCACCTGTATACTCACTCACATGTACACTCACTCGCCTACACACTCACTCACATGTACACTCACTCACCTATACACTCACTCACCTATACACTCACTCGTCTACACACTCACTCACATGTACACTCACTCACCTACACACTCACTCACCTGTATACTCACTCACATGTACACTCACTCGCCTACACACTCACTCACCTATACACTCACTCACATGTACACTCACTCACCTATACACTCACTCGTCTACACACTCACATGTACACTCACTCACCTACACACTCACTCACATGTACACTCACTCACATGTACACTCACTCACCTGTATACTCACTCACATATACACTCACGCACATGTACACTCACTCACCTACACACTCACTCACATGTACACTCACTCACCTATACACTCACATGTACACTCACTCACCTGCACACTCACTCACATGCACACTCACTCACCTACACACTCACTCACCTGTATACTCACTCACATGTACACTCACTCGCCTACACACTCACTCACATGTACACTCACTCACCTATACACTCACTCGCCTACACACTCACTCGCCTACACACTCACTCGCCTGCACACTCACTCACATGTACACTCACTCACCTACTCACTCACATGTACACTCACTCACCTGTACACTCACACACACACTCACTCACATGTACACTCACTCACATGTACTCTCACTCACCTACTCACTCACTCACATGTACACTCACTCACCTGTACACTCACTCACACACTCACTCACATGTACACTCACTCACATGTACTCTCACTCACTCACTCACATGTACACTCACTCACCTGTACACTCACTCACATGTACACTCACTCACCTACACACTCACTCACATGTACACTCACTCACATGTACACTCAATCACATGTACACTCACTCACATGTACACTCACTCACCTACACACTCACTCACATGTACACTCACTTGTAGACTGACCTGTAAACTCACCTGTACAGTCATTCACTTACCTGTACACTTTCCTGCACACTCACCTACATACTCACTCACCTCTATGCTAAATCACCTACAAACTCACTCACCTATACATTTACCTTGTTGTTCATTCACCCATACACTCACCTGGTCACACAGTCACCTGTGTGTAGTCATTTATTTGTGTGCTTTTTGTAGGTACGTATCTGTAATCCTTGTGATTATGGTTGCCATCTGTCCAGCTGTGTGTGTGGAGCATGTGTTTGTGGGAGTGGTGGTGCAGCGGTTAGCGCACTGCTATGAAGCCGGCGACCAGAATTCGATTCCCACTCGCGCCGACATCGTTGACGAACGTTCTCAACCTGTCCTGGTCCTCCCCTAGGTCTACACGGCCTCAAATAAAGTGCCTGGTGCGGTATGTAAACATCGCCACTGGGGAGACAAAGGCGGCTGGGCGTGGTGCTGGCCACCCACCCCCTTGTGTCCCGTGCCGGCCTTCATAGGTGCTCGCTAACAGCACTTGCCCCAACTTGTCTGTGGAGGCTACAAGGGGGATCTTTGTCTTTGTGCGCGTGTCAGACCCAACGGAGAGACTCTCGCTGTCCGTGAGTCCCCGCGGCCCCGTGGTGGTGGGAGACCGAGTCACCCTTCACTGCGCGGCAGACGGGAACCCGGCTCCTGAGTTCACCTTCTCTCGCTCCGTTGTGCGTCCACTTACCCACCCACTTACCCACCCACTCACTCACTCACCCAGCCACCCACCCACTCACCTACCCACCCACACACTCAGACCCACCGACAAACACACTCACCCATCCACTCACACGTCCACCCACTCACTCACCCACTCACCCAGCCACCCAGCCATCCGTCCACCTGCTCACTCGCTCACTCGCACTCACCTACCCACCCACACACTCACCCATCCGCTCGCACACCCCTCCCATACACCGACAAACACACTCACGCATCCACTCACTGACCCACCCACCGACTCGCTGTGCAAGGGTGACGTTGAGAATGATGTTAATGTTGCTAAATGTTTACCATGTCGCTGGTGACTTTGCTGGTGACGTTTCTACTGGTTATGTGATGTCGTCGCCCATGTTGTCCCTTGAGGGGGAGGAGGAGGGGGGGGAGGAGGTGGACGAGGAGGTGTTGAAGGAGGAGCTGCAGACAGGCATGGAACCCAGCTGGGTGCTCGAGTCGGCGTCGCAAGGGGACTCGGGGCGCTACCTCTGCTCCGGCTTCGACCTCGACTTCCCCGACCTCCCGCGGCACCATGCGACCATCAGCTTGCTCGTGCACTGTGAGATGCGTGGGGACACGTGGGGGAGACGCGGGGACACGTGGGGGAGATGAGGGGACACGTGGGGGAGATGAGGGGACACGTGGGGGAGATGAGGGGACACGTGGGGGAGATGAGGGGACACGTGGGGGAGATGAGGGGACACGTGGGGGAGATGAGGGGACACGTGGGGGAGATGAGGGGACACGTGGGGGAGATGAGGGGACACGTGGGGGAGATGAGGGGACACGTGGGGGAGATGAGGGGACACGTGGGGGAGATGAGGGGACACGTGGGGGAGATGAGGGGACACGTGGGGGAGATGAGGGGACACGTGGGGGAGATGAGGGGACACGTGGGGGAGATGAGGGGACACGTGGGGGAGATGAGGGGACACGTGGGGGAGATGAGGGGACACGTGGGGGAGATGAGGGGACACGTGGGGGAGATGAGGGGACACGTGGGGGAGATGAGGGGACACGTGGGGGAGATGAGGGGACACGTGGGGGAGATGAGGGGACACGTGGGGGAGATGAGGGGACACGTGGGGGAGATGAGGGGACACGTGGGGGAGATGAGGGGACACGTGGGAGAAACGCTGGGGAGGCGGAGACACGTCGGGACGTGTGGGGAGATGCGGTGACACACGGGAGAGACGCGCAGACTTGTGGGGACGTGGGGAAGACGAGGGGGCACGTGGGGGAGACGCGGTGACACACGGGAGAGACGCGCAGACTTGAGGGGGCACGTGGGGGATGCGCGGGGACTTTGGGGGACACGTGGGGGAGACGCGGGGACATGCGGGGATACAGGACACAGAGGGACATGGTCATGGGGACGATCAACCTGCTCATGCACTTTGAGACACGAGGGGCACAGGGAGATGACGGACTCAGTCTCAGCGTGTCCCTGTGTCTCTCCATGTCCTCGTGTGTCCCCCCCCGTGTCTCCCCCCCCCGTCTCCCCATGCCCCCTCAGATCTGGAGGACGTTTGGCTGAGCCCCGTGGGTCCCCTAACCGTGCTGCGCGGTCAGGACGCGTCGCTCTCCTGCTCCACCAAGGGGTCGGCTCCCATCGAATACACCTGGTGGAAGGTGGGCAACCTCACCCCCATCGACGTCGTCGTGGACATTGCCACGATGACATCATCAACGGGCACGTGGTCGGGTGACGCGTCCTCGACGCGCACCGACTGACGCCGAGCGGCCAATGGGCGGAGACGCGCGAGGGTCCTGGGCCTCCCCTGCGGTTGAATCGGCCTCAAATGAGTAGCCGGTGCGGGGGGTCGAGACGGAGTCCGCGCCAACGCCCGGCGGTCGAAGACTAACACGGGGGGGGGGGGGGGGGGGGGCTTTGTGTGCGTGGTGCGCAGGTCGAAGACTAACACGGGGGAGGGGGCTTTGTGTGCGTGGTGCGCAGGGCTCCCAGCGGCTGTCCGAGGGCCACGAGCTGCACCTGGCCAACGCGGAGCTGGCCCACTCGGGCCTCTACAGGTGCAACGCCACCGTTCCCAGCGTGCCCGCGCTCTCCCGCTCCGCCACCATCAAAGTCTCCGTCGAAGGTCAGCGGCCGAGGCCGCACCGGTTACCGCCCCTAGGGGGGCCGTCGCGGGCCTGGGCTCCGCTTCCGCTGGCCCCCACGTGGGGAGCCCCACCGCTGCCACCACAACCACCGCCGCCACTGCTACCACTGCAACCACTATCACCACCGCCGCCACTACTACCACTGCAACCACTATCACCACTGCAACCACTATCACCACCGCCGCCACTGCTACCACTGCAACCACTATCACCACCGCCGCCACTACTACCACTGCAACCACTATCACCACCGCCCGTCTCTGCTTTGGCGGTGGTGGTTTGTTTTTTATATAAACTGTTTATTCACGTGGTTACCGGTTACGCATGAAGCGTGTGTATATGTATGGGTGTGTTTGTATAGGTATCCATACATGCGTGTGCTGCGGGGAGCGTGGCTGTCGTTGTTGGTGCTGCTCTATGAACGCGGCAAAATCCAAGTTCGGTTCCCGCTCACGGCTAACATCAGAGAGTGAATATCTGGCCTGGTGCCTCTGTTAGGTTTACTCGGCCTCAAATGAGTAGCTGGTGCGGAGTGTAGAATAGAACGTCGCCACTAGGGAGACGAAGGCAGCCAGGCAGGCGTGGTGCTGGCCACCCACCCCACCTCGTGTGCCGTGTCGGCCTTCATAGGCGCCGCTTTTGAGCGGGCCTCGCCCCAGCAGCCTGTTGTAGGTCACTCGGGGAACCTGTGTCTGTGTGACTGTGTATCTGTCTGCGTGCATGCAGACAAGCCAAGCATTGTGGCGCTGGACACGGTCGTGTTGAGCTCCGTGGACCAGCAGCTGGTGCTGAGCTGCCAGGCCCATGGGCCGCCCTCCCCAATCCTCACATGGAACATCCTCACCGTGGTGCGTGTGTGCGTGCACGCGTGTGTCTGTGTGTGTGCTTGGGTGGGTGTGTGTGTGGGTGTGTGGACGCGTGTGTCTGTGTGTGTGCTTGGGTGTGTGTGGGCAAAAACAACCCCCTACCTCCTCGTGGTGCCGGACGGGCAACGCTGTCGTGGACGGTGCTGTTGGGGGGAGGGCCAATTCCGATTGGCCTTTTCCCTCATGACGTTTGTAACCACCACAGCGGCCAAATGGGGGCTCTGGATGGGTGCAAGGGGCTGGTAACCCCTCCACCTTCAATTAATTACCACTAAACCACAAATGAAAAATGTAATTAACAAGCTTGTGCCAGCGGCTCCGAAGGGACAGGGATCTCTGACGTCTCCTGGCCAAATCCCATTTGGCGGAGCCAGGAGATTGAATCTTTACCCTCGGGGCTCTTCCAGAAACAACAAAAAGCCACTACGGATGGCCACGTGGAATGTTCGAACGCTCACTGCGGAGGAGAGGCTGCCACTCCTCTATCGGAAGCTGGACCGGTACCACCTGGATCTCTGTGGTATTCAGGAGGTCCGGTGGACCGGCTCTGGCTCCTGCTACCAGAGCATTGGCATCACCGTGAGGTCGTGCGACCTTGACAGGCGCTCACTCGCTCGCAGCCCTTGCCCCATCAGGGCGTGTTCATCTACACGGGGGACCTTTGTCTTTGCTCGTGCAGCCCCAGGAGCAGGCGTTCGCGAACGGCTCCGTGAGGAGCTCGGTGGAGGTCATCGTGACCTCGGAGCTGAAAAGCCGCGGGGTCGCGTGCGTGGCCACCAACGCCCACGGCGAGAGCGAGCATCGCTTCTTCTTCTCCACGGGTACGGAGGGGGTGAGAGTGGTGGGGGGGGGTATGCTCGTTCCTCTCCACGGCAGCGGTGGCGACTGGCCAATGTAATGGAGCGACTCGTGATCCCGGTGTCGATTTCTCGCTCTCACCTCCTCTTCCTGTCGTTGCAGCTGACCCGACGCCCATCGCTGCAACGGCAGGTAAAGCGTTTGTTTGTTTTAGTACCGTCCGTCCGTGTGTGTGTGTGAAGTGGGGTCGCGATCGCTCTCAATGAGGCTGAACGAACGCAACTCCTCCCGTGTGAAGTCACTCTGGGAGCGAGCGAAACCCCGGGACCCATGCTCGGCGGTCGTGCAGAGAGACTGGGGAAAGAATTTCCCCCACCGTCTGTTGCCAACGACGCTGACTCGCGTCCCGTGGCAGTTCACACGTCCCCTCGTCTCTTCCCGCGTGTCCCCGCGCAGCCCCGCAGAATTCATCGTCGTACCTGCTGCCCGTGGTGGTGGCCTTGGTGGTGACCGTGGTGCTGGTGAGCCTGCTGTTGCTGGGAGCCTACTACTGGTACAGGCGGCAGAGGTCGGGCTCCAGCAACATGTGAGACGCGCGTGGGACACCTCTCCTCCCAACCACACACCCACCTGTGCACTCGCTCACCTGTACACTAACTAACCTGTATTCTCACTCACCTGTACAGTCACCTGGACACTCACCTCTATACACATCTGCATGCTCATGCGTCTATACATTCGCTCATCTGTAAATTCACCTGTGCTCGTCCCTACGTTGTTGTGGTAGTTGTGCTGTGTTGATTGTTGTGTTACAATGCTTACGTTGTTGATCCCTAGGCCAATCTGACACAATCTATAACGTTTGCGCATAAAGAAAAACCTCTAAGCATCACTTCCTGCTCCTGCCTGCTTGCCTGTGGGGGTGTGTTGGTGACATCACACCACATATTTAAGGCCCAAGACTGGAGAACTTTGTCCCATTTCTAGCCATCGCCTGATGATGATGGCTGATGATGACGGCTGTAACTGCCTTACGAAACCTCGTGCCTTGTTCATCCGGGCCGTGCTGGTGGTGGTGGCTCTGCTGCTCAACGTGGCTGCTGTAGCCGAGTGCTTTGGAGGCGGCAGCAGCGAGGGTTGGTGGATGTTGTAAAACTCCCTTCCCGTGGGCGTCGAGGAGCCGTTCCCTGACTCTGCTAGGAGTATGCGGCACAGCTAAAATGTGGATTCCATCTGTTCTGTTTGCACGGGATAGAGCGTTGCCCCCTCGCACACGTGTGTGTTTTTTCCGGGTGCTCCAGTTTCCTCTCGCACATATAAACAACCCATTTATAGTCCGATGACGCCCTAATGTATAGAGGACCGCAGAGCTTGGGCAATTGTTGGACGTGCCAGCTCCTCACCACCGCATGGCCGCTGCTGCTGTCTCCCCCACTCCACGTGTGCAGTTCCTCCTGCTCCTGGCGCCTCTGAGTGGCTCCCTCTCTCTGTCGGTATGGAGCGATGAGCGGGTACCATGCAGTGGGGGTGATGCAGCGTTACGAGTCGACGTAGTTGTTAAATGCGCGTGGACTTTCACGTCCAGCGCAACCGGCGAGATGAAGCGTTACCGATGGGCGTGTGCATTCACGGGGCAACTTTGTCCATGCTGGGTGGAGGAGGGCACCACGACACACACTGGCATATTACTAAAAACAAATACATTCTGACTCTGGATTGTTGTTGTTGTTTTGCTGTGGATCAGAGACAGCAAGGCCAACAGCGGGCAGCGAGTACGGCCAAGCGGGGTGGAGGAGAAGAAGCCGCTTCAGGATCGCTCTCCGGACGTGTGAGGTGAGCACCAACCCAGCCACTCGTTCATAGAGCGACTCACCCATTCACTCACTCATTCATAGAGCGACTCACCCACTCACTCATTCATACAGAGTGACTCACCCAGCCACTCGTTCATAGAGCGACTCCCCCATTCACTCACTCATTCATAGAGCGACTCAACCACTCACTCACTCATTCATAGAGCGACTTAACCACTCACTCATTCATAGAGTGACTCACCCACTCACTCATTCATAGAGCGACTCACCCACTCACTCATTCATACAGAGTGACTCACCCAGCCACTCGTTCATAGAGCGACTCACCCATTCACTCACTCATTCATAGAGCGACTCAACCACTCACTCATTCATAGAGTGACTCACCCATTCACTCATTCATAGAGCGACTCAACCACTCACTCATTCATAGAGAGTGACTCACCCAGCCACTCATTCATAGAGCGACTCACCTACTCATTCATACAGAGTGATTCACTCATAAATACAGAGCGACTCACCCACTCACTCTTTCATACAGAGCGACTCACCCACTCACTCATTTGTAGAGCGACTCACCCACTCTCTCGTGCGTGTGTGCACGTGCGTGTACGTGCGTGTACGTGCATGTGTGCACCTTTATATCGTTTCAGGAAACAGATTCAAGTACTCTGCCTGATGATGATGTGCACCACCTATACATGCATCCTGAACGTTAGAGAGACGACCGAACAAGAACCTTGGCGTTTTTTTCTCCTGATGACGATTGCTTGTGCTGCGATCGAAACGTCGTAGTTTTTTGTTATTTTTTTGTTATTTTCTTTGAACCTATCGACGTGACTTCACCAAAAGACCGAAGAATAAGAATCTTAGCGACCCGAACAACGCTGCAGAACCCAGTTGTGAAGGCGACGTGGATAATGTTGTACCCCGTGTCCTTTATTGAGCCAGCTGAGAGCCCATTTAGATGGCTTCTTCATTAGAGTCCTTAATTGATTCACGCATGGGCCGATTAAAATTATATTTAATTGTCCTTTATTTAACCAATGCAAATTCAATTTGTAGCCTTGATGTAACCAAATATACGGCCCAATTGAGTTTCAGTCCCTAGCCCGATTTAACCAGCTGAGGCATTAATGGAGATTTAGTAGTGTATTGGCTTTACTTCACCAGGTGAGGCCCAATTGAGATCCATGATTATTTTCCGGAGCATCGTATAATTCGGATCGTACGATCGTGGTAACAAGAGTCGCGGAGCAAATACAAGTTTAGTGCAACCTACTGTATGGACAACAACGTCAGTCATCATACCTCGTATCACAAGATCGCTCTCTGTATTTATCATTTAGCTCCTTAATTACCTTTGCTTACCTTACTACTTATCTCGAATTGGCGAGGTAACGACGCACGTCCGTGGCGGCGATGACGATGGTTACTAGGAGCCTGTTTCCCTTTCGATGGTTGCGCTGCTGGTGACGGGCAGAGCGGTGGTTTCTATCGCGACGGCTTTCACTCTCTCGACCGACAGCTCCCTCGACTCTTGCCGATCGCCCCGCGGGCCTCTTGCGAGCCGCCCTTAGCTCCCCGGCCCCTCCTCGACCATCCCTAACACTCCCTATCCCAAAATCGAACCCCAACCGTCCCTAACCCTCACGCGATCTCCCTGTGGCCGAGCTCTCTCCCCGCCCTTCGCCGCAACCTCGGCCTGCTCCACGTCCTGTCTGGTGGCCGCGGGGAGGCCGGGCGAGACGAGGGCCACTCACCGCCGTCGTCCAGTGCCACTTTGAGCTCTTGGCGTTGGTGACGATGAAGCGGTCCGCCTGGGAGATGGAATCGAACCCACGTGCTCAGCGTGCTGCTCACCGTTACGACACAGGCACTGTGGCAGCTTCCTTGCATATTCGTAATAATAATGATCATTAAAAATTGATTAAGTCTTCGGAGTGTGTGATGTTTTGCAAATGTTTGGATGTGATTTTATTTCACGATATAGTGATCGTAGCAAATAGGTTTTGTCCAATGTATACAGCTTACTTTTTATAATGTTTTTACGTATCTTGAATTGCATTACCTAGAATTGTTTCAGCGTAGCTTTGTCTTTTTAAATTTGAGCTTGTTTCGATCTTGTTTATTCTGCTCAAGACGCGGAAACCAAGGGCGAGAATCGTTATCCTGTTAAAGTCTCCGTGGTCGTTCATCGGTTGTGTTTTATGGCGATGCCAGTTCAAACGATGCGGTTCTGATTCTCTGCCTTGGAACGCATGGCGCTTGGAACGGCTGGCTTGGGACCGAGCTCCAGGAGGATGAGTGACAAGGTGGGATACGTGGTGATGCTGCCGCTAGGTGGTGGCGCACAAGCACAAATGGCGAAGACGTCTCAACACGCTCCATGTCGGAACAACGCCGTGCGTGTGTGTGGCCTTAACAGGAAAAATATACATAGGTGACGTTTCAGGCAATGGCCCTTCATTGCACATGCATAGAGGGGCCAGTAGAGGGACAGTGCACGATGAGAGTTGGAGACGGAACTTGTTCATACCATGGGGAGACCGATGATCATTACATTAAAAAACATGTTTTCTGCTGACACCAGTTTTTAAGTAGGGGTATGAATTGTTACCTAATGGTAACTAAGTGTTTTTGGGAGACGTTGAATCCATTCGTAAATCTCGTGAAGGCAGTGCATCACCAAGTATCGGACAAAAAAAATTCAAGTCCTAGAGGAATGATTATTTCTGCCAACCTGACAATAAAACTGCGTTTATATATATGTTGCGTGCTCACACACTTCTGTAGAATGCCTCTTGCAATGCCAGAAGTGTATGTGTGTGTGATTCAATGAGTTTTCCCTTGCCAAAGTTATTTGAGAAGTGCTGTACGGCGCTCGGCACAGCTGGGTTCGCAGGGTGAGCAGCTACCAAGTCGCTCTGGAAATCGCGCAATTTATGAGTCGTCACTTGCAGCTGCTTTGTCCAGAACTGAGCGAGCAGTTGAACAGCGAGGAACTGAACCCCGTGCATCATTTGGGATCGTAACGAGCAATTACACAAATGTTGTCACGTGACTGCAAGTCGCCACTGAGCAGATGGACCCTTGAAAGCATCGTGTATACACTTTCAGCAATCAGTGGCATGAAATTGCTCGCAACTGCTTGCAGAGATGTCCACGCTGAAGCGACGCAGTTGGGTGCAATCAAGTCGTGCAAGCCATTGGTCAGGGTCTGGTTAGCCGATTGAAGGAGGCTTCCCCACTCCTGGCTAAGGAGGCTCTGTATGTGGCGGTGCTTGCGTTCACGCTGTTCAAACGTGCGTGCACTCTGTTCAAACGTGCGTTCACTCTATTCAAACGTGCGTGCACTCTTGTTCAAACGTGCGTTCACTCTGTTCAAACGTGCGTGCACTCTGTTCAAACGTGCGTTCACTCTGTTCAAACGTGCGTGCACTCTGTTCAAACGTGCGTTCACTCTGTTCAAACGTGCGTGCACGCTGTTCAAACGTGCGTTCACTCTGTTCAAACGTGCGTGCACTCTGTTCAAACGTGCGTGCACTCTGTTCAAACGTGCGTGCACTCTTGTTCAAACGTGCGTTCACTCTGTTCAAACGTGCGTGCACTCTGTTCAAACGTGCGTTCACTCTGTTCAAACGTGCGTTCACTCTGTTCAAACGTGCGTTCACTCTGTTTCAAACGTGCGTTCACTCTGTTCAAACGTGCGTGCACTCTGTTCAAACGTGCGTTCACTCTGTTCAAACGTGCGTTCACTCTGTTCAAATGCGCATCCGGTTTTCCATGGCGCCGCGTGCGTTGTAGCTAGAAGGGTGAATACAGTAAGAATGAACCCAAGACTCGGTGCTTGTATTTGTGTATTTTCTTCAGATGTGATTGACATTTGATGGCATGCGTGAGATGCCAATGAGATGTCTTTCTTTTCAGTGTCCGTTTTGGTTGCATCTTGTTTGTATGTTCTCCCTGCATACATTTTCCTCTGGGTTTTCTGATTCCCTCCCATAGCTAAAACAAATCGTACTATGTAATGGGTATTTTCCAAACTTCCTAATGCAGAATGCTCTTGGATTTTCTGTGTAAACAATTAACCCCTATACATTTAGACATTGCCCCTATAAATTTAAACATTGCGGGTGTCATTTTTCTCGCCCGGGATGAATATTTGTAAAGTGGCTGCTTAGGAGAACTGTGGGGTGGTGGTTCTAGGGCAGCGGTGGTTCTCAGAGTGTGGCCTCCGGTACCAGCGGTGGTTCTCAGAGTGAGGACTCCGGTACCAGCGGTGGTTCTCAGAGTGAGGACTCCGGTACCAGCGGTGGTTCTCAGAGTGAGGACTCCGGTACCAGCGGTAGTTCTCAGAGTGAGGACTCCGGTACCAGCGGTGGTTCTCAGAGTGAGGACTCCGGTACCAGCGATGGTTCTCAGAGTGAGGACTCCGGTACCAGCGGTGGTTCTCAGAGTGAGGACTCCGGTACCAGCGGTAGTTCTCAGAGTGAGGACTCCGGTACCAGCGATGGTTCTCAGAGTGAGGACTCCGGTACCAGCGGTAGTTCTCAGAGTGAGGACTCCGGTACCAGCGGTGGTTCTCAGAGTGAGGACTCCGGTACTAGCGGTGGTTCTCAGAGTGAGGACTCCGGTACCAGCGGTGGTTCTCAGAGTGAGGACTCCGGTACCAGCGATGGTTCTCAGAGTGAGGACTCCGGTACCAGCGGTGGTTCTCAGAGTGAGGACTCCGGTACCAGCGGTGGTTCTCAGAGTGAGGACTCCGGTACCAGCGGTGGTTCTCAGAGTGAGGACTCCGGTACCAGCGGTGGTTCTCAGAGTGTGGACTCCGGTACCAGCGGTGGTTCTTAGAGTGAGGACTCCGGTACCAGCGGTGGTTCTCAGAGTGTGGCCTCCGGTACCAGTGGTGGTTCTCAGAGTGAGGACTCCGGTACCAGCGGTGGTTCTCAGAGTGAGGACTCCGGTACCAGCGGTGGTTCTCAGAGTGAGGACTCCGGTACCAGCGGTGGTTCTCAGAGTGTGGACTCCGGTACCAGCGGTGGTTGTTGGAGTGGTCCCTGGGACCATCGTTGGTCCGTGACGCTCCTCCCGGTGGTCTGCGGTGGTCGTGATGCAAAGGCAGATTGATCCGGAAGTGGTGACAATGTTTACACCTTTTTGTTTCGGATATTATTCATATTTCACTCGTGGTATTTAATAAAAAAAATGAAGTTAGGTCGACCACCCTGATGAAACTTCCATAAACCTAAGAAATAAATGCTCCCCCCCCCCCTCAAAAATAACCTTATCGCTGCATTAACAAAACAGTATTTTGTTCCTTTAATACGAATCATGTAATACGAATGATGTAGTATTATGAGTAGTATTTAGAGAGAGAAGTGAATGCGTTGTATCAGTAGGGGTGTGGGGCTGAGATGTTCCCAGTGCCAAGCAGATTTTGAGAAACCCTACCCAGAACCACCTCGCACACAACGACAAGTTACTGGATTTCGAGCAAGCGTGTAATCACCCAACCCCCTCCCAACAATTTTCGAATGTCCAAATTTATCAAACAACGTGCTTGAAAGTAAAAATAATGGTGTCACAACACATTGGCTTAATACGGGAGGAATAATGCCTCGCAACACGATATCCAACCCACAGCCGATGGTATCGATTTGTTGCTATCGTGAGGCCATCAAAGAGTAATTTCCCCACCGTTACACCGAGCGTTTATTCCCAATATTTTGCAATCAGGAGTATTTATTTATCATCGTTTTACGTTCCGAGATTATGCTTTTCCCTGAGGTTACACAAACAGGGAGTGTATTCTTCCTTACAGAGTAGCATATGCAGATATTATATATTCCCCCTGAGGTTACACAATTAGGCAGTGTTCTTCTCACGGCTCTAATGCAGCAGCCTGTTTTTCCCTCTCACCACCACCAGCTTGTAAGTTTTACACAGATGCACAATGACTTCATGCGAGTGACTCGTCCGTGTCTCCAAGAGAGCGGCGATGATCAAATGCCTGCCACCTGTCCAGACTTCACCCAGACTGTCCAGGAATGGGGCATCTCTGCGTTTGGGTGGCAGGAATCGATTCGTGCCGAGGTCTCGCGGCCCTGTGGTGGATTTTAAGTTTCAAGTCGAGTTTGTTGAGCGAGAACCCAGGAGAGACCGTGGGTGAGTCTCGTTTGCAAGCGTGGCCTGGGGGGTTGTTCTCCCACAACGGAGTGATGATTGTTATTCTATAATCACAAGTGGATAGTTGGGTTCTTTCAGAATAGCTCGAATAGAACTCTGCTTTGAGACCTGATCAGAGAAGCGATTGGAGTTTAAAATAAAAGCTTTTGAAAAAATATATTTTAAAAATGCAAGAATGCTTCAAGCTCTGCCTCGCCTAAACAGTGTTGTTGCAGCTCACCAGAGCAAAGATTAAACTCCATCTCGATGTGCTGTACACATTTTGGATGAACTATATATATCAGCTACAGTGAGGGAAAAAAGTATTTTATCCCCTGCTGATTTTGTACGTTTGCCCACTGACAAAGAAATGATCAGTCTATAATTTTAATTGCAGGTTTATTTTAACAGTGGAATCTGATTGATTGATTACTTCTGTGGACAGGTGTCTTTTATACAGGTAACAAGCTGAGATTAGGAGCACTCCCTTTAAGAGTGTGCTCCTAATCTCAGCTTGTTACCTGTATAAAAGACACCTGGGAGCCAGAAATCTTTCTGATTGAGAGGGGATCAAATACTTACTTCCTTCATTAAAATGCAAATCAATTTATAACATTTTGACATGCGTTTTTCTGGATTTTTTTGTTATTCTGTCTCTCACTGTTCAAATAAACCTACCATTAAAAGTATAGACTGATAATTTCTTTGTCAGTGGGCAAACGTACAAAATCAGCAGGGGATCAAATACTTTTTTCGCTCACTGTACTTGGGAATCAGACACGGAACGATAGTTGTTTGGTGAAGGGGCACTGATAAATTAAAATTGTTTTCATGACGAGTCCGAAGACTGCATGGCAGTACAGAATCTAAACACGAACTCGAGGTGACATTACCGGATCCAAGTCCTCAAGATGCCCATAGTTGTGCGTGGCGACAGCTTGAGGGAAGAACACGTCCATGATCAACCTGCATTGCAGGTTGATCCGAGTACTTCACGACATCTCTGTTCGTGTCAGTACCCAAGCAGATAGGCACCTTTCGAATGCAAACAAGACGGGACAATCCACTCAACCAGTCACGCGATGAAAGTGATTGGCGTTCATCCGAGAACATAACGGGGAGGCGGGTCAACAGAAATGGTTTCGCACAGGGAGAGGAGGGAGCAGCAAACGCATCTCTGGCCTGAAAATCATAGCGAGGAAGGCGTTGCAAAGGAAAACATTGCTACTCACGCGTGTCTTATAGACTGTGAGGAACGGTATGTTATACTTGTGAAGCTCTAGAAGCCATAGGTATGGTGGAAAGCATTCTGATGCAACTCTACTCGAACCGGACAACACAAATGAGATAACAAAAGTTGTAATCGTGGAATGTCGCCATATGTTTTAAAATGTTAAGTGACTATCTGATGATAGATGCTGTCGTAGGAATTCGGCAAGATATTAGCTAAAATGTGCTCAATAATCTGAGGTATGGGGAAAACGTTGCGGTTGTTTTAGACTCGGCAGGGCGGTGTCCAGTAACTGATGGACAGAAATGATGGTGACAGAAGACGGAACTTTGGTGACAGGTGAGCACCCCCTCGGGACATCTCAGAAATGTGACGGGGGGTATGTGTGTGTGTGCACAAGCGATGAACTGTGCGCGAGATCGCGTCTCCAAGTGGTAAGAGTAAAGTCACGTAGGTGAAAATAAAATAACAAAATTCTCGCGACGTTTCGGCCACAACACAAGCGGCCTTCATCAGGTGAAGGGACGAGACTGTCTGGAGGACAGCGCTGGAGTGGAAGAAGCCACGCTTAGATCACGACCTTTAAGCTGTGTGAGAAGGTCGTGATCTAAGCGTGGCTTCTTCCACTCCAGCGCTGTCCTCCAGACAGTCTCGTCCCTTCACCTGATGAAGGCCGCTTGTGTTGTGGCCGAAACGTCGTGATTTTTTGTTATTTTTATTTTTTACCTACGTGACTTTACCCAATAGAACCAAAGAGTATGGATCCTAGCAGTCACGAAAGCTTTAAATCTAGAAGAGTGAAGCATTTGGCGTATTCGCGACGTGGGGAGGGTCAGGTCACTGATCCTTTGATGTAACACGAAGTTCATCGCCCTGTGTAAGGTCATGCACGAGCCTGTAACATGTGACTCAATAGAGCCCTCCTGTGTTTTACGGTTCCACACTATTTTTTCGGTTGTGATGGGCTTCATCTTCAATTTACGGATCTGATTATTGTTCATAGTAAAAGGGGCGCTGTGAATAAATGAGGTCAAGAGGCGTTTTGCTTCCGGGCAGGCCATGTTTGTGATGAGCTACGGAAAACCACTTTGGAAGAGAAGAGAGAAATCTGCGTGTGAAGAAAACGAGGGCATTTTGAGGTGGCCTTCCTGGACATCTGTGTCGCTGTGTGGATCAGAGAGCTGGACCCAACCTAAACGGCTTGACAAGAAGTTGGTGGCATTTGAGGTCGGTTGTGCGAGATGAATGCTGGGAATGGTTGTGGCGAGACAGGATATGCAAAGCGTGGCAGGTAAGCGCTTCAGACTCGACGACAAATGACGACGACGCGCTGGCTGGCGCGTGTGCAGGGCGGAGCTGGGCCGGTTACTGAGACGACATTGGGATGGTGTCCATGAGTGGCGACCGAGGGAGAAGACCTGAGAGCAGATGGTGAGATTCTGTTAGGGAAGATCTTGGAGGTTGTGTCTACCGAGCAGGGGGTAGGGGGTCTCGTGGGGGGTAGGGGGTCTAGTGGAGGGTAGGGGGTCTAGTGGGGGGTAGGGGATCTAGTGGGGGGTAGGGGGTCTAGTGGGGGTAGGGGGTCTAGTGGAGGGAGTGGAGGTCTAGTGGGGGGTAGGGGGTCTAGTGGAGGGGTAGGGGGTCTAGGGGAGGGAGTGGGGGTCTAGTGGGGGGTAGGGGGTCTAGTGGAGGGAGTGGGGGTCTAGTGGGGGGTAGGGGGTCTAGTGGGGGGTAGGGAGTCTAGTGGAGGGGTAGGGGGTCTAGTGGGGGGTAGGGGTCTAGTGGGGGGGTAGGGGGTCTAGTGAGGGGTAGGGGGTCTAGTGGAGGGGGTAGGGGGTCTAGTGGAGGCGTAGGGGGTCTAGTGGGGGGTAGGGGGTCTAGTGGGGGGTAGGGAGTCTAGTGGGGGGTAGGGAGTCTAGTGGGGGGTAGGGAGTCTAGTGGGGGGTAGGGAGTCTAGTGGGGGGTAGGGAGTCTAGTGGAGGGGGTAGGGAGTCTAGTGGAGGGGGTAGGGGGTCTAGTGGGGGGTAGGGGGTCTAGTGGGGGGTAGGGGGTCTAGTGGGGGGTAGGGGGTCTAGTGGGGGGTAGGGGGTCTAGTGGGGGGTAGGGGGTCTAGTGGGGGGTAGGGGGTCTAGTGCGGGGGGGGGTCTAGTGGAGGGAGTGGGGGTCTAGTGGAGGGGTAGGGGGTCTAGTGGGGGGTAGGGGGTCTAGTGGGGGGGGGGGTAGGGGGTCTAGTGGAGGGGGTAGGGGTTCTAGTGGAGGGGTAGGGGGTCTAGTGGGGGGTAGGGGGTCTAGTCGGGGGGGGGGTAGGGGGTCTAGTGGAGGGGGTAGGGGTTCTAGTGGAGGGGTAGGGGGTCTAGTGGAGTGGGTAGGGTGTCTAGTGGAGGGTAGGGGGTCTAGTGGGGGGTAGGGGGTCTAGTGGGGAGGGGGGTATGGGGTCTAGTGGGGGGGGTAGGGGGTCTAGTGGAGGGGGTAGGGGGTCTAGTGGAGGGGGTAGGGGGTCTAGTGGAGGGGGTAGGGGGTCTAGTGGGGGGTAGGGGGTCTAGTGGAGGGAGGGATGCATTTTCGAAGTTGCCATCTTGGGTCATGATCATATTGTTATCTTAACCATGAATTAAGCCTTGATTTTAAGACCTTCAACCTGCATTGACTTTGGTTAGAATTTGCATGAACCCCCATCCCAAGATTCCTGCCCTTGCCATTCAGTGTTGTGCACGAGATTGCCATAAATGTATAAACCTGTGCATGTCAAGCTCCACTTCCTCAATGCTATCTCTCCGCTCACCCTCGCTTCTAGCTACAGCAGTAGCCTACGAGCGAAAGTAGAACACTCAGGGCTATGATGCCCACGACGATGCCTGCGATGGCCCCAGCACTGAGGCCACCACTGATGCCAGCCGCTGTCACTGTGCCAATTGCACCCACGGTATTAGACCCGCTCCCTTTCTTGGCCGAGATGCCCCGCACGGAGGCTCGCGATTTGTTCGCACGGCCGTGTGGGTCGTCGATCTCTGAAAAACAAAGCAAAAATGGGAATTCAGAAGTGAGGGGTGCGGTTCGACCCCAGAGTAAAGTCGTCTCGAATCGAACCGCAGTCCGGGCCTCGGGATGCCTTTTGGAGTGAAAATGATTTCGCATTCTTGGGGAAAATGTCAAATGTTTTCGGATTGTCAGATCATTTACATCTCTAATAGACGTATTTGTCTAGGGCTCAAAAAGTGACGTTTACTACCCCCCCCCCCCATCCCGCGTGACCCCAGCTTAGTGGCAACGCAGTGGAGGCGATGTCACGCTTGTACGCCACGTCTCTTTCAGAACTCTCCATTCGTTCATTTGTTTTCAGATCGTCCGAAGTTTTGTATCTGCATAAATTATTGTTTTTTTTGTGGATGAATCTTAAAATCGGTAGCACATTCCTCGTCCAAAGCAATGCTATTTTTTGTCAGAATTTCTTAGAATTTTAGTCATTTAAGTCATCGTCCAGTCGATGACAACCCTTGGGATTTTGGTGACGTCTTATAGTCTGTGGAATGTATTCTTTGCGTCCATGTCATTGTCTCTGATCTGTATGTCTTAGCAGATAACATGGATAATGTATTTTATTATAAATATTTCCAAGCACGAAGGTTGTTTCTAAGTTGGTGTTACAGAAGCCATCCATATGTATGGTTTTCAATATTAATTTACTTTGCTCTCATTCCGAGTGTAGTTAACTTTTGGAATTTGTCAAACATTTTCAGAATTAATTTAGTAATTTCCTAGTCTAGTCGACTGAACCTAATCAGTGTGTATAGTCCACTTGTTTAATGGTGGGAGAGGCGTGGAAAATCAGATCAGCCAATGAGTGACCTGAGTAGTATCGAGCCAATTTACACTTCTGCCCTTCCTCCAGCATTGCTATTTATAATAACGTTACTAAATTATCTTTAAACAAATCACCTTTTCGATGCACGGTCGGCTGCATAAATAAACATTGCCCTACGTTACAGGTCGTACTCATCTATTTAAAAAGCTCATTGTTGGAATATTGTAGTGGTGGTCGTTTATTTACGAAATTATTTGGGCGTCTTCATCCCGGCCGGCTAACCTCGTCCCGTCACAGTCTCGCTTTAGTGTTTGGGTCCTCGCACCTCTGAATCGTTCTCTTCAAGAGGCAGCGGATACCGTGTGGTGCACTCCAAGTTAACATCAACATCATCGCGCTGTCCTCCAGACAGTCTCGTCCCTTCACCTAATGAAAGCCGCTTGTGTTGTGGCCGAAACGTCGTGAGAATTTTTATTGTGTTATTTTATTTTATCAATTTATTATTTTATTCTCATTCTACGTGACTTTACCGAAAGAACCAAAGAAGATCAACATCATCATCATCATGGTGACGCTGGCAATGATGACGATCATGATCATGTTGGTGGTGGTAATGGTCATGGCGATGCTAGGGATGATGATGATGATGATCACGATGGTGTCGATGATAGTGATGATGATGGTGGTGACCACGAAGGTGTCGATGCAGCTTCACTCACGGTAGACGAGCAGCTCCACTGCTCCCTGCGCGATCGCGGGACTCCCTTCAGCCTCGGCCGGGCCGAGAGCGGCGTCGAGGCGGTAGATGCCCGAGTCCCCCAGCGCCACGTGCTCCAGCCACAGGGAGCCGTTGGACTCCAGCCTGGCCCTGCCTGCGGGGACGTCACAGAGAGACGTCCCTGGCGACTTGGATCTCGGCTCGTTCACTGTGTTCGGTGGAAAAGAAAGCCACTGCTGCTGCTGGGACGCGCAGAGAGACACCCCACCCCCCACCACCACCGACCGCTGTCTAGGAAGCCGTCACAGCAGCTGCGGGGATGACCACGCACCGGTGTCCGAAGAGGTTCTCGTGTTCTGTGTGTACACTGAAGTAGAGGGGTTATGTGTGTACACTGAATGATAGGGGTTATGTGTGTACACTGAATTGGAGGGGTTCTGTGTGTACACTGAATTATAGGGTTTCTGTGTGTACACTGAATTAGCGGGGTTCTGTGTGTACACTGGATTATAGGGTTTCTGTGTGTACACTGAATTAGCGGGGTTCTGTGTGTACAGGGGTTCTGTGTGTACACTGAATTAGCGGGGTTCTGTGTGTACAGGGGTTCTGTGTGTACACTGAATTAACGGGGTGTTCTGTGTACACTGAATGATAGGGGTTCTGTGTGTACACTGCATTAACGGGGTTCTGTGTGTACACTGAATTAGAGGGGTTCTGTGTGTACACTGAAGTAGAAGGGTTCTGTGTGTACACTGAATTAACGGGGTTCTGTGTGTACACTGAATTAGCGGGGTTCTGTGTGTTCACTGAATTAGAGGGGTTCTGTGTGTACACTGAATTAGCGGGGTTCTGTGTGTACACTGAATTGTAGTTGCTTTGTTCGGCATAGGCGAAGTTAATTGCTGCGTTTGATTTTAATTATTTCATGGTGCGTAAGTTCAGAATCTGAATATTTATACTTAAGGAATCTGATGAGCTATAAATCTCATTTTTTACAGATGTCAAGAAGCGGCGGGTCAGAAAGTTGCAACAGCAAATAACACAACAACACGATAGGAGTGCAAAGTATAGGAAAGGTAAATAAATCACTGACAAAAAAATATACGTATAAAACTAAACTATTATTTGAATCTTCCTAGGTAAAGCCCACCGATCTGCTAGATATTTTTTTCAGAAGCGACTTGGGCCACAAGCGATAGCTCAACAAAGTGGCTGATCACGTGGAAAGCGATAGCAACAAAATTATCTAAAGGCGTGATGCTGATTCTAAACGTGAAGGGCAGTAGAGGCTCGCGGTGCTGCTGCGACTTCTCCGGCACGCGCCCTGCGCAGGGCGCCTCGCCCAGCTTAGGGCGCCGCTGCGATCCGTGGCACTGCTCCTCACGGTGCCCTCGCTGCGTCCGTGGCCGTGACGCCGCCCCCCCCCCTCACCTCGGTAGCGCTCGGCGACCTCGCTGCCGTTCACGATGACGATGCTGCCGTTGAAGGTCCACCGCAGCGAGGAGAGGATTCCGCCGCTATCGAAGCTCGCGTCGAGCAGCACCGAGTCGCCCTCCCAGCTCCAGATGGCATCGTTCGGCTGCAGCCCGGCGAGACTGTGGCCTGCAGGGAGAGGGGACGCAGTGAGTGGCAGCGCCGCAAAACCTTTCTCGGGTCGCTGCTGGCGGAGGGGCATCCGCTGGAGCGAGATCCGCTGGGTCGGAGTAGCTTAGCGGGATCATCCAGGGTGGCAAATAAAAACAATGCTACGATCCGTATTTGTTTTTGGGTTTAGGCCAAGTAGGGGTTTATGCCAAAACTCTTGCTACTAACCCTCCACCACCCGACAGGGTTGTCACCTTCAAAAGGCGCGACTTGTTCGTGGCCAGGTTATCGATCGCATTTTGAGCGACAGAGCTCTGTCTCGCCGGTGGCTCCACAATTATTTCGGCCAAATTCCACCTCGAAGTGGCCCCGCCGCTGCATCGGCAGGACTCATCCTGGAACCCAAACCAAACACGGATCAATGAACCTTCTTGTAGAACTCTTGCACAATATCGCTAGATCACAGACATATGATGGCAGTCACCGTGTTAGCTGTTCATGAGAAAAATGTAACGTGCACTGTATAAAATATTGTTTTGGGATGAAAAAATAAATAAGCCGAATGACATGAAACATTTCGGAAATGTGAAGATGTATCCGAAGCGGTGGAAACTGTCCACCCCAGGGTAGCACCCCTCCCCCCCCCGAGCCCCGCCAGGTGGCTGGGATGTCACCTGGTGGCGCGGTGAAGGCGGCGAGGCAGAGCAGCAGCGGCAGGAGGGGGCCTCCCATGGCCGACAGCGAGCGGGCGAGGAGAATCGCGTGGCCGGTGCCGAGGGAGGAGTGCGGCTTTATGCGAACCCCCCACCCCCTTCCCCAATGGTGGCCCCTTCTAAGAAGGGGGGGGGGGGGACTTTGTGCACAACCAAAATAACTTCCTTAAATTATTCTGCCATGCTTCCTTGTACACACTCAGCGCGTCTGTGGAGTCTGATGTAGTTCATAGCCGGTCGCTATGAACTACATCGCTCCCATGCAGTTCGTGTTTCTACCATAACCCTGGGTCGGCAAGTGGTGCCACATCACCAACAACGCCTCGGCACGTTCCGTGTCAATCACAACACCGCGTGTGTGTGTGTGGCCTTGAAAGGAAAACAAATATATAATATAAAAATATATAAAATATAAAAAAATCTATAATATATAAATATATTGTTGGTAACGGTCCTTCTACAAAGCACACAGACAGATAATGCAGAGAGACAGAGTGGATGATAAGATCTGATCCCATCTGTAAAGGATGTGATCTCTGACATGCAATACCCCGGCGTCTACAAACTAAGCTGTGTCTGCGGCAGCAGTTACTTTGGGGAAACTCAGCGACATGTCTCGGACCGTGTTCCTGAGCACAAGGCAGATCTGAAACACGCGAGGACCAATACCTCGGCTGTGGCTGATCATTGTGTTAATGTGGTGGGTTCACACGAACTTGATTTCTCCAAGATGCAGGAACTTTGCAAGCCCACTGGCTATCAACAAAGATTCGTTCATGAAGCCATCCATATATGTAGACACAAACACGATTTCAACCGAGAAGATGGGTACAAACTGAGCAATCGTTGGAAGGACGTTATGAACCAGTTTAAGTCATAACTGGCTGTGATGTTTCCATCCTACCTTCCGATGTTAGTAGTTATTTTCGACTCTCTGGTTTTACATTAACAGTTTAAATGTCTCACACTAACACAGCCACCGTCACTCGTGTCCTCGATGTGGCGATACATTAACATGCTCATCTCTCACTTTAACATCACTAGCCCCGCCCACGTCGTTTATGACCCTTGGGCTACACTCATTTTAAACCTTTATAACAGCCTTTCCCGCTCTGTTTTCTCCTGATAATGATTGCTTGCGTTGCGATCGAAAAATCTAAGTTTTTTGTTATTTTTGTTATTTTATTTGAACCTATCTACGTGACTTTACCGAAAGACCCAGGAATATAGATTACACGAGTTAAAGACTTCACGTGGCATCATGGGGACCCGGTAATTGAGTTGTTGAGCCGGGCTGTGCCTGGTCTGTGCAAGATCAGTCCCCACGTCCCACGCAGGCAACGGGGGGGGGGGGGGCACAGACTTCGATGTTCCTTGACGCACCCGCTAACACAACAAACCAGGATTTAAGAATGCATAATACAACATTTTTATTCAAATAAGAACACACAAAAAACCCCGGAAACTCTTGTCAAATATTCACAAACGGTCTGCGACACTTCTCATTCTCTCAACGCACCGATAAGAATCACATTTATAAAATGTTGCCCGAGGGAGAGTGTTAAAGAGGGATATGGATCGTCGCTGTTAGTCGAGAAGTTGAGTGGTTGGCAACCCGAGCAGGTCACACACTCCAGCAAGGGCGCTGCACGCTCAGCGAGGTTGCGGGCCCCTCGTGGCGATGACCAAAACGAGCGCCTTGCCACGCTGCACAGTTGGAGCAAACTATGGGGTGGGAGAGCCCAAACCCATCTGGCTTTAACGATTCAAAAGAACAATCGAGAGGCTGGAATGAACACAAATGTTCAAAAAGTCTATGTGCTGTCGTTCTTATTAGGCAACATCAATAACCACCAAATGATCTGTATCTCTCTTCCTATCTCGCCCATCCTCACCTGTTTTTTTTGTTTTGGGAGACGTGACTTGATCCGCGGTAGATCACAATCTGTGGCGTCAAGAGCCGTGCAATATAGGAATTTTGGTATTTATTTTGAGTCACAACAGAAACACTCGCCGTAAACTTCCTTGTGCATACCTGCGTTCCAACGTAAGTCATAACTGTAATGGCACGGGGTCACTTATCAGAGTTAATGTCACCCCCGTCGGCCTCGCCGTGCCTCGTAAGTCGGCTGGCGGTGGGGGCCTGGCCGCGCACGGCGAGGAGGGGGGTGGGGGGGGGGGGGTCAGGCGGCCGCGACCCCGGAGCTCCTCTGGGTCTCTCCATCGCGAAGGGCGCTCTGCCGACAGTGGCGGCGGCATCTTAAGATGATTCCCCCCCCGTTCAAGCAACATTTATGATTTAAATTTCGTTCTAAAGCTTTCGTGACTGCAGGGATTCATCTTCTTGGTTATTTCGGTAAATTCACGTCATCTGGACCACATGGCCGGCCGGCTCTAGACCAATTCCTCGACCACATCAATTCCATACACCCAGCCATCAGGTTTACCATGGAAGTCTAAAAAGATGGCAAGCTACCCTTTTTGGATGTCCTAATTAAAAGGAGACCTGATGGTTCAATGTGCCACTCTGTCTACAGGAAAGCTACCCACACGGATGCTTACCTGAAACCGGATTCCCACCACCATCCATCCCAGAAGAACTCCCTCATCAAGACTCTATACTATAGAGCCCAATGCATTTCCGTCCAGGAACACATTGCTAGTTAACTCAAGCACGTACACCAGGCTCTCAGGGCTAATGGTTACTCCGACTACACAATGCGCAAAGCCATCACTCCAGCCATGAAGAAGGATCCTATTGAGGAGCTATTCAAAACCATCACCTTACCCTACATTGCGGGGGTCACAAAAAAGATCTCCAAAATCCTGAATAAACACAAGATCCAGGTCCGATTCAACACAGTACATAAAATCCATGATCTAGTTCCGTCTGTAAAATATGTGGTTCCAGACATACAATACCCGGGCGTCTACAAACTAAGTTGCCTCTGTGGTAGCAGCTACATTGGAGAAACCAAACGACATTTCTCGGACCGCATCCGTGAGCAGACTTGAAACACAGTAGGACGAACACCTCAGCCGTGGCAGATCACTGTTATAATTCAGTGGGCTCACATGACATTGACTTCTCCAAGACGGAGGTTCTCTGCAAGCCATCCGGCTACCATGAGAGATTCGTTCATGAGGCCATCCACATATACAAACATAGAGACAATTTCAACTGAGAAGATGGATTCTGGCTTAGTAAACATTGGAAATACGTTATAAACCATTTCGGTTCTTAATTGATTGTATTTTACGGTGACTTTCAGACCGCAGTCCATTCGCTGGCACTGCCTCTTAATACCTCTCACACGACGGTCAATGGTATGGTTTATAGCATGTTGCATAATAATAAATAGTATAACATTGTAATGTTTAACATAATTGATAAGGCAATATATAGTATCGTAATTGTATAGTGAATATACAGCAGTGTAGTATACAGTAGGGTTGGTAGAATAATACACAGTGTAATATTACAAGTCTAATATTTTACAGTCTAAAGTATAGGGTAATGTATAGTAACCCATTGTATAATTCAAGGGTGGTTTGTCTATGGCAGTGTATATTACGTGTATAGTCGTGTAATGTAGAAAAAAGTTTAGTTGGAGACATATCAATATAATGCATAATGTTAGAGCTTACATTGGGCTGTGTATACGATATTATACAATGTAGTTTAGATTGGAAGGTATAACATTACAATGTATAGTAGTCTAGTTTATGGCATGGTTGTAACACAACACAGGACAGAGCAGCGCATCGTGGCTGTTTCTCCCCCCTCCTCCGTTCCAAGCATGGATGGACTCGTCTGTCTGAACAAAGCTCGTCGCTTTCCGTGGTGCTAACTTTGAAAAAAAAAAACCGCCACCCATTTTTTCGTCATATGGCATTGTAATGTATAACGACTTATTGTTAGTAACTCAGCTGATGGAGAGTATATAGAGTTTATTGATAACATTGATGTAGCTTATATTTTAGTTTTTTTTAATTAGTTTACTATATGATATTCGTTATATAGTGTAGTGTATACCCAGTTACTTTATGTTAATAGCTCAACTTATTGAAGAATATATTGAGTACATTTATTATATTGATGTAGTTTATACCTAGTTTTTTCACATCGGTTTATTGTATGATAGTTGGGTAGTTGCAGTCCTTTAGCGTCCACATACTAAATGCCTCAGTTGATATGTAAACTTTGACTTTAACATAGCTATTTCCGTGACCAGTCACATGCTAATCCCTCACATTATCATCATGCTAATCTCCCAGTTACATGCTAATTTCTGACTTTAACACCCTGCTGATCCAACACTTTATCACAGCTATTTCAATGCTAAATTCTCCTGTTTGATATGTAAACTCCTTTGTCAAGGCGCTTTACTTCTCCCACCTAGCCTAAAAGACGCTGCGAATCTTAGCAGCGTTCATTGAAGTGCTGTCGTCCCGACAGTTCTGTTCCTTCACCTGAAGAAGGCTACTTGTGTTGTGGCCGAAACGTCGTGATAATTTGTATTTATTATGTTTTATTTTTATTATTTTATTTCCATTCTACGTGACTTTACCGAAAGAACCAAGAAGATTTATGATTTAATGTGTTTTTTTACAACACTTGTCTTTGTAAATGTTTTATTATTTTATCTTGACTTACGTGATGCCCTTGAACTCTTTTGCCATGAATGGCGCTCTATAAATACAGATTATTCTAAATATCGAATTGTCTGTCAGCCATTTATAAAACATTTTCATGTAATTTTGAATTTCTAAAAGTCTAAACGTGACGGCATCTCAGAACGCAGCACGAAAAGTGGTAATCTCTATTTAATAGAGAAGGTACTAAATTTAGCCTGGCATTTCCAGACCAATGGTGCAGCAGGGGAGAATAGGCGACTTCCTGCTGGGGCTTAAAATGCCAAACGTTTGACCAGAGTCAAAGTGTTTGGTGGCTCAGGGGAGCACAGGAAGGAGATGCAAAACCTCCCCTGGCAGCCCTGAACCGGTGCTTATTCGTCACCAGTGCATCCCTTCGTGGTGCAGGAGGTCGACGCTCAATGTCGATGTCCTGCTGCTGCTCCCACGACGGAGGGCTTCGGCAGAGAGCAGAGCGAGAGACCTCTTTGTGTTTATTTTGGTCAGCGATGCCTCCTGAGGAAACCAAATCAACGCGACGACTCCACCCCACCAAGCCCAGCCCAGCGTCTCGGCTGTGCCGAGGATGAACGAACGAGGCCCGATGAGGACGCAGAGCGCGAGAAGGGGGTTTAGTGGAGTCGGTGACGAACGCTCGCGTTGCGATCGAAGCGTCGTCGTTTTTGGTTATTTTCTTTGAACCTCTCTACGTGACTTTACTTAAAGACCCAGATAATAGGAGTTCCTGCAGTCACGAAAGCTTCACGTCGAGGTCTGTCAGAGACTCACGTGCACGGCAGAAGACCAAACAGGCTCGTTGGGTATTTGAATATATATGTGTATATATGTTTATATATGTGTATATGTTTATATGTATGTAAACTATTTCCCGAGTTCGATTATTTTACTCAATGTTTGTCCGCTTAGTCAACTCGAGTTTCCAACTCCTGAGAGTGAGCAGCAACTACCAGGTCGTCATCGGCATACGAAACATGGCTGACCCTTGACCCGGGCATCCATCAGCCTCGCCACTGCATCTGTACCAGATGGAGCCCCTCTGGAGCAGAAATGGAATCGATGTATTTTTGTTCTATAAGTGTATCCCTCATTGGGAAGCGAATTGATGTTCCCTTTGAGGTCGCCTGGCCAGGACCGGGCTGTTACTTTGCCATAGCTGCGTTGAGATTGGGGCTGTTTCAGGACTTGAGTATTACTGTATCGATGTTGAACTTCTTTCGCACCGTACGTAGCCAACCGTGCTCATCGGAGGTGCGACTTGCGACAGTTGCCGCAGTTTCCTCGTTGCTCGCTGCCGCCGAAGTTTGGCTCCTTCCTCCAGTAACCTGGTGGTGCTTGTTGTGGTTTTGTTGTTGTTGCCCAGCCCTGCTTTTGCTCCGGGCTATACTGGTGCCCCTTTTTGTTTAGCCACTTGCTTTGAGCAGCACTCTGACACGATGTATCATTCAGATGTTTGTATCATAATCATCGTCATCGTCAATAATCGGGAATTGTCAAAGAAACTGCTGGGAGATGGACTCCAAAAGTCACCAACGCCTCTCCGAACCCTACGATGTTGATGATCCACCCAGCATCTGCACCTCAACTAATTGAATTGCTCCATCTCCTTGGGTGATGTCATCTCGGACGCGTTCCATTCATTGGCTGCCACTTCGTGATTATTAGCGACCATCAGTATCCCTCGCCGGGACATGTAATGCCAAAGCTCACTTAAATGTTAAATTTTGACTTAAAGCTTTCGTGACTGCAGGGATTCATATTCTTGGTTCTTTCGGTAAAGTCACGTAGAAGGGAAACAATAAAATATGTATTGTTTCACTTCTACGTGACTTTACCAAAAGAACCAAGAATATACACTTAAATGTTATTAACAGTTTGAAATGTCATTCACCTGCGCAAGTTCGCTGAACCGTGTCTTCCTTTTAATGCTTCTCAATGTAATTCAGATGCTGTATACATTAACAGGGGTATGCACAGAGACACATAACGCATGTCAACCCCCTCCCCACCGTACGCTACAGGGTTGTGTGTCGACTGCTCATCTTCTGGCGATGCTATTGATGGATCTGAAGTAGTTGTGTTATTGTGATGGGACAGGAATGTTTACCCTATCATTCAGAAGAGGAGACAGATTCCCTCCCTATTCCAGACCTTGTTGGTAAGTTGCACATTACCTTCATATCCTAAAGGCTCAACCCTGCTCTCCTCCTTCTCTCTCACTTCCCGGTTCGCATGACAACGTCAAAATAAAGAGACTCTGGGTGGAAGGAAATATCCCACTGCACACTGAACAAGCGCCAGTGATAATTATAACAAAGTCGGAATGTGTGCTCATGCCGTTGGCATTAGGACAAGCCAACTCTTTAGGAGACGGATCTTCTGCTTAGATGATTACATTCTGCACAATGAAGTGTATTATTATTATGAATGTTGAGGAATGGACGTTGCATTTTCATCTCTTGGTCATTTGTTTTTCTTTAGATGAATCCTAAAATTGGGACCACGTCCCTCGTGTGTATCTTGGGCACATGTGCGTCCTGTGAGCGCGAGCGGTGACACCCTGGTCAGTGCACTGGTCTGCGAACCTGGCCACCCGAGTTCGATTCCCTTTCATAGCCAACATCGGTGACGAATATCTAAACCGGTCCTGGGCCTCCCCTAGGTCAACTCAGGCTCAAGGGAGTACCTGGAGGGGTGTGCGAACATCAGATCGAGGGAGAAAAGGGCGACCGATGCGCTGCTCATCCGCTCCTTGGCATGCCGTGTCGGCCTTCACAGGTGCTCACTAACAGCCTATTAAAGGTTATACGGGGATGTTTGTCTTCGTACCACAACCGATACAGGGCAGTAGCTGTCTATTATACTCAGGCAGAGACGATACGCGACTCCCCCCTTGTGGGAGAAGGGGCGCAGTGGTGAGCACCCCGCCCCTAGGAACCCGGCCATCCGAGTGTGAACGTCAATAAGGGTGACTATCTGAACCGGCCCCGAGGTTGACTCAAACATCAGAGCGTTGCGGAGGAGGCAACTTGACATGGCTGGGTGCAGTTCTGACCAAACCACTCCCGGACTCATGAACAGAACTTCCCCCAAGGGTCTCCAAAGGCGGAGGAGTTTTGTGGAGTGTTGTGGTGCGTGTTGTGTGGTGCGTGTTGTGTTGTGTCGTGTGGTGCGTGTTGTGGCGCGTGTTGTGTGGTGCGTGTTGTGTTGTGTGGTGCGTATTGTGTCGTGTGGGGCGTGTTGTGTGGTGCGTGTTGTGTTGTGCGTGTTGTGTTGTGTGGTGCGTGTTGTGTCGTGTGAGGCGTGTTGTGTGGTGCGTGTTGTGTGGTGCGTGTTGTGTCGTGTGGGGCGTGTTGTGTTGTGCTTGTTGTTGCGTGGTGCGTGTTGTGTGGTGCGTGTTGTGTTGTGTGGTGCGTGTTGTGTCGTGGCGCGTGTTGTGTTGTGTGCGCGTGTTGTGGGGCGTGTCGTGTGGTGCGTGTTGTGGTGCAGTGTTGTGGTGCTTGCTGGGGGTATGCGGCACATGCTGTGCGACGCACAGGGGCCCAGTCAGCCACAAGGCGGCCCCGAATCAACAGACGAACAAGTGCAACACGATTAGAAAATGTATTTATTTTTAAAGTATTCATTTTAAAACTTACCTGTAGTCAGTCTACGGTGGACCAAGCCCCATGAATGCACCTGGCGATCTGATGAACAGAGAAGCGGAACGTTGCGCGATCCACTCCCTTTGAGGGATCCCATCAGGCCGATGGTGCTGGGATGACAGCAAGACGGACGGCGACTTCACTGTGAATACTGTCCCTGTAAATATTCACTGTCGCCGTGAGAATGTCTGCCTCTAACCCACCACACGGTGCAACTAAAATAATCTATATATGTAGTTCTAGCCTACATATGATTGTATACGGGTTAAAAAAATATCCGTAGCTATTTTAGTAAAAATGAGTCGGGAGAAAGGAGGGGGGGCGTGTATTGGGTTTAAACACAGTGAGAGCATTTAAAAAAATAAATGTAGAGGTATAATACTCACAAATAAGTTATCGTGCGTCTTGCTTTCATGCGCATGCCAGTTCTCAAACAAGCCTGGTGTTCAGTAACAAACACCGACAGTAGTGCTACGAGATTTGACGCGAGTTATTTTTCGAAAATATCATCTTTTCGTTTGTAACACAGTTTTTTTTGGCATTTATGGTTAATTGTTGGAATAAAAAAAAACAATTCTTACCATTTTGTACTAGTGTTTATCTGTACCCTGCCTTTGCCAGGAGAGGGCTGTACAGCAAAGTGCTAACCAATATAATATCTCTCTTCTGTACGGGATAAAGTGTTCCCCCCTCGCTCACACGCGTGGGGTTTCTCTGGGCGCTCCGGCTTTCTCCAACATGTAAATACTCAATCATTGTCTGGAAACAACTTTATATTCAGAGGACCACAGAGCGTGGGCAATGGTTAGCAGTGCTGGCTCCTCCTCACCGCTGCTGCTAAAAGTTGTAAAAAAGTCAAAAGTCCTCATCTGTGGTTCCTCTTCCTCCTGGCGCCTCTAAGTCGCCTCTCGCTATATCTGTGAGAGGGAAGAGTGGATACTTGCAAGTTGACATTCTGCTAATTATTTTATTGAAATGCAGTGCATTAATTTTAAATCTTAAATTACGGTATACCATGTTATAAACCAAAACATTCAAGAGAATACGTGCGGCATTAACTAACTCCGCTTCACATATTACTAAGAGAATGCATATCCTCAGCTGGCCGCATTTGCATGTTATGACCTCAGATTGACCTCAAGGTGATTCGTGAATGCGATTGCGCACATCGACCATGCTTCACTTGATGCTTCCCACCAGGACAACTTTCACCACCGCATCTTCACAATCCGGACGAGACGCTGACAACCCCGACAATTACCGGCCGATTTATAACCTCTCCAACATTTATATATATATTTAGAAACTTCTTGGGCGTCTTGCTCAACTGAAGACGACTCGCATTACCTCTTCCACAAACCTTTTTGCTCCTATTAAGCTGCCGTCATTCTTACTCCACCGAGACTGCTATTACCGGAGTCTGCGACGGCATTCTTTCAATCGTCGCCTCCGATGCAATCTCGGCTCTCATTGGTCGGGACATTTCATCAGCTCTTGATACTGTTAATCACCTCCAGCTTACTAGTCTTCGTGAGTACGACTTTGGAATAAAAGGATTAGTCCTAAAATGGATCTCATCCTATTTGGCCGGGAGGCCCTCCTCTGTTACAATGGGCGACTTCACATCCACCATCACAAAGCACGCGCGCGTGCCCCCACATGGCTCCTCGCTGGGACCACGACGGTTCGCTGTCTACACATCCCCCCATCGGCAGACTTATTCATAGCTGCGGAGTTAAATAACAGTCCAATGGTGATGGAATTTTGTTGTACACATCAACAGGGAGAGAACATTGCTCTGAGGACACCACAGCCTCACAGCACTGATTCTGGTCGCATGATCTTTCCTGAAGTGACGCCAAATCTGCAGCCATACTCACTGGCACCCGGCAACGGCTCCCTGCCACAACACGATTGCCGGCTCTACAATTCCCTTACGGAGCGCATCAAGTTCCTTGGGGTCGCTGGATTCTTCCACCTTGTCTCTGGACATTCACGTCCACTACATCATCATGACAACGTGCAACTATGAACGCGAGGCTCCTCGTCACATACGTCCACTCATTATCATGGACATTGCCAACATCCTCGCCTGCAGGAGATTCGGGTCGCCCCTCGACTTCTCTAATGCCATTCTCTCCAAGTCATCATCAAGCAACTTCCTCGAGTCGCAACGGCTCCAGAACAGCCTTGCTCGTATCGTCCTTAGTAACCGGCGTCTACGACTCGGCCACCGCTCTCTCGACTCTTCATTGGCTCCCTGTTGGCAGCAGCACTCATCATGAAGTCGCGCCGACCTTCGTTGTCGCGCCGTCACGACCGATTCGCAGCACCACCCCTCGCCCCACGACTCTCACCTTGCACTGAGGCTCATGGTGGAACCCGACAGCAGCAGCAGCGTCACGCAACATCTGCTTCGGACACCGCAGTCTTGAACTTTTACAGCCTCACGTCACTATACACTACACTATACACTACGCGACTATACCCTACGCTACGATACACTACACTACTATACACTACACTATACACTACACTATACACTACACTATAAACCACACTATACATTACACTACTATACACTATACTACTATACACTACACTATACACTACACTACTATACACTACACTATACACTACACTATACACTACACTACTATACACTACACTACTATACACTACACTATAGACTACACTACGATACACTACACTACTATACACCACACTATACATTACAGTACTATACACTACACTACTATACACTACACTATAGACTACACTACGATACACTACACTACTATACACTACAGTATACACTACACTATACATTACAGTACTATACACTACACTACTATGCACTACACACTGCTATACACTACACTACTTTACACTACACTACTATATACTACATTACTTTACACTATACTACTATACACTACACTACTATATACTACACTACTATACACTACACACTACACTACTATACACTACACTGCATGAGAGTGAGTACACGGGGGTGTGAGTCCATTGGTACTCACTGCAGGAGAGTGAGTACACGGGGGTGTGAGTCCATTGGTACTCACTGCAGAAGAGTGAGTACACGGGGGTGTGGGTCCATTGGTACTCACTGCAGGAGAGTGAGTACACGGGGTGTGAGTCCATTGGTACTCACTGCAGGAGAGTGAGTACACGGGGGTGTGAGTCCATTGGTACTCAGTGCAGGAGAGTGAGTACACGGGGGTGTGAGTCCATTGGTACTCACTGCAGGAGAGTGAGTACACGGGGGTACGGTCCGTATTGGTACTCAACACGAGGTGAGACGCCAGAATTCTACTCTGCCACGATGCTCGCCGTCGTGAGTTGGAGGCGGCTCTAGCAAAGAAAAATTCAAGACGCAGCCTCGCGCTACGTGACGCTCACACTCGGGTGGCTTCTTGGGGATTTTTAAACAATGAAATTTGACTAAAAATGTCCCAGGCACGGAACACGTTTGCGCTTCACCACACGTCCCGTGAAGTGGCGTGCGAGTTTGAAATTCATTCGCAGAGACCCATCGTCACTTGGGCACATCAAAGGGGAATTTCCCTCGAGCTTCCTGCTTGCGATGGCGTCCCGAGTATAATTATCACGAGAACGTGAGGCTGATGGCTGTGTGTGTGTGTTAAGAAGGTCGACTTGGCCTCAACTTGGTACTTGGTGCGGTGCGTAAACATCGCCACTGGGGAGACAAAGGCAGCCGGGCGTGGTGCTGGCCACCTACCCACTCGTGTGTCGTGCGTGACTTAAAATGGCACTCACTCCAACAGTGTGGCAAGGCTATACGGGAAGCCTTGTCTTGTGTTAAGCAGTAAGTCGAGTTGAGTGAGTGGGGGAACAGGTCTGTGAACAATAACCACGGGGTCTTTGTGGTACCTGTGCATTATTCAAGCAGTGTCACGTGGTGGTGGTGGTTACCTGCTTTTCCTTCAGAACGTTCATGTACGGCATTAGTGTTCTTGTTCTTCTCGCCCTTTTGTAATGTCACAGCTGGATGAGGGTCTTCCCATTACTGTGTCGGCCATGGGGTGTTGAGTGACCACGCCACGCGGGATATCACTCCTCGCCCCACGATCGCCATGGCCCGGGATGAGCCCTCAAGTGGCTGCTTGCCTGCAGGGTGCAGTCGCTGCCCCCTGCACCGCCGCACCACCGCAGGCCGACTGCCGAGTCGTCGAATACCGCACTTCATGTGGACCGACGCGGTGGTTCTTTGATCACACTTCACCATGCTCGTCCATGCAATACCGGACTTAGAGCAACATTCCTGCGCCACGGCTCACATCAGTGGCGAGCGATATCTGAATCAACCCCGCCCCGTCCCCTCCCTTAACCAACCTGCGCCGACCAACATGGTGAAGTATGGTCAAACAATACCCATCACGCACCCTGCATATGGAGGCCTTCGTCCAGCAGTGCATTGAACAAGTGCTGTAAATTATTATCGCTTAATCTCGTTATATTTGTTATGATGTCTATGCATAAATTTGACCAAATGAACCAAAATGCTTGCACAGTACACGTGGCATTAACATGCACGCGTGACATTAACATGCACACGTGGCATTAACTTGCACGCGTGACATTAACTTGCACGCGTGTATCTACCGCACGTCTGCATGGCTGTGAGCGACAAAAGACAAAGATGCCCCGTATAGCCTCTCACGGGCTGTTAGAACAAGCGCTGTCAGCAAGTAGCAAGTACCTGCGAAGACCAACGTAGCGCACGAGGGGATGGATGGGGTGGCCAACACCATCCCGACCACCATTGTCTCTCTAAGTGCTGACGTTTACATACTACACGAGGTACTAATTTAAGGCTGAATCGACCTAGGGGAGGCCCTGGACCAGTTCAGATATTCGTCACCGATGGCCCAAGAGCGGGACTCGAACTCGGGTCGCCGTGAGTCTTCATGAAGGCGCTGAATCACTGCAGGACCGTTCCTCTGATCGGGCACCACATACAGATCCCCCGTGTAGCCTCAGTAGACTGAAGGGGCAAGTGCTGTTAGCGAGCCCCACCTATGAAGGCCGGCGCGGCACACGAGGGGGGTGGGTGGCCAGCACCACGCCCGACCGCCTTTGTCTCCCCAGTGGCGATGTTTACTACACACGGCACCAGGTACTCATTTGAGGCTGAGGCGACCTAAGGGAGACCCAGGACCGGCTCAGATAATCGTCTCCGGTGTTGGCCGTGAGCGGGAATCGAACTTGGGTGGCCAGGTTCGCAGCGCAGCTTAGCGCTGACCGCTGCGCCGCCGTCCGCGTGTGCTCGCCCGCGGACGGGACACGATCACTCAGGAACGTGAACCCCGCCCCCCACCCACCCAGCACTGACATCGCAACACCGGCGCGTGCCTTCGCTCCAGCCACCGCGTCGTAATACCTCCGCGTACCCGCGAGCACATTCCTGCCCGCCCCGTCACACGCGGAAGAAGCGCGCTGTATAAATGTCACCACCTTGGCGAGTTTGGTGCATTTACAATGGGGGTGGCGAGTTACAACGTCGCCGGCTGATATCGCTTGGACAACAAAAGCCACCATCACCTGCGCACCGCACACCGTCAAACGATGTCGTGCCCTGGCTGCTGTCACAGACTGCGGGGTTATCTGTGCTGCTTCCATAATGCTACACTCGACAGTCCACCACTCACGGACATGCAAAACAAGTCTCCATCGAGATATTCCGATGCCGTCATTTCGACTCAGCCTGATGGTCGAAACAATCCCAGAGGCAATCTTAAACCGGATAACGACTCTGAAGTCATCACACCTCCACATCGTTCCGTGAACTTGCCTAAGCCTGGTCCAATCTCACACGGAAATAATGGTTTTTCATCTAGCAGTGAAGATAGCGATGATGAAGATGATGAAGATGATGAAGACGATGAAGACGATGATCGTGACAGTGGTGACGGCAAGAAGATTTTCGTTGCTGTTCACGACTATGACGCGAGGGCCCAGGTCGACCTGAGCTTCAAGAAGGGGCAGCGCTTTCACGTCATCGAAGAGACCAACGTGGACTGGTGGCTGGTTCAGCCAGAGGGCGACACGGAGCAGCAGGGCTTCATCCCGGCCAACTACATCGCTCCTGCGCTCAGCCTGAAGGCCATGCCGTGAGTTGTGTGCCCACACGAGCCGCTGTTGTGCCGCACGGAATCTCTGTCCACGATTAACGTCGCTTTACGGTGGCGCATTGCATCCTATTCGCAGTTCCAGCCCAGCAGTCGCCCTCATTAATGCTGAGGTTTGCGCAGTATTATTATTGGCGATCCCGAGATCGAGATCCCGAGATGGGATCCCGGGATGGCGATCTGCAAAGTAGAGGCCAACGCGTAGCAGCGTCTCCATCCACATTTGCCACCTGAATGTCACGGTCACTTTACGGGGACAATAAAATCGCTACATCGACCTCCTCCTGCCAGATGAATGCTCATTGGCCGGCCAGTGATACCATATCCCTTGTGCCGCACAGGGACAGCTGCTCCTGGGCATCTCCTTGTATAGACTACAGTAAGGGTAATGGTTGAGATGTGATGGCAGGTGCTCTGAGATGTCGAGGCGTTTACGCGCCCTGTAAATCTTAACTCCTTCTCCTGGAGCCCACACGAGCATAAACATGCGACCATAAACATGCGACCATCTCCATGTCTAGTGGCAAGAAGCCGGTAGTTGAACGTTCCACGTTCCCGTGATGGGAGCAGTTTCTCCGCAGCACAAGTTCGTTGCACTCCACTCAAAATGTGCCTGCCAAGACGCTCACTCGCACTCTTTCGGGATCTTACCGCACACCTGTGGCTCGTGCCTCTGCACTGGCTCCCAGTTCACACTTGCACTGAGTTTCATAACCTTCTACTCGTGGTCAAGGCTTCAAATGGGTTTCCTCCACCATATATCCAGAACTTGATTCAATCGCACACTCCACTATCCACTCATAGATTTCACAATCCAGCAACACGCTCCACTAAGTTGATCCGGCCAGACACTCCACTAAGTGGATCCAGCAACATACTCCACTAAGTTAAGTTGATACAGCCACACGCTCCACTAAGTTGATCTGCCCACACACTCCACTAAGTTGATCCAGCAACACGCTCCACTATGTTGATCCAGCCAGACACTCCACTAAATTGATCCAGCAACACGCTCTACAAAGTTGATCTGCCCACACAGTCCACTAAGTTGATCCAGCAACACGCTCCACTATGTTGATCCAGCCAGACACTCCACTAAATTGATCCAGCAACACGCTCTACAAAGTTGATCTGCCCACACAGTCCACTAAGTTGATCCAGCAACACGCTCCACTAAGTTGATCCAGCAACACGCTCCACCAAGTTGATCCAGCAACACGCTCCACTAGTTGATCCAGCAACACGCTCCACTAAGTTGATCCAGCAACACGCTTCACTAAGTTGATCCAGCAACACGCTCCACAAAGTTGATCTGCCCACGCAGTCCACTAAGTTGATCCAGCAACACGCTCCACCAAGTTGATCCAGCAACACGCTCCACTAAGTTGATCCAGCAACACGCTCCACCAAGTTGATCCAGCAACACGCTCCACTAAGTTGATCCAGCAACACGCTTCACTAAGTTGATCCAGCCACACACTCCACTAAGTTGATCCAGCAACACACTCCACTAAGTTGACCTGGCCACACACTCCACTAAATTGATCCAGCAACACGCTCCACCAAGTTGATCCAGCAACACGCTCCACTAAGTTGATCCAGCAACACGCTCCACTAAGTTGATCTGCCCACACAGTCCACTAAGTTGATCCAGCAACACACTCCATCAAATTGATCCAGCAACACGCTCCACTAAGTTGATCCAGCAACCCGCTCCACTAAGTTGATCCAGCAACACGCTCCACTAAGTTGATCCAACAACACGCTCCACCAAGTTGACCCAGCAACACGCTCCACTAAGTTGATCCAGCAACACGCTCCACTAAGTTGATCCAGCAACACGCTTCACTAAGTTGATCCAGCCACACACTCCACTAAGTTGACCTGGCCACACACTCCACTAAATTGATCCAGCAACACGCTCCACAAAGTTGATCTGCCCACACAGTCCACTAAGTTGATCCAGCAACACGCTCCACTAAGTTGATCCAGCAATACGCTCCACTAAGTTGATCTGCCCACACAGTCCACTAAATTGATCCAGCAACACACTCCACTAAGTTGATCCAGCAACACGCTCCACCAAGTTGATCCAGCAACACGCTCCACTAAGTTGATCCAGCCACACACTCCACTAAGTTGATCCAGCAACACACTCCACTAAGTTGACCTGGCCACACACTCCACTAAATTGATCCAGCAACACGCTCCACAAAGTTGATCTGCCCACACAGTCCACTAAGTTGATCCTGCAACACGCTCCACTAAGTTGATCCAGCAACACGCTCCACTAAGTTGATCTGCCCACACAGTCCACTAAGTTGATCCAGCAACACGCTCCACCAAGTTGATCCAGCAACACGCTCCACTAAGTTGATCCAGCAACCCGCTCCACTAAGTTGATCCAGCAACACGCTCCACTAAGTTGATCCAGCAACACGCTCCACCAAGTTGATCCAGCAACACGCTCCACTAAGTTGATCCAGCAACACGCTCCACTAAGTTGATCCAGCAACATGCTCCACCAAGTTGATCCAGCAACACGCTCCACTAAGTTGATCCAGCCACACACTCCACTAAGTTGATCCAGCAACACACTCCACTAAGTTGACCTGGCCACACACGCCACTAAATTGATCCAGCAACAGGCTCCACAAAGTTGATCTGCCCACACAGTCCACTAAGTTGATCCAGCAACACGCTCCACTAAGTTGATCCAGCAATACGCTCCACTAAGTTGATCTGCCCACACAGTCCACTAAGTTGATCCAGCAACACACTCCACTAAGTTGATCCAGCAACACGCTCCACCAAGTTGATCCAGCAACACGCTCCACTAAGTTGATCCAGCAACACGCTCCACTAAGTTGATCCAGCAACACGCTCCACCAAGTTGATCCAGCAACACGCTCCACTAAGTTGATCCAGCAACACACTCCACTAAGTTGATCCAGCAACACACTCCACTAAGTTGACCTGGCCACACACTCCACTAAATTGATCCAGCAACACGCTCCACCAAGTTGATCCAGCAACACGCTCCACTAAGTTGATCCAGCAACACGCTCCACTAAGTTGATCTGCCCACACAGTCCACTAAGTTGATCCAGCAACACACTCCATCAAGTTGATCCAGCAACACGCTCCACTAAGTTGATCCAGCAACCCGCTCCACTAAGTTGATCCAGCAACACGCTCCACTAAGTTGATCCAACAACACGCTCCACCAAGTTGACCCAGCAACACGCTCCACTAAGTTGATCCAGCAACACGCTCCACTAAGTTGATCCAGCAACACGCTTCACTAAGTTGATCCAGCCACACACTCCACTAAGTTGACCTGGCCACACACTCCACTAAATTGATCCAGCAACACGCTCCACAAAGTTGATCTGCCCACACAGTCCACTAAGTTGATCCAGCAACACGCTCCACTAAGTTGATCCAGCAATACGCTCCACTAAGTTGATCTGCCCACACAGTCCACTAAATTGATCCAGCAACACACTCCACTAAGTTGATCCAGCAACACGCTCCACCAAGTTGATCCAGCAACACGCTCCACTAAGTTGATCCAGCCACACACTCCACTAAGTTGATCCAGCAACACACTCCACTAAGTTGACCTGGCCACACACTCCACTAAATTGATCCAGCAACACGCTCCACGAAGTTGATCTGCCCACACAGTCCACTAAGTTGATCCTGCAACACGCTCCACTAAGTTGATCCAGCAACACGCTCCACTAAGTTGATCTGCCCACACAGTCCACTAAGTTGATCCAGCAACACGCTCCACCAAGTTGATCCAGCAACACGCTCCACTAAGTTGATCCAGCAACCCGCTCCACTAAGTTGATCCAGCAACACGCTCCACTAAGTTGATCCAGCAACACGCTCCACCAAGTTGATCCAGCAACACGCTCCACTAAGTTGATCCAGCAACACGCTCCACTAAGTTGATCCAGCAACACGCTCCACCAAGTTTATCCAGCAACACGCTCCACTAAGTTGATCCAGCCACACACTCCACTAAGTTGATCCAGCAACACACTCCACTAAGTTGACCTGGCCACACACTCCACTAAATTGATCCAGCAACAGGCTCCACAAAGTTGATCTGCCCACACAGTCCACTAAGTTGATCCAGCAACACGCTCCACTAAGTTGATCCAGCAATATGCTCCACTAAGTTGATCTGCCCACACAGTCCACTAAGTTGATCCAGCAACACACTCCACTAAGTTGATCCAGCAACACGCTCCACCAAGTTGATCCAGCAACACGCTCCACTAAGTTGATCCAGCAACACGCTCCACTAAGTTGATCCAGCAACACGCTCCACCAAGTTGATCCAGCAATACGCTCCACTAAGTTGATCCAGCAACACGCTCCACTAAGTTGATCCAGCAACACGCTTCACTAAGTTGATCCAGCAACACGCTTCACCAAGTTGATCCAGCCACACACTCCACTAAGTTGATCCAGCAACACACTCCACTAAGTTGATCCAGCAACACGCTCCACTAAGTTAATCCAGCAACACGCTCCACTAAGTTGATTCAGCCACACGCTCCACTAAGTGGAGGCGGCCACACGCTCCACTAAGTTGATCTGCCCACACACTCCACTAAGTTGATCCAGCAACACGCTCCACTAAGTTGATCCAGCAACACGCTTCACTAAGTTGATCCAGCAACACGCTTCACCAAGTTGATCCAGCCACACACTCCACTAAGTTGATCCAGCAACACACTCCACTAAGTTGATCCAGCAACACGCTTCACTAAGTTGATCCAGCAACACGCTCCACTAAGTTGATCCAGCCACACACTCCACTAAGTTGATCCAGCAACACACTCCACTAAGTTGATCCAGCAACACGCTTCACTAAGTTGATCCAGCAACACGCTCCACCAAGTTGATCCAGCCACACACTCCACTAAGTTGATCCAGCAACACACTCCACTAAGTTGATCCAGCAACACGCTCCACTAAGTTGATCCAGTAACACGCTCCACTAAGTTGATTCAGCCACACGCTTCACTAAGTGGAGGCGGCCACACGCTCCACTAAGTTGATCTGCCCACACACTCCACTAAGTTGATCCAGCAACACACTCCACTAAGTTGATCCAGCAACACGCTCCACTAAGTTGATCCAGCAACACGCTCCACTAAGTTGATTCAGCCACACACTTCACTAAGTGGAGGCGGCCACACGCTCCACTAAGTTGATCTGCCCACACACTCCACTAAGTTGATCCAGCAACACACTCTACTAAGTTGATCCAGCAACACGCTCCACTAAGTTGATCCGGCCACACACTCCACTAAGTGGATCCAGCCGCATGCTCCACTAAGTTGAATCTGGCCATACGCTCCACTAAGTTGATCCGGCAGCATGCTCCACTAAGTTGATCCAGCAACACACTCCACTAAGTTGATCCAGCAACACGCTCCACTAAGTTGATCTGCCCACACACTCGACTAAGTTGATCTGCCCACACACTCCACTAAGTTGATCCGGCAGCATGCTCCTCCACTGAGATCCACCGACGGCGCCCGACTCGGTGTGGCCACCGCGCTCCAGGCTCCGAGCCCTGAGGTCCCCACCGGGTTTTATTCTGCACGGCGCCCAGGCCCTCGAGGTCCCTGCCCTTGGAGGTCAGGGAACTCGCAGTCGACGGAGACTTCTGAGTCCCGGGTGAAGATCCACAACACCATCACCACCAGTTGTTTAGCACGGCGACCTCCTCTCTCTCTGGTTCTTGGGATGGCAGTCTCCCATCACAAGCACCAGACTTAGCCCTGCTCAGCTTCTGAGATCTCACGAGACCGGGCATATCTGGCCTCTATTCATTGTGCAAGTCCGTTGGGACTCTCGTCTTTGCTACGTAATGTAAGTTTCCTGAACTGCAAAAAACCCTGCCCTCCAACCTGACTCCCACAAGGCAGGGTAGTTGATTGAGGGTACAACACCTTTATTACCGGTGTGTTTTTGTTGGTGTCTCGGGCCCGGGTATTGTGCCCTCTATCAGGGAACGCTGTTCAAGTCAACGGCGCGTTTTTGGAATGAATTGCTTTGAGGGTCAAGGCGGTTGGAGGCGGAGTGCGGGTGAGAGGCGGTTAACTCGGAATCAATTTAAATTGTACAACAAAAAAACACATTCTTATATTAACGACATTGCTTATATCGGCCACGTTTTTTTTTCTTAATGAAAACATTCAGGGAAATAATAATGAACCCGATAACCCTATTTGCTTTCATTTCTTGATTCTAAAAGTTGGTTTTACCATAATGGCTTTGACAGCCATCCTTATTTGGGAAGGTGTCTCGGAACGTTGAGCCCTGACGGCACAGCTTCCATGCTGTCTCAAGCTGTCTGCTGCCGTCTGGGAACCCCGTTGGTCAGAGACTGATCAAAAGCGGCTCTCCACGTGAATCATGAGTATCATCGACACGCAGGAGTGCGTGGAAGCTGCGAACAGAGACAACAGTCACGTGGCCACAGTTTGTGTGACTCCCTCTCTCTGGGTCGGTGGTCCTCCCACGGGGCTACGCATCGATCACCGGGCACGACTGAAAGGGCCCCATCTCGTGGTCACAGCCGCGCCTTTTGGTGTCTCGAAATCACCTTTGGATTATAATTTGTCATGGTGGGGGGGGGGGGGGAATCTGACATTTGTAATTTAATAATCATGTGTATTTAACTTTGTTGAATGCTTGTACAGGCTGCATGGAAAGTCCCTCGCCCCCGCAGCTCACACCAACCAAGTGAACTCGTTGAGCTAAACAAAGCGTGGGGAATTCCAACCTGAGAACAGCCACTCCCCTTCTAAAATCACGATATAAATAGGCCTTAATGAACGTAAACTAAAATTGTTATTTCAAGTACACTCGTGCACTGTAACTGTAGCTAGTGAACAAGCTGTGCGTTCGGAAGATAGACCTACCTACTACAAGTGTCCATAATAGAGGGGTTTGTTTTGGGGTTAGATCGCGTAAATATATAAATGTGTCGTTAAAACCCACCACCACCCGACACAGCCAACTAGTAGGGGTTGTCACGTAAACAGAACATGCCAATTAGTACAGCACACCGGTGTGTTGGAGAGCCAAGCCTCAACATTTACAATCTGAGTAAGATACTAAAAGTATCTTAGCGTTTATATTCTTTGGGTCTTTCGGTAAAGTCACGGAGATAGGTTCAAGTTAGTAAAACTAAAATAAACAAAAAACTACGACGTTTCGATCACCGGATGACGATCGCTTGTAGTTAAAAAATGATCTTGTTATTAAGCCCCCTTGCCCCCCCCACCAATTATAAAGTCAAACTCCGCCTATGCCCTGTGTAGTAATTAGGAGAATCATTGCACCGCTATCACCGCTCGGCCTCTTTAACGCCGTGTCGCGCTACGCGCCGCTCTCTCTATCTCCCTCCCGTGCAGGTGGTTCTTTGGGCAGATGCAGAGAGAGGAGTCGGTGCAGCTGTTGATGAAGAAGCCCAAAGAGGAAGGGCGCTTCCTTATCCGCAATGCCCGCACGCTGCCCAACACCTACGTGCTCTCCGGTGAGCCGTACAGGGGAGCCAGGCGGCTCGCCGCTCCAAGGCAACGAGCCCCCCCCCTCCCGCGCAGTCATCCGCAGCCCGGTGCCGTGCTGCCTTGGTCGGTGTGGGCCGGGCGTCACTGCCTCGGTGTCGCACGAGCTGCGAGCGCCTTCCGATCGTGGCCGCCCGATCTGCCGTGCACGACGCCGTAGACGGATGGCGCCGTCGCTGCAAGCAGCCCGTGCGAGGGGCTGGCTCGCTCCCTCCCGCCTGCCCGCCCCCTGCACGTGGCCTGGCACCCCTTGGGCCCCTGCGGGCCAGGAGTTGCGGTGGCTGCTGTGCACCCACGTGTGGGCACGGCAGCCAAGTGCCACAGCTGGTGGAGGCCGCGTGGATTGGGAAGATGCAGAGTCAGCGAGTTGTGATGATAATTTTTGTACACTTAATCCCAAACTAACTTAAGGCATAATACATGTTTATTGGGTTAGGTTGCGTAAATATGAATGCGTCGTTAAACCTGCTACCACCCAACACAGCGAATGAGTAAGGTTTGACAAACCTAACTCAAAAACAAACCTTTATTATGGATCATATTGGTTGCGAAAGCCGACGTGTTAAATTAACTTAGGGCACTGTACCAGGGGTGTGAGATGGCATTTCTCCCGTCTCACTGGCCTGCGCTAACCCCACTCTCTCGCTCCCCTCCGCAGTGCTCAAGGAGGACGAGGTAATGCACGTCAAAATCAACTGTTTTGACGATGGAGAATTCGGCTTCACCAAAGATGCAACCTTCCCCTCCGTTGAGAGTCTGGTGGAGCATCACTCCGCGCATTACAACCAGCAGATTGGTCAACTGACCGAGCCTTGCGAGAAGGTGACCTGTGACTGTGCTCGCCCGGCTCGTGTGTAACTGTGTGCGCGCTGTTGTACTGTAGCTCTACGCTCCCGCAGATATGCTGCCCACCTTCACCCACCTGTGGCGATCGGCCACGGTCAAGTATCCCCCACCGACGTCATTACGCAGTGTACACACACGTACACACACGTACACACACGTACACACACACAACGGTGTGTAGTGTGTGCGTTGAACCAAGCAAACCCGAGTTCAATTCCCTCCTACGGCTAACGTTAGCGGCAAGAGATATCCGAACCAGTCTTGAGACTCCCTCTTCGCTATCCGATGACTGAGCAGGATGGTGAAGTATGGTAAAAACAGCATGGGAGACCTTTATCCAGCAGTGGAACTAATGATCACAAACACAAACGTGGATGAGGATGATCACTGTTAATGTCCCGCTAACTAGTATTCATTGTTAATACTACTTAGTGGGATGTTAACAGTGGGAGGGTAGGGGATGGGGTGCACTGGGGAGCGCTAGGGAAGGGGGCCGGAGGGTGCCACGCACGATGGAGGGGGGGGGGCACCCTGTGGCGGTGGGGGGGATGTTGGAGGTGGCACCGTTGTTGGATGATGGGCACTGCCACCAGTAGGTGCCCTGGGTGGCAAGCCAAGAATTTAACACGTAGGCTTTCGCGACCAATATTATTCATAATAAACGTTTTTGGGTTAGATCGCGTTATTTATAAATGTGTCGTAACCTTCCACCACCCGACACGGCCAATCAGTAAAACAGTGACACGTTGACAAAAGACAAAATAGTTCACTACTTTAGCCCACCGGTGTGTTGAAGAGTGAATCCACAACATTTACGATTTTTGAGTACGAAGTTTCGCTGGTAATTGCATCTAATATCATCGGGCAACTTGCTAGAATTCTGTTGAAAGCCAAGAATCCCTGGCGTGGGTGGCGTGGGCGGCGTGTGCTCCAGCCAACAGTGCGGGGTGGATTTGTGGTCGTCGCTTCTGCTTCTCGCCCCATGCTCGGTGATCGGGCTGGACGTGCGTTGCGTGTGAACGGCAACGCGTGACCCTCCTGCTTGCGTTCCAGGAGTCGGCGCCGCCCATCTCGGACCTCAGTGTGGAGCTCATGAACACGTGGCACGTTCCTCGATCCTCCATCAAGATGGGGAATCTACTCGGCAGGGGCAACTTCGGCGAGGTGTACGAGGGCCGATGGAACGACACCACGGACGTTGCGATCAAGATCGTGCGCACGAGTGAGTGGCTGTGCGCGTAGCCACGCGCGTCCATTCAAACCCACGCTGACCGGCGTGGTATGGCCAAAACGACCCCAACTGCCAGCCAGCAGCGAGTGGGGAGGCCCTTAACACCACTGATCGGCTTTGTCAAGTCCAGTCAACATAGTACAGCCAACAGATAATGAAACATTTAAAAGCCGTTATATACGTGCATTAGTCTCTTGAAAATAGCCAACATATGGTGTGGGTTCGGGGCATACCAACCATCCGCAGTGCAGCTTTGTGCAGTAAAGACAGTGTATGTACTTATGTTGAACTTCTTTCGTACCGTACGTAGCCAACTGTGTTGATCAGAGGTGCGGGGAAAGGACAAACTTAACAGGAAAAGCAATTCTAAAGAAATGCTTTTTAAATCGAGATTTGTAAGTGTATAACTCCAATATATTCTTAATATCAGAAGGAAGAGTGTTCTACGCGGCTGCAGAAGTGCATCTGGAATTGTGCGATGCAGTGAACGTTTGTAATGGTTAGCCAAAAGCCGTTGTGAGGATGACCAGAGTTTGCGTGATGGTTTATGCTCATCAATGTAATCGAGGGACTGTGTGTTGGAATGGTGTGGTCTGGGACTGTTGTTGTTTTGCTGCCTTGCCAAGCTTGCATTTGGTGTTGACAAATCGGCAGGAATATATATGTACTTGTGCAATTTGTACTTCTAAACTTTATATACACTTTTTTGCGATTTGCTTACTTTTTATTAATGTTGCTCTTATAGCGTTGTTTTATTGTTTGTTGATGTAACTCACTAACCCGCCCTTACTAGACATCTGTGAAAAAGAGCTTCATAGCTCATCAGATTCCTCCAGGATAAATAGAGATTCTGAAATGTTTTATTACAGATTCCAGCTTCGACACGTTTATGAAGGAGGTGAAGACCATGATCTCCTTCAAGCATGAGAACGTCCTTCAGATTTACGCCGTGTGTAAGGAGAAGTGGCCCTACTGGATCGTCACGGAGCTGGTGCCATACGGAAATATGCTGCACTACCTGGGTACACCGCTAAAGCCTCATTAGCCACCATCATCAGGCAGATTCCAGAACGCCTCTCTCACATTTCCATTTAAAATGTTCGATTACTGGCAAAGAAAGGGAGAAGTGGAAGTGGGATGAAGTGGAATTTCGCCCTGACAGTCTCGGCTGGCTCTCGATTTGTGATTTGCAGGTCGCTTTGGACACGAATTGAGCGAGGTCGAGCGGCTGTACATGGCGTTCGGGATAGCAAGTGGCATGGCCTACCTGAGTAAGAAGAGGTGCATCCATTGCGACCTGGCGGGCCGAAACATCCTGATGGGACAACACAACATCTGCAAGGTGGCCGACTTTGGACTGTCCCACAAACTAAAGGTACTCCCCCTCATTAACACGTGCATTCGCTGTTTTTCTAACAACGGCACGATGTTAGAGAAAATGGGCTGATTTTCCAAGAGTGACCAATGACCATTAGTCCCAAGTGCCATTAGAGCTCTACAGGTTATTTGGTGCTGCTGCTCCATTGGCAGTGGTGCACAGACACACAACTGCAGACACTCGTCAATAACAGTGGCCTTACTAGAATAGTAATATATATACGTTTCTATGATAGGTGGAATCTTGGCTATGGGGCTAGTTCACAGAAGGGCCATTGCCTGAAATGTCTCAGCTAAAATGCTAAAACTATAAAAGGCAGCCCAGAACAGTGTACACTAAGCTCATTGACCAATGTATGAGTGTGTACGCCACACATCGCAGGAGATGGACACTCAAAACTCACTTCTTTCTTTGTGTTTAGTTTGTTGTCCTTTCTCCACACCACCAATTAAAACGGTTGGTTACTTACGGTGCGAAAGAAGTTCAACAGACATACAGACTGTAACCCTCTTCCATGTGGTTTGCCAAAATAAAATCAATATAGCTACCTTGTCTGAATGAAGAATATGCAGAGATACGTAGGAGGTATGGACAATCCAATCATCCACAAGTAGCCACCTATAGCACCCCTTGATGGCGTGAAGGCCAGCCTGAAGATCCCATTGGGGAGACGCGACGTCAGTAGGTGGACGACCTCTAAGCAACAGAGCATAGACACTTGGTCGTTAGGAAGCTCGGCTAAACACAAAGCCCTAACCCAGACTCATGTCAAGAGGTCTCCTAAAACGGGAGTGTTGGTATGGTATACCTGTCCAAAGTGGCCCAGGCAGAGCAAAGTCAGAACTTTCGAGGCATCGATTGTAAACAAACTTGGCGTTACGAGAAGACATCTCCACAGATCTATCCGAATGAAAGCTTCCAGTCGTTCTCAATAGAATAAATATACCAGGAAATTATTTCAATGAAGGTAGGGAAATCCCCTGGATTTGACGATGTATTATTACCTGAACCCCCACAACATCTGGGAAGTAACAGCCACGGACTCTCCATCTTCAAGTCTCACGTCATACAGGAGAGCACGAAACGCAAAATATTGCTCAGATCCAAAGTGATTGGTGTACCAGAGCCAGGCAAGAGACCACTCTCTGTCATTAAAGTACTACTCTTGAGCTGTAGCTACACGTTTCTAGGGCATTGGAGAATGGCCCAACTGTGCAGATGCAGTGATGTAGACCGTGGGAGATGCTGTTGCACACACACACACAGGGTGGTTTGCTCTTCCTGTGCTGGACTCTCTGGACGTCTTCCACAGCTGAACACTGAAGACTCAGAGGCCATTGAATGTTTCAACATAATGTTGCTCCATTATTAGTATTTTGGACCTCATCTTGTTTGTCTTAGCCACGTGCATTTTCAATCAATATATCGGCAGTAAGTGATATGTGAACTGGTCCTGGGTCTTCACTTGACCAACTTGAACTGACCTGCTTGGTGAAGTATGGGTAAACATATTCCTATGAGAAATTTGGCCATTAAGAGGCCTCCGACCGGCAGCTGATTGATAAAGGGCTGAAAATATATTTTTTATCTAAATATATTTCCATCCGACACAGCCCACAAAGCAGCAGGAAGTGTTCACATGACAACTGAATTAATGTGCCCTGTTACAATCATTATTAGTTTTGTACGAGTTGGTTTGGCTAAAGCTGCCGTTGATGTATCGCCGTGTTCCGCTCGTCTCTCCGCAGGAGGAGTACTATGACGCAACAGGCCATGTTGTCCCGTTCCAGTGGATGGCTCCCGAGGTCTTGATTCAGTTGAAGTTCACGCGCAAGTCGGACGTGTGGTCGTTCGGAGTGCTTCTCTATGAACTGTTCACCGATGGCAAGCGTCCGTATGCAGGTGACCTGGGGGCCCAGCATGGTTGTCCTCACGAGACCAAACTTTCCCCACAATGCATCGTGCCAGCAACATTTCATAATACTCTTTGGTTCTATTCGGTAAAGTCACGTAGGTAAAAAATAAAATAACATGACTTTACCGAATAGAACCAAAGAGTATGGATCCTTGCAGCCACGCAAGCTTCAAATCGAGAACATTTCATAATCTTTACTTTTTATACAAATCAGTTTATTTAGTAACATTTTGTAATTATTGATGAATTTGTCGAGCGGATAACGTGCGTTGTTGACGTGATTACTATACTATTATTATTGTTATTATTGTTCTATTATACCAACAGTTGTTGTGTGGTGTGTGTGCAGACATGGATAAGCAGCAAGTACAGGATCTTATCAAATGTGGCGGAAGGCTGAAGAGGCCCGACGCGTGCCCCAATGTGGTGTACCACATCATGCAGCGCTGCTGGAACTTCGAGCATCGGAAGCGACCGCCGTTCTGCAAGCTCAAAAGGGAGTTGCTCACCATGTGTCTGGAGGATGAGAGACTAGAGGGGCTGTAGGGATGCCGCACGGCCGATTTGTGGTTTGGGCGCCGTGCCGCATTAAAAGACAATCATTCACGGTTGAGACAAATACAAATCTGAACTGCCACTGTGGGTAATTCAGATTTCCGATCGGTTTAATATTCTCTGCACGAGTGTGAAAAGGGAATTTTATAGTGAGGATTTCCAAACATTTCAGGAATTTTTACTTTTCGTGGTTGTGAGGTGTTGTATATGCCGGATATGAAAATTTAATGAAAATAATAAAATTTAAATGAAATTTGGAATAATGCGTAACTATCCTAAAATATAAATTTTGATTTAAAGCTTTCGTGACTACAGTAATTCATATTCTTATATTCTTATATTGTATTATTTTGTTGTTTCTCTTCAACGTGACTTTACCAAAAAAACTAAGAATATCCTAAAATATGTTAAGTGATATAATTATGCGCATAAATTATGCTAATTCGAGATAACCATATTGATTTATGCGAATGTATGCGATTATGCTAATGAGATCAGTTATGATAATTAGGCTCAACCTCGTTGTCGAGGGAAGTATTATCAATCGGGATAAGACAATTAATTGTATGAAGTTATGCAGGTGTGATGTAAGTATGCTAGATTAAGCTCGGCTTCGTTGTCTAGGGTTGTATAATCAATCGGTATAATACAATTATTCTCGCTTTAACATTTACTGATTATGTATTAGTGTGTTTATATCAGGTCTCCAAATTCAAATCTCACTGCAGGATACAGTTCTTATTATTAAGCTTATTATGCATGAACTTAGGAAGGCACCACGCAGACACGTCTTGTGTTAAGGAATTTAAATTTCTAAACAAAACCTTAACACTCTAATATGCAAACTCTTATGCTTGGAATTGTCAACTCAACTCGCCGTGTTTGGAGGAGGAGGAATGCTGCCTATGACCCCAAGAACACCATCCCCACCGTCAAACATGGAGGTGGAAACATTATGCTTTGGGGGTGTTTTTCTGCTTAAGGGGACAGGACAACTTCACCGCATCAAAGGGACGATGGACGGGGCCATAAGCCGCCAAATCTTGGATGAGAACCTCCTTCCCTCAGCCAGGGCATTGAAAATGGGTCGTGGATGGGTATTCCAGCATGACAATGACCCAAAACACACGGCCAAGGCAACAAAGGAGTGGCTCAAGAAGAAGCACATTAAGGTTCTGGAGTGGCCTAGCCAGTCTCCAGACCTTAATCCCATAAAAAAATCTGTGGAGGGAGCTGACGGTTCGAGTTGCCAAACGTCAGCCTCGAAACCTTAATGACTTGGAGAAGATCTGCAAAGAGGAGTGGGACAAAATTCCTCCTGAGATGTGTGCAAACCCGGTTGCCAACTACAAGAAACGTCTGACCTCTGTGATTGCCACCAATGGTTTTGCCACCAAGTACTAAGTCATGTTTTCCAGAGTGGTCAAATACTTATTTCTCTCATTAAAATGCTAATCAATTAATAACATTTTTGACATGCGTTTTTGTGGATTTTTTTCTTTTCAAATTAACCCACCATTAAAATTATAGACTGATCATTTCTTTGTCAGTGGGCAAACGTACAAAATCAGCAGGGGATCAAATACTTTTTTCCCTCACTGTATGCCTCCACAATGATTGGTCGGGAGGCAGTGTTTGAAAAGATTGGAGGAAAGATGCAAACGGCAAAAAGCGGGAGAGTGGAACCCGGGGGTGACGGTTGGGAACCGTTGGAGGAGAGGGATTGGCTGCGACAAAAACAGTGAGGGAAAGTTCGAGAAAGGGGGCCTCGAGAAGGATAAACAAAAAAGAGCACGAGGAGCGAGGACATTCCAGGGAAGGGACGAGGAGCTTCAAGGTCAAGAACGAAGCCCGTGCCTAGTGTTGTGTCTAAAATAAAGAGGCTCCGAGTACGCAGTCGTTGTCATTTCACCTTGCCTAACAGAATGTGAGAAACTATAGCACGCGGGAGAAGCTTCCATTAGCACGCGGTGGGGGGCGTCATTATTTAACCAGGTTTCTGTTAAAACACGCACTCTAGCTTACGTTCCGTAATGAGGTCATTTATCACGAATGATTTATTGGTGAGTAAAGGAACATTGGATAGTGCAAAATTCATATTGAAAGGGCTGCCCAGGCAGGCCCGAAGAGCAACAGCTCAGACCCGGGGATCAGCAGCTTTCAGTGATGAAGCTAAACATAACTACTCGAGTGTAATACTCGAAAACTAGAAGGCGACTTTAAAACAACAATAATAAATACTCTGATAAAAGCGCACAACTTTATCTGTGATGAACGCTGCACTTTCCGTCGTTTTCATGCAGGGGGCGCTGCAAACCCACGTGTCCCCTGCATGAACGACGGAGGCGCAGGGACAGACGTTCGATCACGTTGGAATCGATCTGCAGACGGCGGTCTTCTCGCACGGCCAGCAGCTCCACGTCGCCTTATCTCGGTCCCGCAATCCCAAACAGGTGGAAGTCCGCATCGAACCGAACCCCCAGCAAGGCCATCTACTTAACGACGAGAGAAAATTCACACGAAATGTCGTTTTCAATGAAGTCTTCCAGATGTAAAATGATATAAGCTTTGAATGAAGAAATACAATTATCTAATTCAAAACATAATACAATTCAAAGATGTTTCATTTTAAAACTTCAAAACAGAGCATCGGGTGCCTGCGTGAATGCGTCGTTCGTGTGCAATTTTCTTGGTGACTGTCCTGGCCGAAGGCCATAAATGGTTGTGAGGGGCGCCATAGGCGCCCCCGAACATCTCCTGGTGTATATAATAAAAGTATAAAGAGGTGAAGCTCAAAGACTAAAAGATGGAGGAGTGTAACAGGTGCAGCATCCCCTTTCATCTTAACACTGTAGGGGCAAGGTGCTGCTAGCGAGCATCTATGAAGGCCGGCATGGCACACGAGGGGGTGGGTGGGCCAACAACCATGCCCTGGTTGCCTTTGTCTCCCCAGTGGCAATGAGTCGACCTAGGGGAGGTCCAGGACCGGTTCAATTTATCGTTACTGGTGTTGTCCATGAGCAGGAATCGAACTCGGGTGGCTGGGTTCGTCAGAGAGAACCTCCTTCCCTACCACTCCATCGAGACATACACACGACAAAGACACACACGTACAGATGTATACCAATGGTGTGGGAGTGACAGAATTGATTCGATTTGTAATTATGCCTCACAAATATTTGAGGGAGTCTGGAGAAGCTCCTGGTTTGAATTTTGTCAATCTTTTATCATAATAATCATCATACTCTTTGGGTCTCTCGGTAAAGTCACGTAGATGGAAAAATTATAAAATAATAAAAAATCACGACGTTTTGATCGCAATACAAGCAATCGTCTTCAGGTGAAAAAATACAGCAGGCGGACTGCTGAGGCAGGAAGAAATGTAGCGAGCTACTGCAGCCAAAGGTTAAAAACCAAGGATAAGTGGGCGGAGCTACAGATGGAATTTGCAAGCTCCGTCGTGATTTTATTATTTTATTATTTTCCTATCTACGTGACTTTACCGAAAGACCCAAACAGTATGAATTCCTGCAGTCACGAAAGCGTCAAGTCAATAATCATCATCTCAACTGCGCCGCCACCGCACGGTACCCGCTCATCGCTCGCAGAGGGATGGGGGCGACCCAGAGGCGTCAGGAGGAGGAGGAGCCACAGACGAGGAGCAGGGAGGCAGCAGCCACGTGGTGGCGTGGACGAGCTGGCACCACCAACAATTGCCCAAGCTCTGCGGTTCTTGATATCTCAAGGTAGGTGTTATAGGCCAATTAAAGCGTTTACGCCCCCTGTACGTAGCACGGTTGTCTACGTACGTTGCGAAAGAAGTTCAGCATACAGGAAACCGGAGAAAATCCCCGCGTGCGAGGGGGAAACACTGTATCGTGTACAGGCGGAGCAGGTAGAGTTAACATTTTTGCTGTAATCTACTGCCGTCTCCTGGTGAGCCACGGTACGGCACTTCCCAGACGTCCACGGGTGGAAGGGAGTCTCCACAACGTCCGTTCGTGATCCATCAACCCTCGCTACCGCTGCCTTCAGAGCGCTGAATCACGGGCGTGCGCCTGTGTATATACCGCCTAGAGGGTTAACGTCGCAGTTTTACTGTGACAGACGACATGGAGTTGAGAGTTTTGAAACTCCGTGAGAGTGGCTCACAGCCGCTGATGCTGCCATCGCAGGGTCTACCGGCGCAGTACAGCAGTGGGCAGCATTGCCCCACTCGCTCGGTTACTTGAAGGTTCACTGCTTGGGATAGTCAAACCGATATTTTCATTTAACCAAATTGAAACTCAATATGATGGCGTGTTCATTTGTGCAGTTATTGTTTACCGGGCTGAGACCATCAACTCACCACACTAGATAACCCGGTTACATACCAGGCGAGGGAGATTTGATCTCGCTCGCCTGGTATGCAGGAGGCCGTCGGTTCGATTCCGACCCTGGCGCCTGCTGCTGTATATACCTGGAGTTTGCTCGTTTTATCTCTCTCGCCGTGGCCGCGTGGATCGGGTCCTCCGGTTTTCCGTGCACATTTCCACGTGATAAGCCACTTCGTTGAGCTATCATTTGTGGCCAGGTCTCTTCTGAAAAAAGAACTATATATCATCTTCTTTGGTTCTTTCGGTAAAGTCACGTAGAATGAGAATAAAATAATAAATTGATAAAATAAAATAACACAATAATATTCTCACGACGTTTCGGCCACAACACAAGCGGCCTTCATCAGGTGAAGGGAGCGAGACTGTCTGGTAGGACAGCGCTGGAGTGAGAGAGCCACGTTCAGATCACGGCTTTTAAGCTGTGTGAGAGGAACAAAGAGCCTTGACGAAGGAATTAGCATAAAATTTAGCATTGAAAAGGCTGAATGATTAGCTTGTGACTGGTCACAGAAATAGCTATGTTAAAAGTTAAAGCATACACATCCGCAGAGGCACCCATTGTTAAAAGGAATTAGCATAGAATTTAGCATTGAAATAGCTAAATTAAGGCATTCGCTTGTAACTGCTACAGAAATAGTTACGTTGAAGTCAGAGCATACACATTCACCGAGGCACTTAGTACAAATCAAAACAGGAGAATTTAGCATTGAAATAACTAGGCGAATTTAGCATTGAAATAACTGGGTGATTTGCTAGTGACTGGTCACAGAAATGCCTACACATCTGAGCTATTCACAGTACTATATAGTGAACCAATAAAAACTAAAATATAAATTACCTTCATGTTATCAATAAACTCTATATTCTCCAATCAGCTAAGCTACCAACCATAAGTCGTTATATATCACAATGCTATATGGCGAAAAAAATGGGTGGATTCTTACCCTCAAATTTCCGTACCACGGATAGCTACGGGCCCCGTTCAGACGGACGAGTTCGTCCATGGTCGGAACAGAGGAGGGGGAGAGAGACAGCTGCGAAGCCCTAGTATACTCCATGTTGTAAACCATACCATTAACCGTGGTGTGAGAGGTATTAAGAGGCAATGCTGGCGAAAGAGCTGCGGTCTGAAGGTCATCGTAAAATTACAATTAATTAAGAACAGAAATGATTTAACACATCTTTCCAGTGGTTACTAAGCCTGAATCCATCTTCTCGGTTGAAATTGTCTCTGTGCTTGTATATGTGAATGGCCTCATGAACGAATCTCTCATGGTAGCCAGTTGGTTTGCAAAGAACCTCCGTCTTGGAGAAGTCAATGTCATGTGAGCCCACTGAATTGTAACAGTGATCTGCCACGGCAGAGGAGTTCGTCTTACCGTGTTTCAAGTCTGCTTTATGTTCGCGGATGCGGTCCGAGATATGTCTTTTGGTTTCTCCAATGTAGCTACTACCACAGAGGCACTTTAGTTTGTAAACGCCCGGGTACTGTATGTCTGGAAGAGCATCTTTTACAGATGGAACTAAATCACGGATTTTGTGTACTGTGTTGAATCGGACCTGGATCTTGTGTTTATTCAGGATTTTGGAGATCTTTTTAGTGACCCCTGCAATGTAGGGTAAGGTGATGGTTTTGAGTGGCTCCACAAGAGGATCCTTCTTCATGACTGGAGTGATGGCTTTGCGGATTGTGTAGTCGGAGTAGCCATTAGCCCTGAGAGCCTGGTGTACGTGCTTGAGTTCACTGGTAATGTGTTCCTGGTCGGAAATGCATTGGGCTCTATGGTATAGAGTCTTGATGAGGCAGTTCTTCTGGGATGGATGGTGGTGGGAATCCGGTTTCAAGTAAGCATCTGTATGGGTAGCTTTCCTGTAGACAGAGTGGCTCATTGAACCATCATGTCTCCTTTTAATTAAGACATCCAGAAAGGGTAGTTTGCCATCTTTTTCGACCTCCATGGTAAATCTGATGGCTGGGTGTATGGAATTGATGTGGTCGCGGAATTGGTCTAGAGCAGGCTGGCCATGTGGCCAGATGACAAAGGTGTCATCAACGTACCTCTTCCATAAGGTCGGGCGTAGAGTGGCAGTCTGGATGGCGTCAGTTTCAAATTTTTCCATGAATACGTTGGCTACAACCGGAGATAGGGGGGAGCCCATTGGGGTGCCCTCAGTTTGTTTGTAGAAAGTTCCATTCCAGGTGAAGTATGTGTTGGTTAAGCAATGTCTCACCAGGGGGGGTACATCAGTATGCAGTCCTTGATGAACCAGGTCTTCAATGATAGCGATGGTGTCAGGTACCGGGACTTTGGTGAACAAGGACACCACATCAAAACTGACAAGCAGGTCGTTTGGGGACAGGGAAATGTCTTTGATTGTCGATACCAGGTGAGTAGAATTTAGTACCGCAGAGGTGGTTTTTCCAGTGAAAGGTCGCAGTATATCAGCCAGAAAACGTGCCAGTTTGTAGGTGGGGGAGCTGATAGTAGAGACGATGGGACGAAGGGGTGTATCTTCTTTGTGTATCTTTGGAAGGCCATATAATCTTGGTGGTCTGGCAGCAGAGGGTTTCAACAAGAACTGTTTGTTCTCATCAATTAATGCTGTTGAATCAGAGATAATTTTGTTCGTTTTGGTGACCAGGCTGTTGCTGGGATCTCTTTTTATTTTTGTATAGCTGCCATCGTTGAGTAGTTCTTGAATTTTGTTGTTATATTCTGTTTTGTCCATGATGACAGTGGCATTGCCTTTGTCGGCTGAGAGAACGACAATATCATCCCTATTCTTAGTTTTTTCGGTAAAGTCACGTTGAAGAGAAACAACAAAAGAACAAAATATATATAAAAACAATAAAAAATTCTCACGACGTTTCGACCATAACTCAAACGGTCATCATCAGGTGTGTCGGTTTGCATAAATTTATTTTGAAAACGACATATTTATTTGTTTATATAAAAATAACGTTTGCGTCACGCGCAACGATTGGCTGTTTGCCAGGACTAGTCCATCTATTTTTTGAAAAGAGGAGGGGGGAGACGAAATTTGTTTTTATGTATGCTGTCTGAAAGCCACTGTAAGCGTGAACAATCAATCAAGAACTGAAATGATTTATCAAATCTTTCCAATGATTGCTAAGATAGAATCCATCTTCTCGGTTGAAATTGTCTCTGTGTTTGTATATGTTTGTATATGTGGATATATATTTGTATATGTGGATATATATTTTGTTCTTTTGTTGTTTCTCTTCAACGTGACTTTACCGAAAAAACTAAGAATATGAATTACTGCAGTCACGAAAGCTTTAAATCAAAATATCATCCCTCTTTTTTAATTGAGATAATTCAAAACGTTCGTCTTTGCTGATGTTGCTAGGTGGCAACTTAGCGTTTTTGAGGGTTGCAGCGATTTCAGATCTTGCTACGTCTGCAGAGATGTGACTCAAGCCCTTGAGTGCAACGTCGACATGGGCAATGATATCATTAACCGGTACGTGTCTCGGTGTGACAGCAAAGTTTAGACCTTTAGCTAAAACGGATTTCAGACCATCAGAAATGGAACTGTTACTGCGATTAATTACGACTTTGTTGACGTCTATCTTTTCGGTGTGTGGATCCGATTTTTTGCTGGAGAGGTGATTGAATTTGGAAATCAAATTGTCCCTACATTGGTTCGACATAGTGGCAGCCGAAGAGGTAGTCATATTGTCTACATGTTCCCAATCCGATGTAGACATTGTTGCTGTCAATTTTAAGTGTGATTTGTAGAGTGTCTTGTCTAACTGATCGAGTTCGGTGCGTGTAAGTCTGATTTTTTCCGAGATAAGAGCGAAGCTAGTTCTAGCTAGAATTCGTTTTGCATTGAGAGAAGTTGCAACAGTAGATGCAAAACGAATTCTAGCTAGAACTAGCTTCGAATTCTAGCTAGAACTAGCTTCGCTCTTATCTCGGAAAAAATCAGACTTACACGCACCGAACTCGATCAGTTAGACAAGACACTCTACAAATCACACTTAAAATTGACAGCAACAATGTCTACATCGGATTGGGAACATGTAGACAATATGACTACCTCTTCGGCTGCCACTATGTCGAACCAATGTAGGGACAATTTGATTTCCAAATTCAATCACCTCTCCAGCAAAAAATCGGATCCACACACCGAAAAGATAGACGTCAACAAAGTCGTAATTAATCGCAGTAACAGTTCCATTTCTGATGGTCTGAAATCCGTTTTAGCTAAAGGTCTAAACTTTGCTGTCACACCGAGACACGTACCGGTTAATGATATCATTGCCCATGTCGACGTTGCACTCAAGGGCTTGAGTCACATCTCTGCAGACGTAGCAAGATCTGAAATCGCTGCAACCCTCAAAAACGCTAAGTTGCCACCTAGCAACATCAGCAAAGACGAACGTTTTGAATTATCTCAATTAAAAAAGAGGGATGATATTGTCGTTCTCTCAGCCGACAAAGGCAATGCCACTGTCATCATGGACAAAACAGAATATAACAACAAAATTCAAGAACTACTCAACGATGGCAGCTATACAAAAATAAAAAGAGATCCCACCAACAGCCTGGTCACCAAAACGAACAAAATTATCTCTGATTCAACAGCATTAATTGATGAGAACAAACAGTTCTTGTTGAAACCCTCTGCTGCCAGACCACCAAGATTATATGGCCTTCCAAAGATACACAAAGAAGATACACCCCTTCGTCCCATCGTCTCTACTATCAGCTCCCCCACCTACAAACTGGCACGTTTTCTGGCTGATATACTGCGACCTTTCACTGGAAAAACCACCTCTGCGGTACTAAATTCTACTCACCTGGTATCGACAATCAAAGACATTTCCCTGTCCCCAAACGACCTGCTTGTCAGTTTTGATGTGGTGTCCTTGTTCACCAAAGTCCCGGTACCTGACACCATCGCTATCATTGAAGACCTGGTTCATCAAGGACTGCATACTGATGTACCCCCCCTGGTGAGACATTGCTTAACCAACACATACTTCACCTGGAATGGAACTTTCTACAAACAAACTGAGGGCACCCCAATGGGCTCCCCCCTATCTCCGGTTGTAGCCAACGTATTCATGGAAAAATTTGAAACTGACGCCATCCAGACTGCCACTCTACGCCCGACCTTATGGAAGAGGTACGTTGATGACACCTTTGTCATCTGGCCACATGGCCAGCCTGCTCTAGACCAATTCCGCGACCACATCAATTCCATACACCCAGCCATCAGATTTACCATGGAGGTCGAAAAAGATGGCAAACTACCCTTTCTGGATGTCTTAATTAAAAGGAGACATGATGGTTCAATGAGCCACTCTGTCTACAGGAAAGCTACCCATACAGATGCTTACTTGAAACCGGATTCCCACCACCATCCATCCCAGAAGAACTGCCTCATCAAGACTCTATACCATAGAGCCCAATGCATTTCCGACCAGGAATACATTACCAGTGAACTCAAGCACGTACACCAGGCTCTCAGGGCTAATGGCTACTCCGACTACACAATCCGCAAAGCCATCACTCCAGTCATGAAGAAGGATCCTCTTGTGGAGCCACTCAAAACCATCACCTTACCCTACATTGCAGGGGTCACTAAAAAGATCTCCAAAATCCTGAATAAACACAAGATCCAGGTCCGATTCAACACAGTACACAAAATCCGTGATTTAGTTCCATCTGTAAAAGATGCTCTTCCAGACATACAGTACCCGGGCGTTTACAAACTAAAGTGCCTCTGTGGTAGTAGCTACATTGGAGAAACCAAAAGACATATCTCGGACCGCATCCGCGAACATAAAGCAGACTTGAAACACGGTAAGACGAACTCCTCTGCCGTGGCAGATCACTGTTACAATTCAGTGGGCTCACATGACATTGACTTCTCCAAGACGGAGGTTCTTTGCAAACCAACTGGCTACCATGAGAGATTCGTTCATGAGGCCATTCACATATACAAGCACAGAGACAATTTCAACCGAGAAGATGGATTCAGGCTTAGTAACCACTGGAAAGATGTGTTAAATCATTTCTGTTCTTAATTAATTGTAATTTTACGATGACCTTCAGACCGCAGCTCTTTCGCCAGCATTGCCTCTTAATACCTCTCACACCACGGTTAATGGTATGGTTTACAACATGGAGTATACTAGGGCTTCGCAGCTGTCTCTCTCCCCCTCCTCTGTTCCGACCATGGACGAACTCGTCCGTCTGAACGGGGCCCGTAGCTATCCGTGGTACGGAAATTTGAGGGTAAGAATCCACCCATTTTTTTCGCCATATAGCATTGTGATATATAACGACTTATGGTTGGTAGCTTAGCTGATTGGAGAATATAGAGTTTATTGATAACATGAAGGTAATTTATATTTTAGTTTTTATTGGTTCACTATATAGTACTGTGAATAGCTCAGATGTGTAGGCATTTCTGTGACCAGTCACTAGCAAATCACCCAGTTATTTCAATGCTAAATTCGCCTAGTTATTTCAATGCTAAATTCTCCTGTTTTGATTTGTACTAAGTGCCTCGGTGAATGTGTATGCTCTGACTTCAACGTAACTATTTCTGTAGCAGTTACAAGCGAATGCCTTAATTTAGCTATTTCAATGCTAAATTCTATGCTAATTCCTTTTAACAATGGGTGCCTCTGCGGATGTGTATGCTTTAACTTTTAACATAGCTATTTCTGTGACCAGTCACAAGCTAATCATTCAGCCTTTTCAATGCTAAATTTTATGCTAATTCCTTCGTCAAGGCTCTATGTTCCTCTCACACAGCTTAAAAGCCGTGATCTGAACGTGGCTCTCTCACTCCAGCGCTGTCCTACCAGACAGTCTCGCTCCCTTCACCTGATGAAGGCCGCTTGTGTTGTGGCCGAAACGTCGTGAGAATATTATTGTGTTATTTTATTTTATCAATTTATTATTTTATTCTCATTCTACGTGACTTTACCGAAAGAACCAAAGAAGATGAATCATTGCAGTCACGAAAGCTTTAAATCGAAACAGAACTATATAGCTCAGTAGGCCTTACCTGGTAAAATAAAAATAGTTTATAGTTTAGTTTTTGTTTAAATCACAACCTGGTCCATGTGTGCATTTAAGGTCATCTTTGTACGTCTATGGGTCTCTACGCGAGTATCGACGTGAGTCTACGGGTTTCTGTGCAAGCCGCTGGAGGCCGGGCTGAGCACCATCAACTCGCGACGCTTGAGAACCCAGATGAATGGCACAGTATTCGGTGATGCTGCTGTGCTGGCAGTGATGCACAAATAACGAAACAACTCGAATCGGTCCGTGTCAATAGCAACAATGTGTGCGGGACTCTCACATGAAACACCCCTGTCGACAATCAGCGACGTTTCAGGCAACTGCACTTCTTCACAGCAGGCCGTCCGTGCCCGAGACCCACGGGCGGTGGTGGCCTCACTGCTGCAAGTGGCTGCTGTAGTCCAGCTCTCTGCAGGCAGCAAGCGGGGGTTGGTGGATCACGCACAGATGCTGTGACCCCCCTTTCCGTGGGCGTCGAGGAGGCGTCGTGCCCCAGCTCTGCCAGGATCATGTGGACGTCACCTGTACCGTCTGTAGGGGATACAGCGTTTCCCCCTTGCTCGTGTTGGTTTTCAATGGGTGCTCCGGTTTGCTCCCAAACGTAAGGGCTCATTATTTGGCCGATAACACCTTGATGTAGAGAGGACCGTAGAGCTCGGGCAATTGTTGGAGGAGCCGACTCCTCAAGCGCGTGGCTGCTGCTTCATCCCCACTCCTTGTCTGCGGTTGCTCCTCCTCTGAGTCGTCTTCTCGCTCTCTCTACGAGAGCGAGGAGCGGGTACCGTGTGGCGGTCGCGCAGCTAACGTTGTTATAGCTTAAGATGCATGACAATATATTAACATTTGTTTAAAGTTTACTTAACTTAATAATAATCTTGATTTGAAGTTTTCGTGACTGCAGGAATCCATGCTCTTTGGTTCTTTCGGTAAAGTCACATAGAAAAGTATTAATAATAAATCACCACGTTTCGATCGCCTCCATCGGGCAAGTAATGAGTGTTTACAAGTGTAGAGGTGTTAACTACGCACTGTTCGGTAACCTGCATTGTCACAAGGTATCAAAGGGGCAGTGCAGCGTTACCTCTGTGTACATAACGATTGGGGTCAGACGAGGTGAAGTGGATCGTAGCCACAGTTTGGTAAGAACCAATCAGACAGTTCCACGTGGGAATGTGGGATTGGTTACACCTGGCCACAAACGAGTATAAGAAGGGTGACCACGCAAAGCACGGGGAGTTCTCTCCCTACATGAAGACCGAAGCCCGGGCTGAAGAATAGCTAGGACCCTGGACCCAGCCTTCCAGCCCTTCTGAGGGCTAAGGCTCGGCGTATCAAGTGGTCAGGACTCACCGGGCCAGCGGTGAGTCAGATAGCCTCTCCTAGGTTCCAGCCGGAGGACTCTGGGATAGCGGTAGACGTGTAAGTCCCGCCAAGATAGAAGGCTTTACCTCCTTAGGTATCAAGGAGACCTGTGTGTAGGTTACGCTGAGTCCGGAGGCTGTACCTCCTTAGGGTATCGGATGAGGGGACCCTATACCCCTCCGTGTGTTAAGGACTGTGTAAGAGAAAGAATTACAATAAACAGAGTGTGCCTCATAATAAGTTTATTCGTATTCCTAGTATTTTTATAAATAAATAAATACACCGTTTAAAAATAAATAAATGTATGCAAACCGACATACCTGAAGACGACCGTTTGTGTTATGGTCGAAACGTGAGAATTTTTATTGTTATATATATTTTATTATTTTATTGTTTCCCTTCAACGTGACTTTACCGAAAGAACTAAGAATATGAATTACTGCAGTCATGAAAGCTTTAAATCAAAGTTTATTCGTCTTTATAAACACTACACAAGTAATGAGTATTTACAAGTAATGACCATTTACAAGTAATGAGTGTTTACAAGTGGTAGGAAACCGGAGCACCCCGAGAAAACCCACACGTGAGAGAGGGGGAAACACGATATCCCATACAGACGGAACATTTGGAGATGAGTCGACGTTTTCGCTGTTCTTCTGGCGAGTCAGGGCTGCGGCTCCATGACACCCACAGCGCTGGGTCACAGCAGCGCCGTGCAGCAGCGCGGTCACCGCCACGCTAAACGTCTACCTTGTCGTGACCTTGTCGTGACCTTGTCGTGCCTGCCCATCCCCCTATGTCCCCCCCACCGCTCGCCCCGCGCGTCAAGCGACGTCAGGTAGCTCGCACATCGCAACAGCTGCGACAAATCCGTGGTGCAGCTCGCAAGACCCCGCGCCGCCCCGCCTCCACGCTGTTGTGTGCGACGTCAGACGCCCCTAGTCACGGTCAGTGAGCAGAGGCACGGGACGAGGAATGTTTCCTTGACGCACGCAGCAAACCTCTGGATCTGCCGGTCCAACTCGTTTCCTCTCTGCAGATTTCGGCCCCAAAGCAAACAACGCTCTGCCCGCGTCCCTCGCGTCCGCCTATGCAATCAGAACACCCCCCCCCCCCCCTGCAAGGCGGCCGTCAGCGACGGAAGAGATTGGCGGTGAATTTGTTCACCTTGAGCCAGCGGGCAGAGCGAGGAGGCCGACGGCGACTCCCCGTGTTGTTTTTGATGGGGAGCGGGAGCGGTGGCGCAGAAGTTAGCGCACCGCGCTACGAACACGGCGAACGAGCACAGTTCTAGGCCGACTCACGGCTAACGTCAGCGACGAAGATCTGAACCGTTGCCGCGCCGAACCTAGGACAACTCAGCCGTAAATGATTGCCTGGTGCGGTGTTTTAAGCGTCAGAACTGCAGAGATACAAAGGCGGCCGGGGAGTGATCCCAATCAGAACACCCCCTCGTGTGCCGTGCCGACGTTTCGAGGTGCTCGCTGACAGCCCTTGCCCCCGACGATGTGTTAAGGCTGTATCAGCATGGCGCACAAGGGCGTGGGTGGCCAGCACCACGCCCGGCCGCCTTTGTCTCCCCAGTGCTGATGTTTACACACCGCACAAGGAAACCCATTAAGGCTGAGTCGACCTAAGGGAGGACCAGTTCAGATATGTGCCACTGTAATAATTATTGGTCGTGAGCTTGAATCGAAATACGGCTCACTGGGTTCGTAGCGCACAGCAGCGCTCACCACTGCACTACCACAACATTGCACCCCCATCAACCAGCTTGGTGAAGTATGGTCAAACAGTTATGGGGGGGTGCGGGTGCTCAAAAAGGAGTGCAGCATTGCATGTGTACCAAACGCTCTCCTCAACTTAATCCAGACCACCGCATCAATAGAACTGCCATTCATGTTTGGCGTCTTCTTTCTATCACATCCAGCTGCTCAAGCCAGATGACCGCGTCAGGAGCAGCGGAGTTAGATCGCTGTGATGTCTCCTTCGTATTTGTGGAAGTCGCACACTGCTGGAGAGTTTTTAATTCTACATTTGTGCACCAACCATCCGCACCTGCCATGGATTGTGTGCCAACATTGTTCGTTGTCGGCCACCAGCTTAATAGCTGAGAGTGCGGCCACCGCTTGCAGCAGGCAGCAGCGAGACGAGGACCCGACGGTGAGGCGTGTTGAGCCCTCTTCAGGGGACTCCTCTGTTGCGTCGTTATATACAGAGGAGCGCAGAGCTCGGGCAATTGTTGGAAGAGAAGCTCCTCCCTCCCCGTGGCTGCTGCTACCTCCCCTGCTCCTCATCTCTGGGTCCTCCTCCACCTCCTCCTCCACCTGGCGCCTCTGAGTCGCCCCCCCCCTCTTTCTGAGTCGCCCCCTCTTTCTGAGTCGCCCCCCCCTCTCTCTCTCTCTCTGACTCGCCCCCCCCTCTTTCTGAGTCGCCCCCCCCTCTCTCTCTCTGAGTCGCCCCCCCCTCTCGTTCTGAGTCGCCCCCTCTTTCTGAGTCGCCCCCCCTCTCTCTCTCTGACTCGCCCCCCCTCTTTCTGAGTCGCCCCCCCTCTTTCTCTGAGTCGCCCCCCTCTCTCTGACTCGCCCCCCCTCTCTCTCTGAGTCGCCCCCCCCTCTCTCTGACTCGCCCCCCCCCCCTCTCTCTAAGTCGCCCCCCTCTCTCTCTCTGAGTCGCCCCCCTCTCTCTCTCTGACTCGCCCCCCCCCCTCTCTCTGACTCGCCCCCCCTCTCTCTCTGAGTCGCCCCCCCCCTCTCTCTCTGACTCGCCCCCCCTCTCTCTCTGAGTCGCCCCCCCTCTCTCTCTCTGAGTCGCCCCCCCCCTCTCTCTTTGACTCGCCCCCCCTCTCTCTCTGACTCGTCCCCCCCTCTCTGACTCGCCCCCCCCTCTCTCTCTGACTCGCCCCCCCCTCTCTCTGAGTCGCCCCCCCTCTCTCTCTCTGAGTCGCTCCCCCCTCTCTGAGTCGCCCCCCCCTCTCTCTCTGAGTCGCCCCCCTCTCTCTCTCTGACTCGCCCCCCCCTTTTTCTGAGTCGCCCCCCTCTCTCTCTGAGTCGCCCCCCCTGTCTCTCTGAGTCGCCCCCCCCTCTCTCTCTCTGAGTCGCCCCCCCTCTCTCTCTCTGAGTCGCCCCCCCCTCTCTCTGAGTCGCCCCCCCCTCTCTCTCTGAGTCGCCCCCCTCTCTCTCTCTGACTCGCCCCCCCTCTCTCTCTGAGTCGCCCCCCCTCTCTCTCTCTCTGACTCGCCCCCCCCTCTCTCTCTGACTCGCCCCCCCTCTCTCTCTGAGTCGCCCCCCCTCTCTCTCTGACTCGCCCCCCCTTCTCTCTCTCTGAGCGAGGTGCGGGCACAATGCGGCCGTGGCAGCGGCGCAGTGTCACGAGCTGACGAGTCGAGATGATGAATTATGAACATCCCCAATTCAAGACTAATTGCCCCCGCCTCCACCCCCCCCCCCATTCAATTGTGCCCCCCCCCACCCCCACGCGTGTTACCCGTCGATCGACACCCTCGTCGTAGGGGCTCACGACACAGGTGGTGATGGTGAAGCCGCTGCTCGTTCATTTAACTCGGGCGGATTTTCCAGGCCGCCTGGTCACGCGACGAACCAGTCGGGCAGCATCTCGGACCGCGCGCGTGGAAAGGGGCCGCCACGTGTCGCGAGTCCAGCCCTTGCGCAACCAACACAGGAATGCATTTCCTCCTCCTCCTCCTCCTCCAGCCCTGAGCGCCCCGTACGCAGAGGACGACACCTCGACCCCCCCCCCTCCTCCGTGCGTGGTTCCCCAGCGCTCGCGCGGCTCGTGTGCCGCACCCGAAGGCCTCCCCACTCGCGCTGCCACCGCTCGTACGTGACAATCGTCTTGGGGTCGTATTTCATCACCACGCTGCTTAGTGCGGCGTGTTGGTGGTGCTGATGGGGACGTGCTGGCAGGGCTGGTTCAGCCTCTCCAGTCGCCACTGATGATGCAAAGGCGACGATGACCGTGGCTGGGAAGCTGATCTTGGGTCTGTGTGTTTACACGTTGCGTTCCGAGCGCGGTTGCGTTGCTAACCGCTACGCCACGTACAGCCGAATTGCTTGACTCAACTAATTGAGTGGGGATGCTATTTTATATATTTGGGGTAGAATAAATTCCCTAATTAAAGCAATCCATGCTGTAGGCGGGTGCCTAGTAAGCTAGCGGTGAAGATTACCACAAGTCTAAGTAATCTGATATTAACCCAAGGTATGTATAACCGTTCACAGTGTCATTATTACTTAATCATAACCTTTTGACTCTGCGTATAGGCGAGTCAATCACATTTGCGTGCCATATATATTTCAAGTCCGAAATGATTCCGAATGTAATTGAGGGGCGACGGACGACACGGAACCTACGGGGCTCGAGGTGAGGAGAGCGGAGCGCAACTGCGGGGCGCGGCGTTGGGTGGAGCCCGAGCCGATAGCAGAGTCGGAGTCGTCCACCGTCACCACCATCGTCCACCACCACCACCACCACCATCGTCCACCACCACCATCGTCATGACCATGAGCTGGCTCCAGTGCAGTCATCATTCTGATCACACGAGGCCGCTAAGTCCGCTCCGACACCCGACGTTTGGTGAGTTTGATTTGAATCACAATGGCCAACTCTATAATAACCGCGTCACTGTTCATTACATCTGCAACTTTAAACGGGATGACGTGACGATGGTTTCTTTTACACTTACAGCTTTACTAATATTAATAGCAATGCATGATTACATAGCCATTAACAGCTCTGTCAATCAGTAATGCTATTAAACCACCAGAGGATGTATGTGTACGGTGGACATGCACCGTGCCCATGTCTCGAATTAACATGACGCCGTTCGCTTTTTAAATCCGACACAGGGGAATAAACAACCCCTCGCGTTTCCTCCCTCGCTGTTTCTGTCAGCAGCTGCGGGGTGACTCGGTGAGCCATCAACTACGGAGTGATTCGGTGAGCCATCAACTACGGAGTGACTCGGTGAGCCATCAACTGCGGGGTGACTCGGTGAGCCATCAACTGCGGAGTGACTCGGTGAGCCAGCAGCTGCGGAGTGACTCGGTGAGCCATCAGCTGCGGAGTGACTCGGTGAGCCATCAGCTGCGGAGTGACTCGGTGAGCCATCAGCTGCGGAGTGACTCAGTGAGCCATCAGCTGCGGAGTGACTCGGTGAGCCATCAGCTGCGGGGTGACTCGGTGAGTCAGCAGCTGCGGGGTGACTCGGTGTGTCAGCAGCTGCGGAGTGACTCGGTGAGCCAGCAGCTGCGGAGTGACTCGGTGAGCCATCAGCTGCGGAGTGACTCGGTGAGCCATCAACTGCGGAGTGACTCGGTGAGCCATCAACTGAGGAGTGACTCGGTGAGCCATCAGCTGCGGGGTGACTCGGTGAGCCAGCATCTGCGGGGTGACTCGGTGAGCCAGCAGCTGCGGAGTGACTCGGTGAGTCAACAGCTGAGGGGTGACTCTGTGAGCCATCAACTGCGGAGTGACTCGGTGAGCCAGCAGCTGAGGGGTGACTCTGTGAGCCATCAACTGCGGAGTGACTCGGTGAGTCAGCAGCTGAGGGGTGACTCTGTGAGCCACCAACTGCGGAGTGACTCGGTGAGCCAGCAGCTGAGGGGTGACTCTGTGAGCCATCAACTGCGGAGTGACTCGGTGAGCCATCAGCTGAGGGGTGACTCGGTGAGCCATCAACTGAGGGGTGACTCGGTGAGCCATCAACTGCGGGGTGACTCAGTGAGCCATCAACTGCGGAGTGACTCGGTGAGCCAGCAGCTGAGGGGTGACTCTGTGAGCCAGCAGCTGAGGGGTGACTCTGTGAGCCAGCAGCTGAGGGGTGACTCGGTGAGCCATCAACTGCGGAGTGACTTGGCGAGCCATCAACTGCGGAGTGACTCGGTGTGTCAGCAGCTGCGGGGTGACTCGGTGAGCCAGCAGCTGAGGGGTGACTCAGTGAGCCATCAACTGAGGGGTGACTCGGTGAGCCAGCAGCTGAGGGGTGACTCAGTGAGCCATCAACTGAGGGGTGACTCGGTGAGCCAGCAGCTGAGGGGTGACTTGGCGAGCCAGCAGCGGGGCTCACCCACTCACCCAATTCCAACCTCGCAACACACGGCAGCGTTACACCCTCCAGTTTACCCCAAACACGTGAGCACAAGGAGGAGACTGAACGTTTCGTTACTCATTCCCGATTTAACAGCTCCGGGGTTAATGAATCAGTAACCCAGCAGGAGGCGATTGCTACAGTTGGGCCGTCAACGTTACTCCAGAGTGGCAGCCTGCCCCCAACTTAGCTGCGCAACTGAGGGCGATGATGGCAGAAGGCAGCGGTTGCTGGGCCTCGTTCAGGAAACGATGCTGCCACTGCTGCCGAGCGCACGGCGCTGCCGAAGTGAATTTAGGAGACGTCCAAGATGACAAACAGCATACCCAGATACAGCGGCTTCCGAGTGACGTCGGCGAGGTGGTTGAGGAGGTGGCGTTCGTTGCTCTGCACGACTACAAGGCGAGGGCCCAGGTGGACATGAGCTTCAAGAAGGGCCAGAGATTTCGCATCATCGCGAGAACAAACGCCGACTGGTGGCTGGCTCAGCCAGAGGAGGTGGACGAGGTGGACGAGGAGGTTACAAGAGGCTTCATCCCGGCAAACTACATCGCTCCCGCGCTCAGCCTGGAGGCAATGCCGTGAGTTGACACGATACGGTTCTTTGAGTCGTAATTGATCGCGCAAGTTGCCGCGATTGCTGGCAACAGAGCGGTGGTGACGAGGGGGCTGCTTGTTGGTAACCACCAGCGAAACGTCGTACGAGCCAACTGTTCAATGATGGGGATCGCTCTCCACCGTTCCCGGCGTGGTGAAGCAGTAATAGATTGGCACGTTTGTTCACCACTTGTCAGCGTGCTTAACTTTGCTTGGTCGGGTGGAGGAAGGGTTGACTCACGTACGATTATCTGACCCAAACATAAATTATGAATAATTACATTGGTCGTGAAAGCCTCGACGAGTCCGGCCAGCAACACTCACCCCTGATTCATTCCAGCCCCTCGCTCACTCAGCTCACTGACTGGAGCTCAGTTGCCTCCTTGTCACTCTTCTATCGCTACTACCATGCTTCTTATTCTCACGAACTTAAGTCTTTGGACTTCTGACGCGTTGTCGGGTTGTACCGCGTGTCGGTAGGCATGGTGTCCGACGTTTCACTCCGCGTGCTGGGAACTCAATGTCAGAGAGCTATGCAGCATGATTGAAAGAAAATCCCTTCCCAGTAGAGTAACATCACCCTTTGATTCCGCCACCCGTGTTGACGACTCGACCTTCCAGACACTGACTTTCATCTCATCCACCACACTGTTCAATCACCACCTCACTGCAGATCACAATTCACTCACTCACCCACACACTCACCCACACACTCCGATGTGTTAGCCTCAAAGGGTCCCAATCACGCCCACGGCAAACATCAGTGGCGAGTGATATCTGGAACTGCTCCAGCGCCCTTTTCTTTCTCAAATCCACGAACCATTTCGTGGCCAAACATCCTCAGTGACTTTGTACGGAGTGGGGAGGTGGATCCAGCAGTGGATCCACAAAAGGGCTGTATTTTGCGCTGGGCACTCCACGCTGTGCACTCCGCGCTGTATCCGCCGTGCGCCGAACGTCTGATGGATGAGCCTTTGCTGCGACCCAAGAAGAAGCCACAGCGAGTGCGTGCAAGCGCGCCGGTTGTCGGCAGCAAAGCGGGGCTTGAGTCTCGTTCAGAACGAGTCGAGTAAAGGCGCGCGGCCTCGACACAAACAGCCAGCAGCAGCTCGTGAAGAACTCCACTGCGGTCGTCTTGCTGTCTTAGCTCACCGTGAAAATACATTTGAGGGAACGTGAACGGCTGACAGCAGTGCGGACCGGTTTTCGTGCTGATTAAGACTCATCAGCACGTCAGTAGTCATCACTGCTGCAAAGACCGCCGCTGGGAGCCGTCCCTGGTGGAGTCCCCAGTTCCGCACAACCCGTGGGGGGTGACGAGAGGATGAAAGCGGCACCCCAGCAGGTATCCACCTCTGTAGTGCAACAACAACAACAAGAGGAACAATACGCAGTTCCTCAGGAACTCGTGATGGACGTTTGCATAATGAACAACGACTGAGTGCTGCGTGTGCCCGTGTCTGTGTGGTGGTGGTTGTTGAGTTGTTGTCAGCTCGTGGGTTTCCGCCTCGCGCGGTGTTTCTGCTCCGAGGGGGTTTCCCCTCGTTTCACAAACAAATCAGATCACTGACGTCCCCAGGCCGGTGCTGCACCACAAACGCCTTCGTGCTTGGGAGCATAGAGAGGCGACGAGAGCGGCGCGGCTGTGGCTGTGCCAACCCAAACTGAGGACCGCACAGTCAACCCACTTTGGTCAGCGCTCCTTCAACGGAGTTTGAAGAACAGCGACGCGACACGAAGTCTCCCTCTGCTGAAGCCCTTTCTCGTCACGGCAGCAGCAGAACTCGACATTGGCATCGAGCTCATGAACCTCGCTGCTGCTGCTGCCGCCATCACGCGCACAAATATAAAGTCTGGGACTGCCACATTTTGTAATGTTAATGGGGCTGCCAGGTAGCTATGAGATGGCAGCACCGCAATGGATCATTGAATCTATCGGTGCAAGAGCTTTGAGTACCGTACTGTTTATATATCAGTACTGTACAACAATCAAAGCTGTGTAGCCGGGCTGCGGTGGCTACGCACGTGGCTGCTGCGATCGAGCGCCGTGGAGACAGCAGCAGCGAGGGTTGGTGGGTCACACACAGATGGGCTGTGAAACTCCCTTCCCGTACCCTGGCTCGCCAGGAAAAGGCGGAGCAGTCGACATGTGGACTACACTTGTTACACCTCTATGGGATCGAGTATTTCTCCCTCGCACACGTGGCTTTGCTCCAGGTGCTCCGGTTTCCTCCCACATATAAACATCCGTGATTTGGCCTCTGCTGCTCCCTCCCCGCTCCTCGGCTCTGGTTCCTCCTCCTGGTGCCTCTGAGTCGTCCTCGGCGACATTTTTATTTATCTGACACAACTTACGTAACACGATATTTACATGACTATAATATTGATTGATCTTTGTGCGGTGTTATCGGTTTCTGTAGAGCTCTTGCCTGGCTCTGATTTTCTATCAGATTGCTGTACTCTTTATTCAGAGCCATTGTCCCACCTCTGGTTAAACACAATCTACTTGAAAAGTAAACTCGCTCTCTCACTCTTGCAAATGAGACTATTCTGGGGTCTCGCTCGAGTTTCCCTAGCGGGGTTAAACAAATAAACACTGCGTGACCTCTCCCGACACGAAGCCAGTCATTGATGGGATCGCCCGAACCCCGCCTTGGCTGAACTCTCGCGAGCCAAACTCAGGGCCTCGCTGAGGCCTTCACGGTGAATGTTAGCAGAGAGGACGTCGCCTGCAGCTCTATTGAAACGCTGCCTCTATTCCCCTTGTTGAACCTAATATAAATTCTCCTTCGGCGATCTCGTTGCGGTATACGCCGGTCCGTTCACAACCGCGAAGAATCACGCTGCGTGTGTGGAGGGGGAGCGGGCGCGCAGTGGTTGGCGCACTGCGCAGCGAAATCCGGTGACCCGAGTTCGATTTCGGCTCACTACCAATAACAGTGGAGCATGTTTTTTTCCTTGTTCTGGGCCTCCCCGTCGTCGACTCGGCATCAAATTAGTACTTTGTGCGATGTGAAAACATTAGCATTGGGGAGATAAAGGTGGCTTGGCGTGGTGCTGACCACCCACCCCCCTCAGCCTTCAAAAATGCTACTCACAAACAGCAATTACCCACACAGCAGTCTGTTAAAGGCTACAGGGGGGACCTTTGTCTTTGTGTGTACAGGGGGAGTGGATAACATCATGATAAAACAAACACTGTTGTGTCTGAACCTGTTCTGGGCCTCCCTTGGGTCGACTCAGCATTAAACGATGGCACGGTTTGGTGGGTGAACAGCAGCACTGGAGAGACAATGACGACTCTGGGCACGATGGTGCTGACCTTAATAGTTGGTTGTTTCCTGGACTTGCAGTGCCATCACTGGGTGTGGATCTACTCGGGATCATTATACTATAGCACCTGTGTCCATACCAATGCTGCTCACCAGGCAGATACTTGCCGCCGTCTGGCAGCGCAATAGTAACACTCGTGCCTCGCAGCAAAAAGCGCCTGGGTTCGATTTCCAACTCGGGCTCCTTTCTACGTGGAGTGTGTGTTCTCCCTCCTGCTCGGCATGGATTTCCTCCGGGCTGTCTGGTTTCATCCCATAGCTAAACCTACACAGACTTATAGTGCCCCTGGTATTGGCCAAACAAACATCCCAATACTGAAAAATTACCTGCAAATTACTCAGTTGGGATCACACACAATACCAGCAGCAGCAACGTCGCCCCATGTACTGCGAAAATTTGGCAGAACCCTCCTGAAAAAGAGCCTTGAGACTCAGTGGGATTTCCCTGGGTTAACGAGTGGCATAACGATAGCAAGAGTAATGCGAGCATGACATGACCTGGTCAAGCCCACTTTTGTGAAGTCATTGTAATGCCTCGAACTTCAATAACCCTCAAACATCTAAGCACTCATTAATTGGCCAATAACACCCTAAACCCTAAACATATAGAGGACTGCAGAGTTTGGGGGCAATCGTTGGTAGCACCGGCTCCTCATTGAGTGGCTGCTATCTTCCAGCTCGTCTGTGGTTCCTCCTCCTGGTGCCTCCGAGTCGCCAACACCAATGCCGCCGCGCGGCTCTCACGAAGTGCACGCGATGACCACCGGGTCATGTTTGTCGTCCCCCAGGTGGTACTTTGGGCTGATGCAGCGGCAGGAGTGCGAGAGGCTTCTGAAGAAGGAGCCCAGGCAAGAGGGAAGGTTCCTGGTGCGCGCCAGCCCCTCGCGCCCCGACTCCTACTCGCTCTCTGGTAACGTCTTCTCCCTGCCGCGTTTGGACAGAGAGCAGCGGCCAGCTACAGTCGTGGGTCTAACGGGGCAGCCGGACAGAGAGCAGTGACCGGCTACAGTCGTGGGTCTAACGGGGCAGCCAGTCAAAGAGCAGCGGCTGGCTACAGTCGTGGGTCTAACGGGGCAGCCAGTCAGAGATCAGCGGCAGGCTACAGTCGTGGGTCTAACGGGGCAGCCGGACAGAGATCAGTGGCTGGCTACAGTCGTGGGTCTAACGGGGCAGCCAGTCAGAGATCAGCGGCAGGCTACAGTCGTGGGTCTAACGGGGCAGCCGGACAGAGATCAGTGGCAGGCTACAGTCGTGGGTCTAACGGGGCAGCCAGTCAGAGAGCAGTGACCGGCTACAGTCGTGGGTCTAACGGGGCAGCCAGTCAAAGAGCAGCGGCTGGCTACAGTCGTGGGTCTAACGGGGCAGCCAGTCAGAGATCAGCGGCAGGCTACAGTCGTGGGTCTAACGGGGCAGCCGGACAGAGATCAGCGGCAGGCTACAGTCGTGGGTCTAACGGGGCAGCCAGTCAGAGAGCAGCGGGTGGCTACAGTCGTGGGTCTAACGGGGCAGCCAGTCAGAGAGCAGCGGGTGGCTACAGTCGTGGGTCTAACGGGGCAGCCAGTCAGAGAGCAGTGGCCGGCTACAGTCGTGGGTCTAACGGGGCAGCCAGTCAGAGAGCAGCGGGTGGCTACAGTCGTGGGTCTAACGGGGCAGCCAGTCAGAGAGCAGCGGGTGGCTACAGTCGTGGGTCTAACGGGGCAGCCAGTCAGAGAGCAGCGGGTGGCTACAGTCGTGGGTCTAACGGGGCAGCCAGTCAGAGAGCAGTGGGTGGCTACAGTCGTGGGTCTAACGGGGCAGCCAGTCAGAGATCAGCGACCGGCTATCGTCATTCGTCTAATGGGTCAGCGTCCCGGGAGCTCGATGCTTTTGTGGACAACTGCCGTGCACTTTTCCGGATGGTTCAGATCAAAGTGGTCCGCAGAGGGCGGCAGAACAGCGAAGGCCACGGCGTTGTTCGGTCCTCAGTAGTTTCGTTTTTAGTTTACTTGTCCACTCCAGCGTCTGTTGCTGTACGCCTTCACCAACGTACAGCGACCGCCTTGGTGAAGTACGGCCAAGGAACCTCCACGATGTGCCATCACGCGAAACACCTCTAGCACTTCCTGACCAAAGTGCATTGTGGTCCGCTTGGCTTAGGCCACATACAGATACATTTTAAGAGGGCTGCCAAACTTTTTTTCACTGTAGGCCAACGGCCGGGCGAATTCTTGTTCAGCCTAGGTCTGTAAAAACATGTGCAGTCTACTGTAATAACCTACACGTCAATTATAATGATTACCTCTTTACACAGAAGAGAGACACTGGTTCGAAAGACTTTTTTAGGGGGATTCTGCATTCAATTTTTTTGTCCAACACCAATGGGAGGAAACGCATGCAGGGGGAGAACATACAAACTCCACTCATTCACTCTGTAGAACAGGGGGAGATCACACAAACTCCACTTCACTCACTCTGTAGAACAGGGGGAGATCACACAAACTCCACTCATTCACTCTGTAGAACAAGGGGAGATCACACAAACTCCACTCACTCACTCTGTAGAACAGGGGGAGATCACACAAACTCTGCTCACTCACTTTGTAGGACAGGGGGAGAATATACAAACTCTGCTCACTCACTTTGTAGGACAGGGGGAGAACATACAAACTCTGCTCACTCACTTGTAGGACAGGAAGAGAACATGCAAACTCCACTCACTCACTCTGTAGAATAGGGGGAGATCATACAAACTTCACTCACTCTGTAGAACAGGGGGAGATCATACAAACTCCACTCACTCTGTAGAACAGGGGGAGATCAAACGGACTCCACTCACTCACTCTGTAGAACAGGAGGAGATCACACAAACTCCACTTATTCACACACTCTATAGGCCAGGTCAAGAGAACATATACATTCCTCAAAGGTTTTTGGGCTAGATCGCGTTATTTATAAATGTGTCACAACCCTCCACCACCCGACATGGCCAATCAGTAAAAAAAGTGTCACGTTGATAAAAGACAAAATAGTTCACTACGTTAGTCCACCGGCGTGTTGAAGAGTGAATCCACAACATTTACAATTTTTGAGCACGCCGTTTCGCTGGTAATTACATTTAATATCATCGGGCGATTTGCCAGAATAGTGAAGCCCTCCACCTGCTCCCGGTCTTAAATAGAGCAGCAGCAGGGTGACGTCATCATTTAACCCAATCAGGTGCAGAGATCAGAGGCGGAGAGGGGGGGGGGTGTAATTATATAATAGATTAGTAATCAGTTAAATGTTATCATTAGTAATCAGTTGTAGATTAGCAATCAGTTGCAATGTGTATTATTTAATAACTGAACCACCCAATCACTATACCAAATCAGGTGTAGAAATCAGAGGTGGGGGGGGGGGGGTATTGTAATGATATACTACGTTAGTAATCAGTTAGTATGCGTTTCACCTATAAGGAATTGTAATGGTAATATGTATTATTTAATAATATGCTTCCAAGCCGCACTAAGCCTGTCGCTGTCAGAGCGATTAAAGTTATTTGTATTTCTCTCAATTTCAATGGATTCTCTAATTTGTCTTGGCCAGTCATAATTAGTTTTACACAACGCTTCAACGTTATCAAAATCAATTGAGTGTCCTTGTTGGCAAGCATGTTCTGCCACTCCGACAGTTGTGTTTGAGATCATTTAATGTTCCTTTGGTGTTATTTTAGTCTTATGCTGATGTTACGTCCCGTCTGTCCAATATAGCATCTGCCACATAAGCAATTCATCTGATATACACCTTCTGTTGATAATTTAGGTAATTCGTCTTTAGTACAAGATACTAGTTTTTTTTTTATTTTGTGTACTGTACCAAATCTTACTTGAATGTTTTGCTTTTGCAAAACACGGGCTAATTTGTCAGTTACTCCTGAGATATATGGTATTTTTTAATAATCTGATCACTTTCAGCAGTGTTGCTTTGCGATCGTGATTTGTCAATTAAATGTTCTGTTAACTTGAGCATTATTGTAGCCATTCTGGTGTAGTTCTTCCTTAACATGTTAATCTCTCTCCCTAGACTTTCACCATCTGACACTGTTTTAGCCCGATGTATGAGCGTCTTGATAAGAGAGGATTTCTGAGCTGGGTGATGATGTGAATCTACATTCAGATAGGCATCAGTGTGCGTTTGCTTTCTGTAAACGCTGTGTGCTATTTTGCCATTTAGACCATGTCCAAGCGAAATATATAGGAAAGGGAGCATGTTATTCAACTCCATTTCCACGGTGAACTGGATGGCCGGGTTTTGTGCATTGAGATGATTTAGAAATTCATTAAGTGCATCTTTACCATGTGGCCAGACAACCAAAGTGTCATCTACATATCTAAATGAAAACTATGGTTTTAATGTACTTGAGGCAAGTGCTCTTGTTTCAAAGTCTTCCATGTACAGATTTGCTATAGCAGGAGATAAAGGAGAGCCCATTGCTGCTCCTTCCTTTTGTTTAAAGAAATCACCTCTCCATAAGAAGTAAGTGTTATTTAAACAATGGTCAGCTAGTTTTGGAATATATTTTGGTAAACCTGTATTCTTTACTAGTGTATCAAGTAATTTAAGCGACTCGTTAACTGGAACCTTGGTGAACAGAGAAATCACATCAAAACTCACCAGAATATCATTAGGGTTAAGTTTAATATCTTTAATCACATTCACAAGATGTTCTGAATTTCTTATGAATAAAGATGTCCTACCGATGTAGGGCAGTATTTGTTTAGTTATATATTTTGCTAATTTATATGTGGCAGAGCCAATTGTACTGACTATGGGTCGTAATGGGATGCCGATTTTATTAATCTTTGGTAGTCCATACAGTCTAGGTGGTTTTGAGGCCCTTGGCTTAATTTGGTATTGCTCAGTCTTGGGGATTAATGGATTTGCAGTGATTGCAGTAGTCTTACGTTCTAAAGTATTATTTGGATCTCGTTTAATTTTAATGTAGGTACTTTCCTCTAGTAAATATTGAATTGTATTATCATAATCGGCTCGTGACATTACTACAGTAGTGTGGCCTTTATCAGCTGCCAGGATTTGGATATCTTTATTTACACGGAGCTCTCTTAAGGCTTTTGCTTCGTTAGAGCTAATATTTACTTTTGGTACTTTGCTATTCTCAATTATTTTGGCAACCTCGTGTCTAGTCATCTCTGCCTCATTATGTGGAAGATGTCTTAACGCTGATTCTACCTCAGTAATGATCTCATCCACTGGAATTGTGCGTGGGGTAACGGCAAAGTTAAGGCCTTTAGAAAGGACGGAAATCATGTCGCTGGTTAAATCAGTGTTAGTTCAGTTCATTGAGGTTTTGTTTTAAAATTGTTCGTTTTTAGTTGGAAATTGTTTGTTATGAAGTCTAGAGAATTTATTAATTTGGTTAGTTTTTGTTAGATTAAATACATTATCAGCCGATTGTTGTGTTATAGTATCGATTATATTCCAATAATGCATGGATACACTATTGCTGATATTTAAGTGCAAGTGCCTTAGAGATTTCGAAATGTGATATAATTCACTCCTGTTGTGCTGTATTCTCTCTAGTAATAATAATTCGCTGGCTTTGTGTAGTATTTGGTTAGCTTTAACAGACTTTATGTGATGTGTTATTGTAACTGCGTTTGGTATTACCCTCGAACATATCAACTCCACGCAGAAAGGTGCCCGGGTCAGAGTCAAACCCAGGCCCTTTCTTCTGACTGTGAGGTCCGCATCCAGCAGTGTCACGGTGGTGAGATGTTAACTACCTCGCCTGGTATGCAGGAGGTCTTAGGTTCAATCCCAACTGACTCCTGTATATTTGGAGTTTGTTTGTCTCGCTCCCTGTGGTAGCATGGATTTTTCTCTGGGTCCTCCGGGTTTTCTCCCAAAATGTAGAGTCAACAACATACGTCTAGAGCAGTGGTTCTTCAGCTGGGGTGCACGCACCCCCTGAGGGTGCGAGATGCCCTTTTTGGGGGTGCGAGACACGGACAGATGTTTTCACAAGGTAAATAATTGAAACACAAATTAAGCAGGGCACATAAGTACAACTACTTTGTTTCATCAAACCCCTATGTATTTATTAACATACATTTATTTACGATTGAGAACCAAATGGGTGCAAGGCTGGAGTAAAGGTTAAGAACCACTGGTCTAGCGTATTTGGCTCCTATAAATTTCACTTAATAAACCACTTCGTTGAGGTATCATTTGTGGCCGGGTCGCTTCTGAAAAAGAGCTATATAGCTCAGTGCTCCTTATCTGGTAAAATAAAAAAAAATTAGTTTCATCGTTTTCTTATCAGTGTTTTGTGGTTCTGCTATGCCCGTGATGACAATCCCTGTGCATGAGAACACCCGTCTCAAGTGTTATTGTGTTGTGGCGCCGGCTGGTGGGTGGGCAGTGTATGCGCAGAGCGAGGTGGTGCACTACCTCGTGACGAAGGGACCGGACAGGCACGTGAGCATCCAGGAGGGCCTGGCCTTCGCCTCCGTGCTGCAGCTGGTGGAGCACTACCTGGAGACGCCCGATGGCATGATCTGTCCCCTCGGCCCGCCCTGCGAGAAGGTGCCAGCGCACAGCACCGGTCACTGCAAGAGCGGTGAAGATTTCTGTCAGAGCCACCCCTCCATCACGACAAGGCAACCTGCAGTGCTAGCAGCAGTCGCCCAAGCTATGGGGTCCTCTATCTAGTAAGACTTTTCAGCTGATTAAATGAGTGTTTATACACGTGACAGAAAGCTGAAGTGCCCGGAGAAAACCCACGCTTGGGATGGGGCGCCACTCTACTCCGTGCAGATGGGACAGATGGAGTTTAGTCCACACTTTGCTATACCGCCTTCTCCTGGTGAGCCAATGGTACGGCTCCTCCTCGACGCCATCCCACCCCGGGGGTAGTAGGCAGATTTGCAACATTTGTGCGTACGATCTGCTAACCCCACTGCCTGCAACTCCCAACCCCCCTTCCCACGTTGGCCAGGAGTACGTGCCAACCATCAGCAGCCTGAGCCCGGACCTCTTCAACGAGTGGGAAGTGCCACGTGAGTCCATCGACCTGGGCGAGAAGCTGGGAGCGGGCCGGTTCAGCACCGTTTTCGAAGGCCGGTGGAATGGCCACATCAGAGTGGCCGTCAAGATCTTCAATGTGGGTGGGTGCTGTCTCGCTCAAACACGCGGCCTGCACCCAGCACCATGGGTAGTGGGGTGGGACTCGGTGTGTGGGTAGTGGGGTGGGACTCGGTATGTGGGTAGTGGGGTGGGACTCGGTATGTGGGTAGTGGGGTGGGACTCGGTGTGTGGGTAGTGGGGTGGGACTCGGTGTGTGGGTAGTGGGGTGGGACTCGGTGTGTGGGTAGTGGGGTGGGACTCGGTGTGTGGGCAGTGGGGTGGGACTCGGTGTGTGGGTAGTGGGGTGGGACTCGGTGTGTGGGTAGTGGGGTGGGACTCGGTGTGTGGGTAGTGGGGTGGGACTCGGTGTGTGGGTAGTGGGGTGGGACTCGGTGTGTGGGTAGTGGGGTGGGACTCGGTGTGTGGGTAGTGGGGTGGGACTCGGTGTGTGGGTAGTGGGGTGGGACTCGGTATGTGGGTAGTGGGGTGGGACTCGGTGTGTGGGTAGTGGGGTGGGACTCGGTGTGTGGGTAGTGGGGTGGGACTCGGTGTGTGGGTAGTGGAGTGGGACTCGGTGTGTGGGTAGTGGGGTGGGACTCGGTGTGTGGGTAGTGGGGTGGGACTCGGTGTGTGGGTAGTGGGGTGGGACTCGGTGTGTGGGTAGTGGGGTGGGACTCGGTGTGTGGGTAGTGGGGTGGGACTCGGTGTGTGGGTAGTGGAGTGGGACTCGGTGTGTGGGTAGTGGGGTGGGACTCGGTGTGTGGGTAGTGGGGTGGGACTCGGTGTGTGGGTAGTGGGGTGGGACTCGGTGTGTGGGTAGTGGGGTGGGACTCGGTGTGTGGGTAGTGGGGTGGGACTCGGTGTGTGGGTAGTGGGGTGGGACTCGGTGTGTGGGTAGTGGGGTGGGACTCGGTGTGTGGGTAGTGGGGTGGGACTCGGTGTGTGGGTAGTGGGGTGGGACTCAGTGTGTGGGTAGTGGGGTGGGACTCGGTGTGTGGGTAGTGGGGTGGGACTCGGTGTGTGGGTAGTGGAGTGGGACTCGGTGTGTGGGTAGTGGGGTGGGACTTGGTGTGTGGGTAGTGGAGTGGGACCCAGCAGCATCAGCAGGAGCGGCCAGGCAATGAGGAGCTGATACCAGCAATTGTCCAAGTTCTGTGGTCCTCTCTATATCCTGGTGTTCTCTCTGTGCTGTACTCACCGCTCGTTCTCTCGTGTTAGATTTGGGGCAGATGGAGGGATCCTGCAGCGACGAATTCAACGGCCTGCGCCCACCGTCGCAATGTGAGTTACACATTTCCCTTGCAATGGACTTAAACGTTTTTATGTCCTTATTTGAGCACGACAGTTTAATATTTTTTCACGCCATTTAAGATTTTTCACTTTTAACAAAAAGTTTCATGCATGATACAAACATTTCAATCCATTAGGTTTTTTTATTTCAATAATTTAAATTAAAAAACAATCTTTATTCACGTTTCCAAGACAAGGAGCATTCCAACAATAAAATCAGCACCCGGCGGTGGTGATTCACAAACAGTGGCACCATTGAGGCTAAACGAGCATTGGCACTCACGTCAACTGTGAACTTTGCCCTTTCAGCCACGACCCCGAAGGATTTCCTGAGCGAGGTGAGGAAGATGACTCTTTTCAAGGACGAGAACGTCCTCAAGATCTTCGCCATCTGCCAGGACCGCTCCGCCTGCTGGATCGTCACAGAGCTCATTCCGAACGGCAGCCTCCAGCTTTACCTGGGTGAAGCTCCCAACCTCCCTCCATCCCTCCCTCCCTCCCTCCCTCCCTCCCTCCCTCCCTCCCTCCCTCCCTCCCTCCCTCCCTCCCTCCCTCCCTCCCTCCCTCCCTCCCTCCCTCCCTCCCTCCCTCCCTCCCTCCCTCCCTCCCTCCCTCCCTCCAGATTTACCTGGCTGAAGCTCTCTCCCCCTCCCTCCCTCCCTCTCTCCAGCTGTACCTGGCTGAAGCTCTCTTCTTCTCCCTCCCTCCCTCCCTCCCTCCCACCCTCCCTCCCTCTCTCTAGCTGTACCTGGCTGAAGCTCTCTCCCCCTCTCCCTCCTCCTCCCTCTCTCCCTCTCTTTCTCCCTCCCTCTCCCCCTCCCTCATTCCCTCCCTCTCTCTCCAGCAATATCTGGCTGAAGCTGTAACATTATCGGCGGCAGCAGCAACCAACGCGCGCGCCTCATAGCAAGAAGACGCTTGGGTTTGATTCCCAACTCGAGCTGCCTTGCCGTGTGTGGATTGTGTATGTTCTTACTCTGTTCTGCAGAGTGTGAGCGACTGAGAGTGTGAGCGTTTGCCATTTGTATGATCTCCCCCTGGCCTCCACGGGTTTCTACTGGGCTCTGCAATTTCTACCCATAGCTGAGAGTTATAACAATGTTACTGTTATTGGCCACAAAACATTGAAATGCTGCAAAATCACCTGCAAATTACTTCGTAGGGATCACACACAGCAGCAGCAGGAGCAGCATCGCTACCCTGATGGATACCTTTACCTGTCTGTGAAGCAGAGCGCCTCACGTTGAATGGCCGCCCCTACTGGGCATCTGTGAAAAGAGCTTCATAGCATGAATACTAAACTATGTAAAAATTATATCAGATAACCGATACTCTCTCTGCCACCACTACCACCGTCACCATCACTGCCACCGCCATCACCGCCACCACCGTCACCGCCACCGCCACTACCGCCACCACCATTGCCAACACAGGCCGATGCAGGCAGGAGCTGGGCCTGGCGGACATGCTGTTCATGGCGCACGGCGTCGCCTCGGGCATGGAGTACCTGGAGAGCAACAACTACATCCACTGCGACCTGGCGGCCCGGAACGTCCTCGTGGGGGACGCCGGCATCTGCAAGGTGGCCGACTTCGGACTCGCCCACTTCCTGAAGGTGGGAGCGCTGGAGACAGGGGGCGGGGGTGTCTCTATGGTCATCAAGCGACGACGTGACCTCGTGGCGGCACCACGGCCGCACGGTACCTTCTCATCCCTCACATCGAGAGAGACAGAGGGCGACTCGGAGGAGGCACCAGGAGGAGGAACCACAGATGAGGAGCGGGGAGATAGCAGTAGCACCAACAATTGCCCAAGCTGTGCAGTCCTCTATATATTAAGGTGTTAACGGTCAATTAATGAACACTTATGTGTGGTGTCTGCACATCGAGAGGTGAACCACGCATGAGCAGCACGACACAGGGGCCTTGTACCCCACCTAGGTCTCTTTTCCCACCCTACATTACCGGCTCAATTTCGGCCACATGGTTGTGCCACGTGGTGAGTTGGCAGCCACCTCTGTCAGGCTCCAGCTACCATTACACAGCCACGCCTCGTTTGGCAGTGCGACCTGTGATCTCCAGCTGTGGACGAGGGTTGCGTTGCCAGCAACCAAATGGGAACCCCCCCCCCCCCCCCGTGGTTTGCCGCACGTATATCGAAATGTCTGTGATTCGCAATGGATGTTTTGGGTGCTGTGCGCCCTCCTCCACCTTACAGTCACATTCATAAAAAAATGTCACGTGATGCGCAAACGTGTGAATGTATTACTGCTGCTGCTGCTGCTGTACTCGCTGCCGGGCGCTGTGTCCGTGACGGTGGGGCTCACGAGGGATGGAAACGCTCGCGGTCTGCACAGGGTGACTACTACCAGATAACGGACGGCATGCACGTGCCCATCCCATGGACTGCCCCGGAAACCATGGAGCACGGCGTGTACACGCGCGAGTGTGATGTGTGGTCATTCGGCGTGGTCCTCTACGAGATATTCACCTTCGGGGCGATGCCATACTCAGGTGAGAGCGGCCCAGCACCCAGCACGTGAGTGCGGTCATTATTAGTTTTATTGCTTTTGTAAAGCGCTCTGAGATATTTTGATAAGACATACGCTTTTAACAAATAAAAACGATGATGATGACGAGTGGGATGGTGTGGCTGTCCGCACGTCGTCACCACGGGCCGTTGTCCGACGTTTTGCTCGATGCAATGCCCAAAGCCGGACCGTATTGGGCAAAGTCCCGTCCCTCGCGTGTCCCCTACACTGCTGTGGCACGATGGTCCCCCTGTTCCCCTCCCTCTCCCTCATCAGGAGGGGGGGGGACTTGGCTACCCCGCCCGACCACCCCGCCCCACCCACGCAGGCTGGGAGCTAATTGATGAACCTATCACCCCCTGCCTCACACGCTTGGGTTCTTTTCCAGCTGCTCCAGTATATATTCAGGTGTCATTACCTTAATGTCTAAAGCACCGCAGAGCTTGGGCAATTGTTGTAGCGCTGGCTCCCCACCATGTGGCTGCTTCCTCCCTGTTCCTCGTCTGCAGTTCCTCCTCCTGGCTCCTCTGAGTCCCCCCCCCCTTTCTCTACGAGAGCAATGAGCAGGTACCGTGCAGTGGTTTTCTTTCGGTAGCCAATGCGGTGGTTTTCTATCGGTAGCCATTCATTTTATACAGCTATTTGTTAATTAAATCTCTGCTGATTCTTCCAGGAGAAAGCCCCCCCTAACCCCTGAAGTTCTCGACATCGGGCCGTAGGATGGAGGGGGCAGGTGGGAGGGTGCCAAATGGCACGTGCCGCTCTCCCGCCCACCATGTTGTTAACTGCCACCCATGCGTGTGTCTCTAGGGATGACGATGAAGAACATCCAGTACTTCGTCTGTTCAGGGGGCCGGCTGGAGAAGCCGGAAGGCTGCCCAGACGCCGTGTACCGGATCATTCTCAAGTGCTGGCACGCAGAACACAGGAAGAGGCCGTCCTTTGCAGACCTCAAGCCAGAGCTGCACAGAGTCTCACTCGCTTACCAGCGTGAAAAGGGCGGCTTTTAAACGTCGCAGAAACAGGGGGACTTTAAGGAAAACCCTTCGAGTCCGACCACGAACTTGCACGTGGGATATGCACTAACGAGTGGCCAGGTGGATCGTAATGGCCGTGTTGGAGGCATTGAGCTGATGCTGCTGGGAATCGGGTTTTGGGACCACGGTGTTTGTTTTCGGCCACCTGTGTGATCGAATCGGGTTTAGTCCACATGTGGCTCGGAGGTCAGAGCGCTGAGCCGGCACGGCTGAGCTCCTGGGTTCTGATCCTGGCAGCCAGTCACTTGCATGAAGTTTAACTGGGTTCCCAAGTACAGTGAGTTGATGGTCTCAGCTCTTTGACCAATAACTTACATAGAGACCCGTAGACTCACACAGAGACTGAGTTGCGATTAAACTAGGTCCTCAAGTATAGTGAGTTGGTCTCAGCTCCATCACGAATGATTGCACAACACCAAAAACACCATCAAACATGATTAAGTTTGGTTTTTCACTCACATTTTGTCAAAAATTTAGTTCTGAGATTTAAAAACATGAGTTCGGCTGTCGAGCATTGCTCGCGTGTGGCAGGGAGGGTGGGAAATAATATTTGTAGAATTTAAAAACAATATAATAACGTTGGTTTATGTGCTATGAAAAAGGGTAATTTCCCGAAGGATCAACGATTATACATTTTTATTCTTTGAAACAAGCTGTAAAATGGGCTACATCGGGATGTTCATGGCAATATCGGGGGGTTCTTCGTAAGGAAGTAGATAAAGCAGCAGGCACAGCCACAACCCCGGCACTCACGGCGGCATTTGGAGGACGCCACTGCCGCTCCCTGCACCACATGGGACATGTTCTTGTCGCGAGAGACTCTCTGGCTGTGGAGGCCGATCGCGATTCACGTGTGGGATCTCGGGACAATGAGGGGGACCGTGTGGGCGGTGCAGCGTCATGAGCGGACATCGTTCTTATTCTTGTGAAATATCAGGGACCGCACGGAATTACCCCTTTCAGCAAATGCGCTCCCCTGCCCATAGAGAGGCATGGCCACCAACTGCTGTGGGCCTGGCTGTGTATGCGAGTGACTATTTCACCTGTGAGTGGCCATGCAGGCTCTCAGCGATTCCACATGCTCCTGCCTCTCCCGCTACCACGAGCAGAGGTCCCACGGATTGCTAACCATTCGCAGATGCGACTCTCGGTTTCTCTATGGACTCGTTTGTATTTTTCGATTTAAAGCTTGTAATACATGTATTGTTTCATGTATTACCATTTCATTAGTACTGTTTTGTTTGTACTGTTCCATGTATCTTCTTTGGTTCTACGTGATGTTACCGAAAGAACCAAAGAAGATGAATCATTGCAGTCACGAAAGCTTTAAATCGAAATGTTCCATGTATATTTCTTCGATTCGCTCCCATGTGGTTGGTTGAACTAGCACAAATGTGGGTCTGTAAATGCGGTGATTTTTTTCTATAATTGTTTACTCCCGTTTGTATTATTTCTCGAATTGACTCATTTGTATAGTGATGTTTACCCAATAAGCCTACATTTACATTAATTGTAAATAGTGTATTCTTCGATTGTTTTACGTGTATCATGAGTCGGTGTCTTATGACATGTGTACTCATGGCACGGTAGGATATTAAACAACCTGTGAACGGAGTGAAGGTCCATGGCAGACTTCAATTGGCAGACTGCAAACCACAGCCGTGAGGCCATGGTGATGGTGGCTACGCTGCTGCACGTGACAGCTGTGGCCCAGTGTTGTGGAGGAGGCAGCAGCAAGGGTTGGTGGATCACCACACAGATGCTGTGAAAGTCATGTCCTGTAGGCGTCGAGGTGCCATACCTCAGGCACAGCAAAAGTGTGGACTCCACCTGTTCCATCTGTGTGGGATGAAGCGTTTCCCCCTCATGCGCTTGGTTTTCTGCCATGGTTTGCACACTGGACGATGCGGTTCAGGATTTGTGGTCCATGAGCTTATCGGCAGGAGATCGCAGCCAGGGTCTCCTCTCACGAGGTGTTCGTGACTTCTTGTGGAAGTCCATTGCTGCTATCCGACCACCATCAGGGTTGAACTCACTTTGTCGAAGGTTGAGCGACCTCAAACGGTGGTGCGGAAGGTTCTTGATGGCCTGGTGTATGGGTAGACAGACGTGTTCCACCACATCGCAGTTTAGGACCAATGTGTAATCACCACGGAAACACAACTTCCTGATATATCTTGGTTAGTATTACACCACTCGCAAAACAATAAAACAACTGGCTAACTATTTAAGTGAGAATCGGTGCGTGTGTGAATGCTTAGCACAAGAAGTCCTTTAAAACACAATGATTCATTGTGGCAACTATCCTTTAAAAAAAATCTATAATTAAACTTAAAACGTAGGCTTTCGCGACCAATATCCATAATATACGTTTTTTGGATTAGATCACGTAAATATAAATGTGTCCTTAAACCTGCCACCATCCGACAGACAATTTAGTATTTTTTGTCACAAACAGAACGTGCCAATTCGTTACTTGTGTAAGGACGACTCTGACGGACTGTCCTAGGAAGGCCTTCTTTATTCACGAGCCACGTGCTCACACTCACAGAGGCGCAGACCCCACTGCAACAGCCCCGAGTCTCCCGTGCATCTCCCTTATATACGGTCCGAAGCCACGCCCCCATTCCCGAACCTTCTCGCTGGTCCTAGACCACTTGCTCTACCAGCTGACTCCACTGTCCTCTTCTGTCACCACCTGGCCATGCTCCTATTCTCGATCATTTCCGTAGCCACCAGTCCATTCGTACTGCAGGGTGACTGTCATTACCTCCCGTAGCCACTAGTCCACTCACACCATAGTTTGACTACTGTCATTACACCCCCCACCTCTTAAAAATGTAGCCATCCCAGCTAATACTAAGAACTTTATAAAATATCAACAATTGGGGCAGAATGACAAAACACATCCACATCGAAGAGGGGCAGAATGACAAAACACATCCACATCGAAGAGAACCTGACGCACGACTTTCGCAATGAAGAACAACAATATGACGAGTGAGTGGTGTAAGCCATCTTGCAACGAATGAACAACCGCACCAAGGAACACAACAATGATTGGACGTGAGAAAAGATAGTCCATGAGAATAGGTTTTCCCCTCTTTTTTGGCAACAAAACAGATGTTAAGATGTTAAAACACCAAACTGAAACCTTTTACAAGGAATAATGTCTGCATTAACCACAATACTCGTGGTCAGAATGCAAACAAAAAACATACTCTGATAATTATTATTAAGATAGTCCATCTTCGTGGTTTGGAGAGCCATCAACGTAGCCGTAAACTTTTCGATCGGGTCCTTGATGCCGGTCCATTGCATCTAGCGGAGGTTTGTGGGCCTCTGCGACTCAGAGGGTGGCATTCTGTGGGCGGCACAATGCGTTTTTCGGGTCGCACAGTTACTTTGGACAGCTGCCCTGGCACGTCGGACACTCCAGACCCCGGCCGTACAGGACATGCAGATGTGATGATGTGGTGGGGATGGACTATGGTTTGAGGCGTGATGGGTGAACAAACCAACGGCGACGCCCCACCTGTACTCGCACGCACTGTGGCTGATTCACCTCTACAATTTAGACCAGCTCTCGCGAGTTGGGCGGTGCAATTTTGGCGATGTACGCAGGGGCACCTGCGAGCAATGCAGTCGCACCTTTCCCCCGACTGCCGAAGGAAGCACGTGCTTGCGACGCCCGACATTCTTCTCACTAGCGGATTGTGTTCTGGTGGCATTTTCCTCCGCCGCCGCACGTGCTTCCAACACCCACTCGAGCGTAACCTGCAATGTCACGGGTACGTCCCGTCGTGTATTGGAGGCTTTGCCCAGTTGACTCTCTGGGAAGCTCCTGCTCCCGCCCGTACATTAGACAAACAGGGGAGAGCCCCGTGGAGGAGTGTGGAGCCATCCTATAGGCCGCCAAGACCCCTTGATGCAGGTCCCAATGATGCACACCGCACCAAGTACTCATTTAAGGCTGAGTTGACCCTAGGGGAGGCCCTGAACCGGTTCAGATATTCGCCAATGGTGTTCCACGGTTGTGAGCGGGAATCGAACTTGTGTTGCCGAGGTTCATAGTGCGCTCACCATTGCACTACGAACCGCTATTGCCGCCCACAGAACCGACTCAACAAGAATTGTCCCAAAACAATCACGTGTGCATGCATGTACATCCAGCCTCTCGCTGAATCCACTGCTGGATGACGGCCTCATCCAAGCAAACACGTGGTGTGCTCAACTCTGTTTGTTCTACTGAGCCAGATGTATCGTTCCACATTCATATGACAGGGCCAAGTCCATCCTTCATTAAACAATGCACACTGGGCCTTGACTAGGACGTGCGTGTACACAGCCTTTCTTGCCGGATGTGCGGGCCGTGTTACGGGATGCAGAATCCATTCGTAAATCTGTCCGCGAGAGAATGAGAGGAGGGTGATTTTGATTCGAGGAGGAGCATGACGACGACGATGATGAAGAGAGAATGACGAGATGAAATCTCGAGCTGAGTGGAAGTGGTGGTCGCAGTGATCAACGATGGGAGCCCCAGGCTGAGCCACCCGTTAATTAAACTTCGTCAACAGAGGGGGCAGTTGGGGGTGTGGGGGGGGGGGTTCGTGACTCTCGGGGTCCAGTCGCCGCTTTATCATCCACGAGTCGGAGTCTCCATCATCATCCTCCTCCTCCTCCTCAACTCCATCATCTCCATGAGTCCTCGCGTCTCCTCCACCGTCGACGGATCCCGCAAGAAGGGTCCTGCCTCTATCTCTCGTTGGAACTCCCTGCCGGGTCCCTGCGCTGTGGGGGTCCGAAATGAGGCCGCGGTTCCACACGACCTTCATCCTGATCCTCGCCGGTGCCCGCCCGGGCGGGTTCGTCCCGTGCGGCTCCTCTCCCCGTCTCTCCTGAATCCGTGTATCTGTGTATGTTTGTCTAAACTCCGTGTATCTCTGTGTGTGTCTAAACTCCGTGTATCTCTGTGTATGTTTGTCTAAACTCCGTGTATCTCTGTGTGTGTTTGTCTAAACTCCGTGTATCTGTGTGTGTTTGTCTAAACTCCGTGTATCTCTGTGTGTGTTTGTCTAAACTCCGTGTATCTCTGTGTGTGTCTAAACTCCGTGTATCTCTGTGTATGTTTGTCTAAACTCCGTGTATCTCTGTGTGTGTTTGTCTAAACTCCGTGTATCTGTGTGTGTTTGTCTAAACTCCGTGTATCTCTGTGTGTGTTTGTCTAAACTCCGTGTATCTCTGTGTGTGTCTAAACTCCGTGTATCTCTGTGTATGTTTGTCTAAACTCCGTGTATCTCTGTGTGTGTCTAAACTCCGTGTATCTATGTGTGTGTTTGTCTAACCTCCGTGTCTCTGTGTCTGTTTGTCTAAACTCCGTGTATCTGTGTGTGTTTGTCTAAACTCCGTGTATCTCTGTGTGTGTTTGTCTAAACTCCGTGTATCTCTGTGTGTTTGTCTAAACTCCGTGCATCTATGTGTGTGTTTGTCTAAACTCCGTGTCTCTGTGTATGTTTGTCTAAACTCCGTGTATCTCTGTGTGTGTCTAAACTCCGTGTATCTATGTGTGTGTTTGTCTAACCTCCGTGTCTCTGTGTGTGTTTGTCTAAACTCCGTGTATCTGTGTGTGTTTGTCTAAACTCCGTGTATCTCTGTGTGTGTTTGTCTAAACTCCGTGTATCTCTGTGTGTTTGTCTAAACTCCGTGCATCTATGTGTGTGTTTGTCTAACCTCCGTGTCTCTGTGTGTGTTTGTCTAAACTCCGTGTATCTGTGTGTGTTTGTCTAAACTCCGTGTATCTATGTGTGTGTTTGTCTAACCTCTGTGTCTCTGTGTGTGTTTGTTTAAACTCCGTGTCTCTGTGTGTTTGTCTAAACTCCTTGTCTGTGTGCGTGTTTGTCTAAACTCCGTGTCTCTGTGTGCGTGTTTGTCTAAACTCCGTGTGTCTCTGTGTGTGTTTGTCTAAACTCCGTGTATCTCGTGTGTGTTTGTCTAAACTCCGTGTCTCTGTGTGTGTTTGTATAAACTCCGTGTCTCTGTGTGTGTTTGTCTAACCTCCGTGTATCTCTGTGTGTGTTTGTCTAAACTTCGTGTGTCTGTGTGTGTGTTTGTCTAAACTCCGTGTCTGTGTGTTTTTGTCTAAACTCCGTGTCTCTGTGTGTGTTTGTCTTAACTCCGTGTGTCTGTGTGTGTTTGTCTAAACTCCGTGTCTCTGTGTGTGTTTGTCTAAACTCCGTGTCTGTGTGTGTTTGTCTTAACTCCGTATCTCTGTGTGTTTGTCTAAACTCCGTGTGTCTGTGTGTGTTTGTCTAAACTCCGTGTCTCTGTGTGTTTGTCTAAACTCCGTGTCTGTGTGTGTTTGTCTAAATTCCGTGTCTCTGTGTGTGTTTGTCTAAACTCCGTGTCTATGTGTGTTTATCTTAACTCCGTGTCTGTGTGTGTTTGTCTAAACTCCGTGTCTGTGTGTGTTTGTCTTAACTCCGTGTCTGTGTGCGTTTTTTTATAAACTCCGTGTATCTTTGTGTGTGTTTGTCTAAACTCCGTGTATCTGTGTGTGTGTGTTTGTCTAAACTCCGTGTCTCTGTGTGTGTTTGTCTAAACTCCGTGTGTCTGTGTGTGTTTGTCTAAACTCCGTGTATCTGTGTGTGTTTGTCTAAACTTCGTGTGTCTGTGTGTTTGTCTTAACTCCGTGTGTCTGTGCGTGTTTGTCTAAACTCCGTGTCTGTGTGTGTTTGTCTAAACTCCGTGTATCTCTGTGTGTTTGTCTAAACTCCGTGTCTGTGTGTGTTTGTCTAACCTCCATGTCTGTGTGTGTTTGTCTAAACTCCGTGTCTCTGTGTGTGTTTGTCTAAACACCGTGTCTCTGTGTGTGTTTGTCTAAACTCCGTGTATCTCTGTATGTGTTTATATAAACTCTGTGTCTCTGTGTGTGTTTGTCTAAACTCCGTGTGTCTGTGTGTGTTTGTCTAAACTCCGTGTATCTGTGTGTGTTTGTCTAAACTTCGTGTGTCTGTGTGTTTGTCTTAACTCCGTGTGTCTGTGTGTGTTTGTCTAAACTCCGTGTCTGTGTGTGTTTGTCTAAACTCCGTGTATCTCTGTGTGTTTGTCTAAACTCCGTGTCTGTGTGTGTTTGTCTAACCTCCGTGTCTGTGTGTGTTTGTCTAAACTCCGTGTCTCTGTGTGTGTTTGTCTAAACTCCGTGTCTCTGTGTGTGTTTGTCTAAACTCCGTGTATCTCTGTGTGTGTTTGTCTAAACTCTGTGTCTCTGTGTGTTTGTCTAAACTCCGTGTGTCTGTGTGTGTTTGTCTAAACTCTGTGTCTCTGTGTGTGTTTGTCTAAACTCCGTGTCTCTGCGTGTGTTTGTCTAAACTCCGTGTCTCTGTGTGTGTTTGTCTAAACTCCGTGTCTGTGTGTTTGTCTAAACTCCGTGTCTCTGTGTGTGTGTTGTCTTAACTCCGTGTCTGTGCGTGTTTGCCTAAACTCCGTGTCTGTGTGTGTGTTTGTCTAAACTCCGTGTCTCTGTATGTGTTTGTCTAAACTCCGTGTCTCTGTGTGTTTGTCTAAACTCCGTGTCTGTGTGTTTGTCTTAACTCCGTGTCTCTGTGTGTGTTTGTCTAAACTCCGTGTCTGTGTGTTTGTCTAAACTCCGTGTCTGTGTGTGTGTTTGTCTAAACTCCGTGTCTGTGTGTTTGTCTAAACTCCGTGTGTCTGTGTGTGTGTTTGTCTAAACTCCGTGTCTGTGTGCGTGTTTGTCTAAACTGCGTGTGTCTGTGTGTGTTTGTCTAAACTCCGTGTCTCTGTGTGTGTTTGTCTAAACTCCGTGTCTGTGTGTGTTTTTCTAAACTCCGTGTCTCTGTGTGTGTTTGTCTAAACTCCGTGTATCTCTGTGTGTGTTTGTCTAAACTCCGTGTCTCTGTGTGTTTGTCTAAACTCCGTGTCTCTGTGTGTGTTTGTCTAAACTCTGTGTCTGTGTGTGTTTGTCTAAACTCCGTGTCTCTGTGTGTTTGTCTAAACTCCGTGTCTCTGTGTGTGTTTGTCTTAACTCCGTGTCTCTGTGTGTTTGTCTAAACTCCGTGTCTCTGTGTGTGTTTGTCTAAACTCCGTGTCTGTGTGTGTGTTTGTCTAAACTCCGTGTCTGTGTGTGTTTGTCTATCCTCCGTGTCTGTGTGTGTGTTTGTCTAAACTCCGTGTCTCTGTGTGTGTTTGTCTAAACTCCGTGTCTCTGTGTGTGTTTGTCTAAACTCCGTGTATCTCTGTGTGTTTGTCCAAACTCCGTGTCTCTGTGTGTGTTTGTCTTAACTCCGTGTCTGTGTGTGTTTGTCTAAACTCCGTGTATCTCTGTGTGTGTTTGTCTAAACTCCGTGTCTCTGTGTGTGTTTGTCTAAACTCTGTGTCTGTGTGTGTTTGTCTAAACTCCGTGTCTCTGTGTGTTTGTCTAAACTCCGTGTCTTTGTGTGTTTGTCTTAACTCCGTGTCTCTGTGTGTTTGTCTAAACTCCGTGTCTCTGTGTGTGTTTGTCTAAACTCCGTGTCTGTGTGTGTGTTTGTCTAAACTCCGTGTATCTCTGTGTGTGTTTGTCTAAACTCCGTGTCTGTGTGTGTTTGTCTAACCTCCGTGTCTGTGTGTGTTTGTCTAAACTCCGTGTCTCTGTGTGTGTTTGTCTAAACTCCGTGTCTCTGTGTGTGTTTGTCTAAACTCCGTGTCTGTGTGTGTTTGTCTAAACTCCGTGTCTGTGTGTGTGTTTGTCTAAACTCCGTGTCTGTGTGTGTTTGTCTAAACTCCGTGTCTGTGTGTGTTTGTCTAACCTCCGTGTCTGTGTGTGTGTTTGTCTAAACTCCGTGTCTCTGTGTGTGTTTGTCTAAACTCCGTGTCTCTGTGTGTGTTTGTCTAAACTCCGTGTCTGTGTGTGTTTGTCTAAACTCCGTGTCTCTGTGTGTGTTTGTCTAAACTCCGTGTATCTCTGTGTATGTTTGTCTAAACTCCGTGTCTCTGTGTGTTTGTCTAAACTCCGTGTCTCTGTGTGTTTGTCTAAACTCTGTGTCTGTGTGTGTTTGTCTAAACTCCGTGTCTCTGTGTGTTTGTCTAAACTCCGTGTCTCTGTGTGTGTTTGTCTTAACTCCGTGTCTCTGTGTGTTTGTCTAAACTCCGTGTCTGTGTGTGTGTTTGTCTAAACTCCGTGTATCTCTGTGTGTGTCTAAACTCCGTGTCTCTGTGTGTGTTTGTCTTAACTCCGTGTCTGTTTGTCTAAACTCCGTGTCTCTGTGTGTGTTTGTCTAAACTCCGTGTCTCTGTGTGTGTTTGTCTAAACTCCGTGTCTCTGCGTGTGTTTGTCTAAACTCCGTGTCTCTGTGTGTGTTTGTCTAAACTCCGTGTCTCTGTGTGTTTGTCTAAACTCCGTGTCTCTGTGTGTGTTTGTCTAAACTCCGTGTGTCTGTGTGTGTTTGTCTAAACTCCGTGTCTGTGTGCGTCTTCGTGTACGGCTCACATTGCTTTTATGGGTTTATTTTGGTGATGTCGAAAACTTTTTTGGTTTGGCCATGTTTGTTGTAGTACGGAGTTAGACTGATGGCCTTAATCTAAGTTGTCTTGTGGTTGTTGTTGTTGTTTGACTTGCATCCCACCGGGATTTTTGCACACAGCATTGGTGTATGGTGCTTTTTCAGGAATATTTTGCTGTGTTTTTCCTGGATTTTCTGTTTGCACAGTCACATAGTCACTTTAAGATGTTTTCTTGTTCGTGTTTTTTGTTTTTTGTTTGTTGCGGTTGCACCCGATTCAAGAGCCGAATGGCTCACAGGGCTATACCAAATCAATGAAACTGAAACTGAAGGACATCACGGTTTATGTGAGGAGTGGTGGCACAGTCATCAGTGCATTTCAATGAACCAATTTCCTTCGTTTCATTGCAAACTGCGACTAACCTCAGTGGCGAGTACCCAGTGCGGTGCGTCAAACAGCAGCACTGCGGGAGATGAAGACCGCTGGCCGTGAATCTGGCCACACCACCTCTGAGCACTCTTAGAGCCTTAATAGGCGCTCGCCAACAGCCCTCGCCCCAACAGTTCGTGCAAGCAACATGAGGGTCTCTGATGAGATTTCGATTTAACGTCAAACAGCCGCGAGCGACAGGGTCATCATTAAACACAAATTACAATCATCAGCATCATCAGCATCGAGCAGCACAGCCATTATCATTAAGCTGGCAGCAGCATCATCAAGATCATCATTTTTGTCATCGTCATCTGCAGCAGCAGCAACGTCACCATAATAGGTGATCGCAAAGAGCACGTCGCCTGACGAGACGATTACCAATGGATAAGCCTGGTGATGGAGTGGCAGCCAAAGGTAGTACAACACATCAATGAGGACGCCCATCACGGAGATGGAGCGAAAAGTAATGTGCAGTGAATAGGAAAAGGTTGATTATGATCATCATTTGTGGGTATGTGTGTATATATGGCCTCTAAATGAATGTTGCGTCTATGTTTCTATGTATGTCTATGGGTCTCTTAAATGTCGAATGTATATGCATCTGTCCCTACGAATCACTATGCGTCTTTATGGGTCTGTATGTGTGTCCGTGTGTGTGTATGGGTCTCAATGTGTGTCTGTGTGTGTGTATGGGTCTCTATGTGCGTCTGTGTGTATGGGTCTCTATGTCTGTTCGTGTGTGTATGTGTCTCTTTGTGTGTCTGTGTGTGTGTATGGGTCTCAATGTGTGTCCGTGTGAGTGTATGGGTCTAGATGTCTGTCCGTGTGTGTATGGGTCTCTATGTGCGTCCGTGTGTGTATGGGTCTCTATGTCTGTCCGTGTGTGTATGTGTCTCTTTGTGTGTCTGTGTGTGTGTGTATGGGTCTCAATGTGTGTCCGTGTGTGTGTATGGGTCTCTATGTGCGTCCGTGTGTGTATGGGTCAAGATGTCTGTCCGTGTGTGTGTGTATGGGTCTCTATGTGTGTCCGTGTGTGTGTATGGGTCTCTATGTGTGTCCGTGTGTGTGTATGGGTCTGTATGTGTGTCCGTGTGTGTATGGGTCTGTATGTGTGTCCGTGTGTATGGGTCTCGATGTGTGTCCGTGTGTGTATGGGTCTCTATGTATGTCCGTGTGTATGGGTGTCGATGTGTGTCCATGTGTGTGTATGGCTCTCTATGTGTGTCCGTGTGTGTGTATGGGTCTAGATGTCTGTCCGTGTGTGTGTATGGGTCTAGATGTCTGTCCGTGTGTGTGTATGGGTCTCTATGTGTGTCCGTGTGTGTGTATGGGTCTCTATGTGTGTCCGTGTGTGTGTATGGGTCTCTATGTGTGTCCGTGTGTGTGTATGGGTCTCAATGTGTGTCCGTGTGTGTGTATGGGTCTCTATGTGTGTCCGTGTGTGTATGGGTCTCTATGTGTGTCCGTGTGTGTGTATGGGTATCAATGTGTGTCCGTGTGTGTGTATGGGTCTGTATGTGTGCCCGTGTGTATGGGTCTCGATGTGTGTCCGTGTGTGTATGGGTGTCTATGTGCATCTGTGTGTATGGTTCTCTATGTGTGTCCGTGTGTGTGTATGGTTCTCTATGTGTGTCCGTGTGTATGGGTCTCGATGTGTGTCCGGGTCTCGATGTGTGTCCATGCTCCCAGCGACAGAGCGATCCAGCGCAGCTTTTGACATGCATGCTAATCTTCTTTGGTTCTTTCGGTAAAGTCACGTAGAATGAGAATAAAATAATAAATTGATAAAATAAAATAACACAATAATATTCTCACGACGTTTCGGCCACAACACAAGCGGCCTTCATCAGGTGAAGGGGGGCGAGACTGTCTGGTAGGACAGCGCTGGAGTGAGAGAGCCACGTTCAGATCACGGCTTTTAAGCTGTGTGAGAGGAACAAAGAGCCTTGACAAAGGAATTAGCATACAATTTAGCATTGAAATGGCTGAATGATTAGCTTGTGACTGGTCACAGAAATAGCTATGTTAAAAGTTAAAGCATACACATCCGCAGAGGTACCCATTGTTAAAAGGAATTAGCATAGAATTTAGCATTGAAATAGCTAAGTTAAGGCATACACATCCGCAGAGGCACCCCTTGACAATGGGATTAGCATAGAATTTAGCATTGAAATGGCTGAGTGATTCGCTTGTAACTGCTACAGAAATAGCTACGTTGAAGTCAGAGCATACACATTCACCGAGGCACTTAGTACAAATCAAACAGGAGAATTTAGCATTGAAATAACTAGGCGAATTTAGCATTGAAATAACTGGGTGATTTGCTAGTGACTGGTCACAGAAATGACTACACATCTGAGCTATTCACAGTACTATATAGTGAACCAATAAAAACTAAAATATAAATTACCTTCATGTTATCAATAAACTCTATATTCTCCAATCAGCTAAGCTACCAACCATAAGTCGTTATATATCACAATGCTATATGGCGAAAAAATGGGTGGATTCTTACCCTCAAATTTCCGTACCACGGATAGCTACGGGCCCCGTTCAGACGGACGAGTTCGTCCATGGTCGGAACAGAGGAGGGGGAGAGAGACAGCTGCGAGGCCCTAGTATACTCCATGTTGTAAACCATACCATTAACCGTGGTGTGAGAGGTATTAAGAGGCAATGCTGGCGAAAGAGCTGCGGTCTGAAGGTCATCGTAAAATTACAATTAATTAAGAACAGAAATGATTTAACACATCTTTCCAGTGGTTACTAAGCCTGAATCCATCTTCTCGGTTGAAATTGTCTCTGTGCTTGTATATGTGAATGGCCTCATGAACGAATCTCTCATGGTAGCCGGTTGGTTTGCAAAGAACCTCCATCTTGGAGAAGTCAATGTCATGTGAGCCCACTGAATTGTAACAGTGATCTGCCACGGCAGAGGAGTTCGTCTTACCGTGTTTCAAGTCTGCTTTATGTTCGCGGATGCGGTCCGAGATATGTCTTTTGGTTTCTCCAATGTAGCTACTACCACAGAGGCACTTTAGTTTGTAAACGCCTGGGTACTGTATGTCTGGAAGAGCATCTTTTACAGATGGAACTAAATCACGGCACCCCAGCAGGTATCCACCTCTGTAGTGCAACAACAACAACAAGAGGAACAATACGCAGTTCCTCAGGAACTCGTGATGGACGTTTGCATAATGAACAACGACTGAGTGCTGCGTGTGCCCGTGTCTGTGTGGTGGTGGTTGTTGAGTTGTTGTCAGCTCGTGGGTTTCCGCCTCGCGCGGTGTTTCTGCTCCGAGGGGGTTTCCCCTCGTTTCACAAACAAATCAGATCACTGACGTCCCCAGGCCGGTGCTGCACCACAAACGCCTTCGTGCTTGGGAGCATAGAGAGGCGACGAGAGCGGCGCGGCTGTGGCTGTGCCAACCCAAACTGAGGACCGCACAGTCAACCCACTTTGGTCAGCGCTCCTTCAACGGAGTTTGAAGAACAGCGACGCGACACGAAGTCTCCCTCTGCTGAAGCCCTTTCTCGTCACGGCAGCAGCAGAACTCGACATTGGCATCGAGCTCATGAACCTCGCTGCTGCTGCTGCCGCCATCACGCGCACAAATATAAAGTCTGGGACTGCCACATTTTGTAATGTTAATGGGGCTGCCAGGTAGCTATGAGATGGCAGCACCGCAATGGATCATTGAATCTATCGGTGCAAGAGCTTTGAGTACCGTACTGTTTATATATCAGTACTGTACAACAATCAAAGCTGTGTAGCCGGGCTGCGGTGGCTACGCACGTGGCTGCTGCGATCGAGCGCCGTGGAGACAGCAGCAGCGAGGGTTGGTGGGTCACACACAGATGGGCTGTGAAACTCCCTTCCCGTACCCTGGCTCGCCAGGAAAAGGCGGAGCAGTCGACATGTGGACTACACTTGTTACACCTCTATGGGATCGAGTATTTCTCCCTCGCACACGTGGCTTTGCTCCGGGTGCTCCGGTTTCCTCCCACATATAAACATCCGTGATTTGGCCTCTGCTGCTCCCTCCCCGCTCCTCGGCTCTGGTTCCTCCTCCTGGTGCCTCTGAGTCGTCCTCGGCGACATTTTTATTTATCTGATACAACTTACGTAACACGATATTTACATGACTATAATATTGATTGATCTTTGTGCGGTGTTATCGGTTTCTGTAGAGCTCTTGCCTGGCTCTGATTTTCTATCAGATTGCTGTACTCTTTATTCAGAGCCATTGTCCCACCTCTGGTTAAACACAATCTACTTGAAAAGTAAACTCGCTCTCTCACTCTTGCAAATTAGACTATTCTGGGGTCTCGCTCGAGTTTCCCTCGCGGGGTTAAACAAATAAACACTGCGTGACCTCTCCCGACACGAAGCCAGTCATTGATGGGATCGCCCGAACCCCGCCTTGGCTGAACTCTCGCGAGCCAAACTCAGGGCCTCGCTGAGGCCTTCACGGTGAATGTTAGCAGAGAGGACGTCGCCTGCAGCTCTATTGAAACGCTGCCTCTATTCCCCTTGTTGAACCTAATATAAATTCTCCTTCGGCGATCTCGTTGCGGTATACGCCGGTCCGTTCACAACCGCGAAGAATCACGCTGCGTGTGTGGAGGGGGAGCGGGCGCGCAGTGGTTGGCGCACTGCGCAGCGAAATCCGGTGACCCGAGTTCGATTTCGGCTCACTACCAATAACAGTGGAGCATATTTTTTTCCTTGTTCTGGGCCTCCCTGTGGTCGACTCGGCATCAAATTAGTACTTTGTGCGATGTGAAAACATTAGCATTGGGGAGATAAAGGTGGCTTGGCGTGGTGCTGACCACCCACCCCCCTCAGCCTTCAAAAATGCTACTCACGAACAGCAATTACCCACACAGCAGTCTGTTAAAGGCTACAGGGGGGACCTTTGTCTTTGTGTGTACAGGGGGAGTGGATAACATCATGATAAAACAAACACTGTTGTGTCTGAACCTGTTCTGGGCCTCCCTTGGGTCGACTCAGCGTTAAACGATGGCACGGTTTGGTGGGTGAACAGCAGCACTGGAGAGACAAAGACGACTCTGGGCACGATGGTGCTGACCTTAATAGTCGGTTGTTTCCTGGACTTGCAGTGCCATCACTGGGTGTGGATCTACTCGGGATCATTATACTATAGCACCTGTGTCCATACCAATGCTGCTCACCAGGCAGATACTTGCCGCCGTCTGGCAGCGCAATAGTAACACTCGTGCCTCGCAGCAAAAAGCGCCTGGGTTCGATTTCCAACTCGGGCTCCTTTCTACGTGGAGTGTGTGTTCTCCCTCCTGCTCGGCATGGATTTCCTCCGGGCTGTCTGGTTTCATCCCATAGCTAAACCCACACAGACTTATAGTGCCCCTGGTATTGGCCAAACAAACATCCCAATACTGAAAAATTACCTGCAAATTACTCAGTTGGGATCACACACAATACCAGCAGCAGCAACGTCGCCCCATGTACTGCGAAAATTTGGCAGAACCCTCCTGAAAAAGAGCCTTGAGACTCAGTGGGATTTCCCTGGGTTAACGAGTGGCATAACGATAGCAAGAGTAATGCGAGCATGACATGACCTGGTCAAGCCCACTTTTGTGAAGTCATTGTAATGCCTCGAACTTCAATAACCCTCAAACATCTAAGCACTCATTAATTGGCCAATAACACCCTAAACCCTAAACATATAGAGGACTGCAGAGTTTGGGGGCAATCGTTGGTAGCACCGGCTCCTCATTGAGTGGCTGCTATCTTCCAGCTCGTCTGTGGTTCCTCCTCCTGGTGCCTCCGAGTCGCCAACACCAATGCTGCCGCGCGGCTCTCACGAAGTGCACGCGATGACCACCGGGTCATGTTTGTCATCCCCCAGGTGGTACTTTGGGCTGATGCAGCGGCAGGAGTGCGAGAGGCTTCTGAAGAAGGAGCCCAGGCAAGAGGGAAGGTTCCTGGTGCGCGCCAGCCCCTCGCGCCCCGACTCCTACTCGCTCTCTGGTAACGTCTTCTCCCTGCCGCGTTTGGACAGAGAGCAGCGGCCAGCTACAGTCGTGGGTCTAACGGGGCAGCCAGTCAAAGAGCAGCGGCCAGCTACAGTCGTGGGTCTAACGGGGCAGCCGGACAGAGAGCAGTGACCGGCTACAGTCGTGGGTCTAACGGGGCAGCCAGTCAGAGATCAGCGGCAGGCTACAGTCGTGGGTCTAACGGGGCAGCCGGACAGAGATCAGCGGCAGGCTACAGTCGTGGGTCTAACGGGGCAGCCAGTCAAAGAGCAGTGGCTGGCTACAGTCGTGGGTCTAACGGGGCAGCCAGTCAGAGAGCAGTGGGTGGCTACAGTCGTGGGTCTAACGGGGCAGCCAGTCAGAGAGCAGTGGGTGGCTACAGTCGTGGGTCTAACGGGGCAGCCAGTCAGAGAGCAGTGGCCGGCTACAGTCGTGGGTCTAACGGGGCAGCCAGTCAGAGAGCAGCAGGTGGCTACAGTCGTGGGTCTAACGGGGCATCCAATCAGAGATCAGCGACCGGCTATCGTCATTCGTCTAATGGATCAGCGTCCCGGGAGCTCGATGCTTTTGTGGACAACTGCCGTGCACTTTTCCGGATGGTTCAGATCAAAGTGGTCCGCAGAGGGCGGCAGAACAGCGAAGGCCACGGCGTTGTTCGGTCCTCAGTAGTTTCGTTTTTAGTTTACTTGTGCACTCCAGCGTCTGTTGCTGTACGCCTTCACCAACGTACAGCGACCGCCTTGGTGAAGTACGGCCAAGGAACCTCCACGATGTGCCATCACGCGAAACACCTCCAGCACTTCCTGACCAAAGTGCATTGTGGTCCGCTTGGCTTAGGCCACATACAGATACATTTGAAGAGGGCTGCCAAACTTTTTTTCACTGTAGGCCAACGGCCGAGCGAATTCTTGTTCAGCCTAGGTCTGTAAAAACATGTGCAGTCTACTGTAATAACCTACACGTCAATTATAATGATTACCTCTTTACACAGAAGAGAGACACTGGTTCGAAATACTTTTTTAGGGGGATTCTGCATTAAATTTTTTGTCCAACACCAATGGGAGGAAACGCATGCAGGGGGAGAACATACAAACTCCACTCATTCACTCTGTAGAACAGGGGGAGATCACACAAACTCCACTTCACTCACTCTGTAGAACAGGGGGAGATCACACAAACTCCACTCATTCACTCTGTAGAACAAGGGGAGATCACACAAACTCCACTCACTCACTCTGTAGAACAGGGGGAGATCACACAAACTCTGCTCACTCACTTTGTAGGACAGGGGGAGAATATACAAACTCTGCTCACTCACTTTGTAGGACAGGGGGAGAACATACAAACTCTGCTCACTCACTTGTAGGACAGGAAGAGAACATGCAAACTCCACTCACTCACTCTGTAGAATAGGGGGAGATCATACAAACTCCACTCACTCTGTAGAACAGGGGGAGATCATACAAACTCCACTCACTCTGTAGAACAGGGGGAGATCAAACGGACTCCACTCACTCACTCTGTAGAACAGGAGGAGATCACACAAACTCCACTTATTCACACACTCTATAGGCCAGGTCGAGAGAACATATACATTCCTCAAAGGTTTTTGGGTTAGATTGCGTTATTTATAAATGTGTCACAACCCTCCACCACCCGACATGGCCAATCAGTAAAAAAAGTGTCACGTTGATAAAAGACAAAATAGTTCACTACGTTAGTCCACCGGCGTGTTGAAGAGTGAATCCACAACATTTACAATTTTTGAGCACGCCGTTTCGCTGGTAATTACATTTAATATCATCGGGCGATTTGCCAGAATAGTGAAGCCCTCCACCTGCTCCCGGTCTTAAATAGAGCAGCAGCAGGGTGACGTCATCATTTAACCCAATCAGGTGCAGAGATCAGAGGCGGAGAGGGGGGGGGTGTAATTATATAATAGATTAGTAATCAGTTAAATGTTATCATTAGTAATCAGTTGTAGATTAGCAATCAGTTGCAATGTGTATTATTTAATAACTGAACCACCCAATCACTATACCAAATCAGGTGTAGAAATCAGAGGTGGGGGGGGGGGTATTGTAATGATATACTACTTTAGTAATCAGTTAGTATGCGTTTCACCTATAAGGAATTGTAATGGTAATATGTATTATTTAATAATATGCTTCCAAGCCGCACTAAGCCTGTCGCTGTCAGAGCGATTAAAGTTATTTGTATTTCTCTCAATTTCAATGGATTCTCTAATTTGTCTTGGCCAGTCATAATTAGTTTTACACAACGCTTCAACGTTATCAAAATCAATTGAGTGTCCTTGTTGGCAAGCATGTTCTGCCACTCCGACAGTTGTGTTTGAGATCATTTAATGTTCCTTTGGTGTTCTTTTAGTCTTATGCTGATGTTACATCCCGTCTGTCCAATATAGCATCTGCCACATAAGCAATTCATCTGATATACACCTTCTGTTGATAATTTAGGTAATTCGTCTTTAGTACAAGATGCTAGTTTTTTAATTTTGTGTACTGTGCCAAATCTTACTTTAATGTTTTGCTTTTGCAAAACACGGGCTAATTTGTCAGTTACTCCTGAGATATATGGTATTTTTTTATAATCTGATCACTTTCAGCAGTGTTGCTTTGCGATCGTGATTTGTCAATTAAATGTTCTGTTAACTTGAGCATTATTGTAGCCATTCTGTCGTAGTTCTTCTTTAACATGTTAATCTCTCTCCCTAGACTTTCACCATCTGACACTGTTTTAGCCCGATGTATGAGCGTCTTGATAAGAGAGGATTTCTGAGCTGGGTGATGATGTGAATCTACATTCAGATAGGCATCAGTGTGCGTTTGCTTTCTGTAAACGCTGTGTGCTATTTTGCCATTTAGACCATGTCCAAGCGAAATATATAGGAAAGGGAGCATGTTATTCAACTCCATTTCCACGGTGAACTGGATGGCCGGGTTTTGTGCATTGAGATGATTTAGAAATTCATTAAGTGCATCTTTACCATGTGGCCAGACAACCAAAGTGTCATCTACATATCTAAACGAAAACTATGGTTTTAATGTACTTGAGGCAAGTGCTCTTGTTTCAAAGTCTTCCATGTACAGATTTGCTATAGCAGGAGATAAAGGAGAGCCCATTGCTGCTCCTTCCTTTTGTTTAAAGAAATCACCTCTCCATAAGAAGTAAGTGTTATTTAAACAATGGTCAGCTAGTTTTGGAATATATTTTGGTAAACCTGTATTCTTTACTAGTGTATCAAGTAATTTAAGCGACTCGTTAACTGGAACCTTGGTGAACAGAGAAATCACATCAAAACTCACCAGAATATCATTAGGGTTAAGTTTAATATCTTTAATCACATTCACAAGATGTTCTGAATTTCTTATGAATAAAGATGTCCTACCGATGTAGGGCAGTATTTGTTTAGTTATATATTTTGCTAATTTATATGTGGCAGAGCCAATTGTACTGACTATGGGTCGTAATGGGATGCCGATTTTATTAATCTTTGGTAGTCCATACAGTCTAGGTGGTTTTGAGGCCCTTGGCTTAATTTGGTATTGCTCAGTCTTGGGGATTAATGGATTTGCAATGATTGCAGTAGTCTTACGTTCTAAAGTATTATTTGGATCTCGTTTAATTTTAATGTAGGTACTTTCCTCTAGTAAATATTGAATTGTATTATCATAATCGGCTCGTGACATTACTACAGTAGTGTGGCCTTTATCAGCTGCCAGGATTTGGATATCTTTATTTACACGGAGCTCTCTTAAGGCTTTTGCTTCGTTAGAGCTAATATTTACTTTTGGTACTTTGCTATTCTCAATTATTTTGGCAACCTCGTGTCTAGTCATCTCTGCCTCATTATGTGGAAGATGTCTTAACGCTGATTCTACCTCAGTAATGATCTCATCCACTGGAATTGTGCGTGGGGTAACGGCAAAGTTAAGGCCTTTAGAAAGGACGGAAATCATGTCGCTGGTTAAATCAGTGTTAGTTCAGTTCATTGAGGTTTTGTTTTAAAATTGTTCGTTTTTAGTTGGGAATTGTTTGTTATGAAGTCTAGAGAATTTATTAATTTGGTTAGTTTTTGTTAGATTAAATACATTATCAGCCGATTGTTGTGTTATAGTATTGATTATATTCCAATAATGCATGGATACACTATTGCTGATATTTAAGTGCAAGTGCCTTAGAGATTTCGAAATGTGATATAATTCACTCCTGTTGTGCTGTATTCTCTCTAGTAATAATAATTCGCTGGCTTTGTGTAGTATTTGGTTAGCTTTAACAGACTTTATGTGATGTGTTATTGTAACTGCGTTTGGTATTACCCTCGAACATATCAACTCCACGCAGAAAGGTGCCCGGGTCAGAGTCAAACCCAGGCCCTTTCTTCTGACTGTGAGGTCCGCATCCAGCAGTGTCACGGTGGTGAGATGTTAACTACCTCGCCTGGTATGCAGGAGGTCTTAGGTTCAATCCCGACTGACTCCTGTATATTTGGAGTTTGTTTGTCTCGCTCCCTGTGGTAGCATGGATTTTTCTCTGGGTCCTCCGGGTTTTCTCCCAAAATGTAGAGTCAACAACATACGTCTAGAGCAGTGGTTCTTCAGCTGGGGTGCACGCACCCCCTGATGGTGCGAGATGCCCTTTTTGGGGGTGCGAGACACGGACAGATGTTTTCACAAGGTAAATAATTGAAACACAAATTAAGCAGGGCACATAAGTACAACTACTTTGTTTCATCAAACCCATATGTATTTATTAACATACATTTATTTACGATTGAGAACCAAATGGGTGCAAGGCTGGAGTAAAGGTTAAGAACCACTGGTCTAGCGTATTTGGCTCCTATAAATTTCACTTAATAAACCACTTCGTTGAGGTATCATTTGTGGCCGGGTCGCTTCTGAAAAAGAGCTATATAGCTCAGTGCTCCTTATCTTGTAAAATATAAAAAAAAGTTTAGTTTCATCGTTTTCTTATCAGTGTTTTGTGGTTCTGCTATGCCCGTGATGACAATCCCTGTGCATGAGAACGCCCGTCTCGAGTGTTATTGTGTTGTGGCGCCGGCTGGTGGGTGGGCAGTGTATGCGCAGAGCGAGGTGGTGCACTACCTCGTGACGAAGGGACCGGACAGGCACGTGAGCATCCAGGAGGGCCTGGCCTTCGCCTCCGTGCTGCAGCTGGTGGAGCACTACCTGGAGACGGCCGATGGCATGATCTGTCCCCTCGGCCCGCCCTGCGAGAAGGTGCCAGCGCACAGCACCGGTCACTGCAAGAGCGGTGAAGATTTCTGTCAGAGCCACCCCTCCATCACGACAAGGCAACCTGCAGTGCTAGCAGCAGTCGCCCAAGCTATGGGGTCCTCTATCTAGTAAGACTTTTCAGCTGATTAAATGAGTGTTTATACACGTGACAGAAAGCTGAAGTGCCCGGAGAAAACCCACGCTTGGGATGGGGCGCCACTCTACTCCGTGCAGATGGGACAGATGGAGTTTAGTCCACACTTTGCTATACCGCCTTCTCCTGGTGAGCCAATGGTACGGCTCCTCCTCGACGCCATCCCACCCCGGGGGTAGTAGGCAGATTTGCAACATTTGTGCGTACGATCTGCTAACCCCACTGCCTGCAACTCCCAACCCCCCTTCCCGCGTTGGCCAGGAGTACGTGCCAACCATCAGCAGCCTGAGCCCGGACCTCTTCAACGAGTGGGAAGTGCCACGTGAGTCCATCGACCTGGGCGAGAAGCTGGGAGCGGGCCGGTTCAGCACCGTTTTCGAAGGCCGGTGGAATGGCCACATCAGAGTGGCCGTCAAGATCTTCAATGTGGGTGGGTGCTGTCTCGCTCAAACACGCAGCCTGCACCCAGCACCATGGGTAGTGGGGTGGGACTCGGTGTGTGGGTAGTGGGGTGGGACTCGGTGTGTGGGTAGTGGGGTGGGACTCGGTGTGTGGGTAGTGGGGTGGGACTCGGTGTGTGGGTAGTGGGGTGGGACTCGGTGTGTGGGCAGTGGGGTGGGACTTGGTGTGTGGGTAGTGGAGTGGGACCCAGCAGCATCAACAGGAGCGGCCAGGCAATGAGGAGCTGATACCAGCAATTGTCCAAGTTCTGTGGTCCTCTCTATATCCTAGTGTTCTCTCTGTGCTGTACTCACCGCTCGTTCTCTCGTGTTAGATTTGGGGCAGATGGAGGGATCCTGCAGCGACGAATTCAACGGCCTGTGCCCACCGTCGCAATGTGAGTTACACATTTCCCTTGCAATGGACTTAAACTTTTTTATGTCCTTATTTGAGCACGACAGTTTAATATTTTTTCACGCCATTTAAGATTTTCACTTTTAACAAAAAGTTTCATGCATGATACAAACATTTCAATCCATTAGGTTTTTTTATTTCAATAATTTAAATTAAAAAAAAATCTTTATTCACGTTTCCGAGACAAGGAGCATTCCAACAATAAAATCAGCACCCGGCGGTGGTGATTCACAAACAGTGGCACCATTGAGGCTAAACGAGCATTGGCACTCACGTCAACTGTGAACTTTGCCCTTTCAGCCACGACCCCGAAGGATTTCCTGAGCGAGGTGAGGAAGATGACTCTTTTCAAGGACGAGAACGTCCTCAAGATCTTCGCCATCTGCCAGGACCGCTCCGCCTGCTGGATCGTCACAGAGCTCATTCCGAACGGCAGCCTCCAGCTTTACCTGGGTGAAGCTCCCAACCTCCCTCCATCCCTCCCTCCCTCCCTCCAGATTTACCTGGCTGAAGCTCTCTCCCCCTCTCTCCCTCCCTCCCTCCCTCTCTCCAGCTGTACCTGGCTGAAGCTCTCTTCCTCTCCCTCCCTCCCTCTCTCTAGCTGTACCTGGCTGAAGCTCTCTCCCCCTCTCCCTCCTCCTCCCTCTCTCCCTCTCTTTCTCCCTCCCTCTCCCCCTCCCTCATTCCCTCCCTCCCTCTCTCTCCAGCAATATCTGGCTGAAGCTGTAACATTATCGGCGGCAGCAGCAACCAACGCGCGTGCCTCATAGCAAGAAGACGCTTGGGTTTGATTCCCAACTCGAGCTGCCTTGCCGTGTGTGGATTGTGTATGTTCTTACTCTGTTCTGCAGAGTGTGAGCGACTGAGAGTGTGAGCGTTTGCCATTTTTATGATCTCCCCCTGGCCTCCACGGGTTTCTACTGGGCTCTGCAATTTCTACTCATAGCTGAGAGTTATAACAATGTTACTGTTATTGGCCACAAAACATTGAAATGCTGCAAAATCACCTGCAAATTACTTCGTAGGGATCACACACAGCAGCAGCAGGAGCAGCATCGCTACCCTGATGGATACCTTTACCTGTCTGTGAAGCAGAGCGCCTCACGTTGAATGGCCGCCCCTACTGGGCATTTGTGAAAAGAGCTTCATAGCATGAATACTAAACTATGTAAAAATTATATCAGATAACCGATACTCTCTCTGCCACCACTACCACCGTCACCATCACTGCCACCGCCATCACCGCCACCACCGTCACCGCCACCGCCACTACCGCCACCACCATTGCCAACACAGGCCGATGCAGGCAGGAGCTGGGCCTGGCGGACATGCTGTTCATGGCGCACGGCGTCGCCTCGGGCATGGAGTACCTGGAGAGCAACAACTACATCCACTGCGACCTGGCGGCCCGGAACGTCCTCGTGGGGGACGCCGGCATCTGCAAGGTGGCCGACTTCGGACTCGCCCACTTCCTGAAGGTGGGAGCGCTGGAGACGGGGGGCGGGGGGTGTCTCTATGGTCATCAAGCGACGACGTGACCTCGTGGCGGCACCACGGCCACACGGTACCTTCTCATCCCTCACATCGAGAGAGACAGAGGGCGACTCGGAGGAGGCACCAGGAGGAGGAACCACAGATGAGGAGCGGGGAGATAGCAGTAGCACCAACAATTGCCCAAGCTGTGCAGTCCTCTATATATTAAGGTGTTAACGGTCAATTAATGAACACTTATGTGTGGTGTCTGCACATCGAGAGGTGAACCACGCATGAGCAGCACGACACAGGGGCTTTGTACCCCACCTAGGTCTCTTTTCCCACCCTACATTACCGGCTCAATTTCGGCCACATGGTTGTGCCACGTGGTGAGTTGGCAGCCACCTCTGTCAGGCTCCAGCTACCATTACACAGCCACGCCTCGTTTGGCAGTGCGACCTGTGATCTCCAGCTGTGGACGAGGGTTGCGTTGCCAGCAACCAAATGGGAACCCCCCCCCACCCCCCCGTGGTTTGCCGCACGTATATCGAAATGTCTGTGATTCGCAATGGATGTTTTGGGTGCTGTGCGCCCTCCTCCACCTTACAGTCACATTCATAAAAAAATGTCACGTGATGCGCAAACGTGTGAATGTATTACTGCTGCTGCTGCTGTACTCGCTGCCGGGCGCTGTGTCCGTGACGGTGGGGCTCACGAGGGATGGAAACGCTCGCGGTCTGCACAGGGTGACTACTACCAGATAACGGACGGCATGCACGTGCCCATCCCATGGACTGCCCCGGAAACCATGGAGCACGGCGTGTACACGCGCGAGTGTGACGTGTGGTCATTCGGCGTGGTCCTCTACGAGATATTCACCTTCGGGGCGATGCCATACTCAGGTGAGAGCGGCCCAGCACCCAGCACGTGAGTGCGGTCATTATTAGTTTTATTGCTTTTGTAAAGCGCTCTGAGATATTTTGATAAGACATACACTTTTAAGAAATAAAAACGATGATGATGACGAGTGGGATGGTGTGGCTGTCCGCACGTTGTCACCACGGGCCGTTGTCCGACGTTTTGCTCGATGCAAGGCCCAAAGCCGGACCGTATTGGGCAAAGTCCCGTCCCTCGCGTGTCCCCTACACTGCTGTGGCACGATGGTCCCCCTGTTCCCCTCCCTCTCCCTCATCAGGAGGGGGGGGGACTTGGCTACCCCGCCCGACCACCCCGCCCCACCCACGCAGGCTGGGAGCTAATTGATGAACCTATCACCCCCCGCCTCACACGCTTGGGTTTTTTTCCAGCTGCTCCAGTATATATTCAGGTGTCATTACCTTAATGTCTAAAGCACCGCAGAGCTTGGGCAATTGTTGTAGCGCTGGCTCCCCACCATGTGGCTGCTTCCTCCCTGTTCCTCGTCTGCAGTTCCTCCTCCTGGCTCCTCTGAGTCCCCCCCCCCCCTTTCTCTACGAGAGCAATGAGCGGGTACCGTGCAGTGGTTTTCTTTCGGTAGCCAATGCGGTGGTTTTCTATCGGTAGCCATTCATTTTATACAGCTATTTGTTAATTAAATCTCTGCTGATTCTTCCAGGAGAAAGCCCCCCCCTAACCCCTGAAGTTCTCGACATCGGGCCGTAGGATGGAGGGGGCAGGTGGGAGGGTGCCAAATGGCACGTGCCGCTCTCCCGCCCACCATGTTGTTAACTGCCACCCATGCGTGTGTCTCTAGGGATGACGATGAAGAACATCCAGTACTTCGTCTGTTCAGGGGGCCGGCTGGAGAAGCCGGAAGGCTGCCCAGACGCCGTGTACCGGATCATTCTCAAGTGCTGGCACGCAGAACACAGGAAGAGGCCGTCCTTTGCAGACCTCAAGCCAGAGCTGCACAGAGTCTCACTCGCTTACCAGCGTGAAAAGGGCGGCTTTTAAACGTCGCAGAAACAGGGGGACTTTAAGGAAAACCCTTCGAGTCCGACCACGAACTTGCACGTGGGATATGCACTAACGAGTGGCCAGGTGGATCGTAATGGCCGTGTTGGAGGCATTGAGCTGATGCTGCTGGGAATCGGGTTTTGGGACCACGGTGTTTGTTTTCGGCCACCTGTGTGATCGAATCGGGTTTAGTCCACATGTGGCTCGGAGGTCAGAGCGCTGAGCCGGCACGGCTGAGCTCCTGGGTTCTGATCCTGGCAGCCAGTCACTTGCATGAAGTTTAACTGGGTTCCCAAGTACAGTGAGTTGATGGTCTCAGCTCTTTGACCAATAACTTACATAGAGACCCGTAGACTCACACAGAGACTGAGTTGCGATTAAACTAGGTCCTCAAGTATAGTGAGTTGGTCTCAGCTCCATCACGAATGATTGCACAACACCAAAAACACCATCAAACATGATTAAGTTTGGTTTTTCACTCACATTTTGTCAAAAATTTAGTTCTGAGATTTAAAAACATGAGTTCGGCTGTCGAGCATTGCTCGCGTGTGGCAGGGAGGGTGGGAAATAATATTTGTAGAATTTAAAAACAATATAATAACGTTGGTTTATGTGCTATGAAAAAGGGTAATTTCCCGAAGGATCAACGATTATACATTTTTATTCTTTGAAACAAGCTGTAAAATGGGCTACATCGGGATGTTCATGGCAATATCGGGGGGTTCTTCGTAAGGAAGTAGATAAAGCAGCAGGCACAGCCACAACCCCGGCACTCACGGCGGCATTTGGAGGACGCCACTGCCGCTCCCTGCACCACATGGGACATGTTCTTGTCGCGAGAGACTCTCTGGCTGTGGAGGCCGATCGCGATTCACGTGTGGGATCTCGGGACAATGAGGGGGACCGTGTGGGCGGTGCAGCGTCATGAGCGGACATCGTTCTTATTCTTGTGAAATATCAGGGACCGCACGGAATTACCCCTTTCAGCAAATGCGCTCCCCTGCCCATAGAGAGGCATGGCCACCAACTGCTGTGGGCCTGGCTGTGTATGCGAGTGACTATTTCACCTGTGAGTGGCCATGCAGGCTCTCAGCGATTCCACATGCTCCTGCCTCTCCCGCTACCACGAGCAGAGGTCCCACGGATTGCTAACCATTCGCAGATGCGACTCTCGGTTTCTCTATGGACTCGTTTGTATTTTTCGATTTAAAGCTTGTAATACATGTATTGTTTCATGTATTACCATTTCATTAGTACTGTTTTGTTTGTACTGTTCCATGTATCTTCTTTGGTTCTATGTGATGTTACCGAAAGAACCAAAGAAGATGAATCATTGCAGTCACGAAAGCTTTAAATCGAAATGTTCCATGTATATTTCTTCGATTCGCTCCCATGTGGTTGGTTGAACTAGCACAAATGTGGGTCTGTAAATGCGGTGATTTTTTTCTATAATTGTTTACTCCCGTTTGTATTATTTCTCGAATTGACTCATTTGTATAGTGATGTTTACCCAATAAGCCTACATTTACATTAATTGTAAATAGTGTATTCTTCGATTGTTTTACGTGTATCATGAGTCGGTGTCTTATGACATGTGTACTCATGGCACGGTAGGATATTAAACAACCTGTGAACGGAGTGAAGGTCCATGGCAGACTTCAATTGGCAGACTGCAAACCACAGCCGTGAGGCCATGGTGATGGTGGCTACGCTGCTGCACGTGACAGCTGTGGCCCAGTGTTGTGGAGGAGGCAGCAGCAAGGGTTGGTGGATCACCACACAGATGCTGTGAAAGTCATGTCCTGTAGGCGTCGAGGTGCCATACCTCAGGCACAGCAAAAGTGTGGACTCCACCTGTTCCATCTGTGTGGGATGAAGCGTTTCCCCCTCATGCGCTTGGTTTTCTGCCATGGTTTGCACACTGGACGATGCGGTTCAGGATTTGTGGTCCATGAGCTTATCGGCAGGAGATCGCAGCCAGGGTCTCCTCTCACGAGGTGTTCGTGACTTCTTGTGGAAGTCCATTGCTGCTATCCGACCACCATCAGGGTTGAACTCACTTTGTCGAAGGTTGAGCGACCTCAAACGGTGGTGCGGAAGGTTCTTGATGGCCTGGTGTATGGGTAGACAGACGTGTTCCACCACATCGCAGTTTAGGACCAATGTGTAATCACCACGGAAACACAACTTCCTGATATATCTTGGTTAGTATTACACCACTCGCAAAACAATAAAACAACTGGCTAACTATTTAAGTGAGAATCGGTGCGTGTGTGAATGCTTAGCACAAGAAGTCCTTTAAAACACAATGATTCATTGTGGCAACTATCCTTTAAAAAAAATCTATAATTAAACTTAAAACGTAGGCTTTCGCGACCAATATCCATAATATACGTTTTTTGGATTAGATCACGTAAATATAAATGTGTCCTTAAACCTGCCACCATCCGACAGACAATTTAGTATTTTATGTCACAAACAGAACGTGCCAATTCGTTACTTGTGTAAGGACGACTCTGACGGACTGTCCTAGGAAGGCCTTCTTTATTCACGAGCCACGTGCTCACACTCACAGAGGCGCAGACCCCACTGCAACAGCCCCGAGTCTCCCGTGCATCTCCCTTATATACGGTCCGAAGCCACGCCCCCATTCCCGAACCTTCTCGCTGGTCCTAGACCACTTGCTCTACCAGCTGACTCCACTGTCCTCTTCTGTCACCACCTGGCCATGCTCCTATTCTCGATCATTTCCGTAGCCACCAGTCCATTCGTACTGCAGGGTGACTGTCATTACCTCCCGTAGCCACTAGTCCACTCACACCATAGTTTGACTACTGTCATTACACCCCCCACCTCTTAAAAATGTAGCCATCCCAGCTAATACTAAGAACTTTATAAAATATCAACAATTGGGGCAGAATGACAAAACACATCCACATCGAAGAGGGGCAGAATGACAAAACACATCCACATCGAAGAGAACCTGACGCACGACTTTCGCAATGAAGAACAACAATATGACGAGTGAGTGGTGTAAGCCATCTTGCAACGAATGAACAACCGCACCAAGGAACACAACAATGATTGGACGTGAGAAAAGATAGTCCATGAGAATAGGTTTTCCCCTCTTTTTTGGCAACAAAACAGATGTTAAGATGTTAAAACACCAAACTGAAACCTTTTACAAGGAATAATGTCTGCATTAACCACAATACTCGTGGTCAGAATGCAAACAAAAAACATACTCTGATAATTATTATTAAGATAGTCCATCTTCGTGGTTTGGAGAGCCATCAACGTAGCCGTAAACTTTTCGATCGGGTCCTTGATGCCGGTCCATTGCATCTAGCGGAGGTTTGTGGGCCTCTGCGACTCAGAGGGTGGCATTCTGTGGGCGGCACAATGCGTTTTTCGGGTCGCACAGTTACTTTGGACAGCTGCCCTGGCACGTCGGACACTCCAGACCCCGGCCGTACAGGACATGCAGATGTGATGATGTGGTGGGGATGGACTATGGTTTGAGGCGTGATGGGTGAACAAACCAACGGCGACGCCCCACCTGTACTCGCACGCACTGTGGCTGATTCACCTCTACAATTTAGACCAGCTCTCGCGAGTTGGGCGGTGCAATTTTGGCGATGTACGCAGGGGCACCTGCGAGCAATGCAGTCGCACCTTTCCCCCGACTGCCGAAGGAAGCACGTGCTTGCGACGCCCGACATTCTTCTCACTAGCGGATTGTGTTCTGGTGGCATTTTCCTCCGCCGCCGCACGTGCTTCCAACACCCACTCGAGCGTAACCTGCAATGTCACGGGTACGTCCCGTCGTGTATTGGAGGCTTTGCCCAGTTGACTCTCTGGGAAGCTCCTGCTCCCGCCCGTACATTAGACAAACAGGGGAGAGCCCCGTGGAGGAGTGTGGAGCCATCCTATAGGCCGCCAAGACCCCTTGATGCAGGTCCCAATGATGCACACCGCACCAAGTACTCATTTAAGGCTGAGTTGACCCTAGGGGAGGCCCTGAACCGGTTCAGATATTCGCCAATGGTGTTCCACGGTTGTGAGCGGGAATCGAACTTGTGTTGCCGAGGTTCATAGTGCGCTCACCATTGCACTACGAACCGCTATTGCCGCCCACAGAACCGACTCAACAAGAATTGTCCCAAAACAATCACGTGTGCATGCATGTACATCCAGCCTCTCGCTGAATCCACTGCTGGATGACGGCCTCATCCAAGCAAACACGTGGTGTGCTCAACTCTGTTTGTTCTACTGAGCCAGATGTATCGTTCCACATTCATATGACAGGGCCAAGTCCATCCTTCATTAAACAATGCACACTGGGCCTTGACTAGGACGTGCGTGTACACAGCCTTTCTTGCCGGATGTGCGGGCCGTGTTACGGGATGCAGAATCCATTCGTAAATCTGTCCGCGAGAGAATGAGAGGAGGGTGATTTTGATTCGAGGAGGAGCATGACGACGACGATGATGAAGAGAGAATGACGAGATGAAATCTCGAGCTGAGTGGAAGTGGTGGTCGCAGTGATCAACGATGGGAGCCCCAGGCTGAGCCACCCGTTAATTAAACTTCGTCAACAGAGGGGGCAGTTGGGGGTGTGGGGGGGGGGTTCGTGACTCTCGGGGTCCAGTCGCCGCTTTATCATCCACGAGTCGGAGTCTCCATCATCATCCTCCTCCTCCTCCTCAACTCCATCATCTCCATGAGTCCTCGCGTCTCCTCCACCGTCGACGGATCCCGCAAGAAGGGTCCTGCCTCTATCTCTCGTTGGAACTCCCTGCCGGGTCCCTGCGCTGTGGGGGTCCGAAATGAGGCCGCGGTTCCACGCGACCTTCATCCTGATCCTCGCCGGTGCCCGCCCGGGCGGGTTCGTCCCGTGCGGCTCCTCTCCCCGTCTCTCCTGAATCCGTGTATCTGTGTATGTTTGTCTAAACTCCGTGTATCTCTGTGTGTGTCTAAACTCCGTGTATCTCTGTGTATGTTTGTCTAAACTCCGTGTATCTCTGTGTGTGTTTGTCTAAACTCCGTGTATCTGTGTGTGTTTGTCTAAACTCCGTGTATCTCTGTGTGTGTTTGTCTAAACTCCGTGTATCTCTGTGTGTGTCTAAACTCCGTGTATCTCTGTGTATGTTTGTCTAAACTCCGTGTATCTCTGTGTGTGTTTGTCTAAACTCCGTGTATCTGTGTGTGTTTGTCTAAACTCCGTGTATCTCTGTGTGTGTTTGTCTAAACTCCGTGTATCTCTGTGTGTGTCTAAACTCCGTGTATCTCTGTGTATGTTTGTCTAAACTCCGTGTATCTCTGTGTGTGTCTAAACTCCGTGTATCTATGTGTGTGTTTGTCTAACCTCCGTGTCTCTGTGTCTGTTTGTCTAAACTCCGTGTATCTCTGTGTGTGTCTAAACTCCGTGTATCTATGTGTGTGTTTGTCTAACCTCCGTGTCTCTGTGTCTGTTTGTCTAAACTCCGTGTATCTGTGTGTGTTTGTCTAAACTCCGTGTATCTCTGTGTGTGTTTGTCTAAACTCCGTGTATCTCTGTGTGTTTGTCTAAACTCCGTGCATCTATGTGTGTGTTTGTCTAAACTCCGTGTCTCTGTGTATGTTTGTCTAAACTCCGTGTATCTCTGTGTGTGTCTAAACTCCGTGCATCTATGTGTGTGTTTGTCTAACCTCCGTGTCTCTGTGTGTGTTTGTCTAAACTCCGTGTATCTGTGTGTGTTTGTCTAAACTCCGTGTATCTCTGTGTGTGTTTGTCTAAACTCCGTGTATCTCTGTGTGTTTGTCTAAACTCCGTGCATCTATGTGTGTGTTTGTCTAACCTCCGTGTCTCTGTGTGTGTTTGTCTAAACTCCGTGTATCTGTGTGTGTTTGTCTAAACTCCGTGTATCTATGTGTGTGTTTGTCTAACCTCTGTGTCTCTGTGTGTGTTTGTTTAAACTCCGTGTCTCTGTGTGTTTGTCTAAACTCCTTGTCTGTGTGCGTGTTTGTCTAAACTCCGTGTCTCTGTGTGCGTGTTTGTCTAAACTCCGTGTGTCTCTGTGTGTGTTTGTCTAAACTCCGTGTATCTCGTGTGTGTTTGTCTAAACTCCGTGTCTCTGTGTGTGTTTGTATAAACTCCGTGTCTCTGTGTGTGTTTGTCTAACCTCCGTGTATCTCTGTGTGTGTTTGTCTAAACTTCGTGTGTCTGTGTGTGTGTTTGTCTAAACTCCGTGTCTGTGTGTTTTTGTCTAAACTCCGTGTCTCTGTGTGTGTTTGTCTTAACTCCGTGTGTCTGTGTGTGTTTGTCTAAACTCCGTGTCTCTGTGTGTGTTTGTCTAAACTCCGTGTCTGTGTGTGTTTGTCTTAACTCCGTATCTCTGTGTGTTTGTCTAAACTCCGTGTGTCTGTGTGTGTTTGTCTAAACTCCGTGTCTCTGTGTGTTTGTCTAAACTCCGTGTCTGTGTGTGTTTGTCTAAATTCCGTGTCTCTGTGTGTGTTTGTCTAAACTCCGTGTCTATGTGTGTTTATCTTAACTCCGTGTCTGTGTGTGTTTGTCTAAACTCCGTGTCTGTGTGTGTTTGTCTTAACTCCGTGTCTGTGTGCGTTTTTTTATAAACTCCGTGTATCTTTGTGTGTGTTTGTCTAAACTCCGTGTATCTGTGTGTGTGTGTTTGTCTAAACTCCGTGTGTCTGTGTGTGTTTGTCTAAACTCTGTGTCTCTGTGTGTGTTTGTCTAAACTCCGTGTCTCTGCGTGTGTTTGTCTAAACTCCGTGTCTCTGTGTGTGTTTGTCTAAACTCCGTGTCTGTGTGTTTGTCTAAACTCCGTGTCTCTGTGTGTGTGTTGTCTTAACTCCGTGTCTGTGCGTGTTTGCCTAAACTCCGTGTCTGTGTGTGTGTTTGTCTAAACTCCGTGTCTCTGTATGTGTTTGTCTAAACTCCGTGTCTCTGTGTGTTTGTCTAAACTCCGTGTCTGTGTGTTTGTCTTAACTCCGTGTCTCTGTGTGTGTTTGTCTAAACTCCGTGTCTGTGTGTTTGTCTAAACTCCGTGTCTGTGTGTGTGTTTGTCTAAACTCCGTGTCTGTGTGTTTGTCTAAACTCCGTGTGTCTGTGTGTGTGTTTGTCTAAACTCCGTGTCTGTGTGCGTGTTTGTCTAAACTGCGTGTGTCTGTGTGTGTTTGTCTAAACTCCGTGTCTCTGTGTGTGTTTGTCTAAACTCCGTGTCTGTGTGTGTTTTTCTAAACTCCGTGTCTCTGTGTGTGTTTGTCTAAACTCCGTGTATCTCTGTGTGTGTTTGTCTAAACTCCGTGTCTCTGTGTGTTTGTCTAAACTCCGTGTCTCTGTGTGTGTTTGTCTAAACTCTGTGTCTGTGTGTGTTTGTCTAAACTCCGTGTCTCTGTGTGTTTGTCTAAACTCATTGTCTCTGTGTGTGTTTGTCTTAACTCCGTGTCTCTGTGTGTTTGTCTAAACTCCGTGTCTCTGTGTGTGTTTGTCTAAACTCCGTGTCTGTGTGTGTGTTTGTCTAAACTCCGTGTCTGTGTGTGTTTGTCTATCCTCCGTGTCTGTGTGTGTGTTTGTCTAAACTCCGTGTCTCTGTGTGTGTTTGTCTAAACTCCGTGTCTCTGTGTGTGTTTGTCTAAACTCCGTGTATCTCTGTGTGTTTGTCCAAACTCCGTGTCTCTGTGTGTGTTTGTCTTAACTCCGTGTCTGTGTGTGTTTGTCTAAACTCCGTGTATCTCTGTGTGTGTTTGTCTAAACTCCGTGTCTCTGTGTGTGTTTGTCTAAACTCTGTGTCTGTGTGTGTTTGTCTAAACTCCGTGTCTCTGTGTGTTTGTCTAAACTCCGTGTCTTTGTGTGTTTGTCTTAACTCCGTGTCTCTGTGTGTTTGTCTAAACTCCGTGTCTCTGTGTGTGTTTGTCTAAACTCCGTGTCTGTGTGTGTGTTTGTCTAAACTCCGTGTATCTCTGTGTGTGTTTGTCTAAACTCCGTGTCTGTGTGTGTTTGTCTAACCTCCGTGTCTGTGTGTGTTTGTCTAAACTCCGTGTCTCTGTGTGTGTTTGTCTAAACTCCGTGTCTCTGTGTGTGTTTGTCTAAACTCCGTGTCTGTGTGTGTTTGTCTAAACTCCGTGTCTGTGTGTGTGTTTGTCTAAACTCCGTGTATCTCTGTGTGTGTTTGTCTAAACTCCGTGTCTGTGTGTGTTTGTCTAACCTCCGTGTCTGTGTGTGTGTTTGTCTAAACTCCGTGTCTCTGTGTGTGTTTGTCTAAACTCCGTGTCTCTGTGTGTGTTTGTCTAAACTCCGTGTCTGTGTGTGTTTGTCTAAACTCCGTGTCTCTGTGTGTGTTTGTCTAAACTCCGTGTATCTCTGTGTATGTTTGTCTAAACTCCGTGTCTCTGTGTGTTTGTCTAAACTCCGTGTCTCTGTGTGTTTGTCTAAACTCTGTGTCTGTGTGTGTTTGTCTAAACTCCGTGTCTCTGTGTGTTTGTCTAAACTCCGTGTCTCTGTGTGTGTTTGTCTTAACTCCGTGTCTCTGTGTGTTTGTCTAAACTCCGTGTCTCTGTGTGTGTTTGTCTAAACTCCGTGTCTGTGTGTGTGTTTGTCTAAACTCCGTGTATCTCTGTGTGTGTCTAAACTCCGTGTCTCTGTGTGTGTTTGTCTTAACTCCGTGTCTGTTTGTCTAAACTCCGTGTCTCTGTGTGTGTTTGTCTAAACTCCGTGTCTCTGTGTGTGTTTGTCTAAACTCCGTGTCTCTGCGTGTGTTTGTCTAAACTCCGTGTCTCTGTGTGTGTTTGTCTAAACTCCGTGTCTCTGTGTGTTTGTCTAAACTCCGTGTCTCTGTGTGTGTTTGTCTAAACTCCGTGTGTCTGTGTGTGTTTGTCTAAACTCCGTGTCTGTGTGCGTCTTCGTGTACGGCTCACATTGCTTTTATGGGTTTATTTTGGTGATGTCGAAAACTTTTTTGGTTTGGCCATGTTTGTTGTAGTACGGAGTTAGACTGATGGCCTTAATCTAAGTTGTCTTGTGGTTGTTGTTGTTGTTTGACTTGCATCCCACCGGGATTTTTGCACACAGCATTGGTGTATGGTGCTTTTTCAGGAATATTTTGCTGTTTTTTTCCTGGATTTTCTGTTTGCACAGTCACATAGTCACTTTAAGATGTTTTCTTGTTCGTGTTTTTTGTTTTTTGTTTGTTGCGGTTGCACCCGATTCAAGAGCCGAATGGCTCACAGGGCTATACCAAATCAATGAAACTGAAACTGAAGGACATCACGGTTTATGTGAGGAGTGGTGGCACAGTCATCAGTGCATTTCAATGAACCAATTTCCTTCGTTTCATTGCAAACTGCGACTAACCTCAGTGGCGAGTACCCAGTGCGGTGCGTCAAACAGCAGCACTGCGGGAGATGAAGACCGCTGGCCGTGAATCTGGCCACACCACCTCTGAGCACTCTTAGAGCCTTAATAGGCGCTCGCCAACAGCCCTCGCCCCAACAGTTCGTGCAAGCAACATGAGGGTCTCTGATGAGATTTCGATTTAACGTCAAACAGCCGCGAGCGACAGGGTCATCATTAAACACAAATTACAATCATCAGCATCATCAGCATCGAGCAGCACAGCCATTATCATTAAGCTGGCAGCAGCATCATCAAGATCATCATTTTTGTCATCGTCATCTGCAGCAGCAGCAACGTCACCATAATAGGTGATCGCAAAGAGCACGTCGCCTGACGAGACGATTACCAATGGATAAGCCTGGTGATGGAGTGGCAGCCAAAGGTAGCACAACACATCAATGAGGACGCCCATCACGGAGATGGAGCGAAAAGTAATGTGCAGTGAATAGGAAAAGGTTGATTATGATCATCATTTGTGGGTATGTGTGTATATATGGCCTCTAAATGAATGTTGCGTCTATGTTTCTATGTATGTCTATGGGTCTCTTAAATGTCGAATGTATATGCATCTGTCCCTACGAATCACTATGCGTCTTTATGGGTCTGTATGTGTGTCCGTGTGTGTGTATGGGTCTCAATGTGTGTCCGTGTGTGTGTATGGGTCTCTATGTGCGTCTGTGTGTATGGGTCTCTATGTCTGTTCGTGTGTGTATGTGTCTCTTTGTGTGTCTGTGTGTGTGTATGGGTCTCAATGTGTGTCCGTGTGAGTGTATGGGTCTAGATGTCTGTCCGTGTGTGTATGGGTCTCTATGTGCGTCCGTGTGTGTATGGGTCTCTATGTCTGTCCGTGTGTGTATGTGTCTCTTTGTGTGTCTGTGTGTGTATGGGTCTCAATGTGTGTCCGTGTGTGTGTATGGGTCTCTATGTGCGTCCGTGTGTGTATGGGTCAAGATGTCTGTCCGTGTGTGTATGGGTCTCTATGTGTGTCCGTGTGTGTGTATGGGTCTCTATGTGTGTCCGTGTGTGTGTATGGGTCTGTATGTGTGTCCGTGTGTGTATGGGTCTGTATGTGTGTCCGTGTGTATGGGTCTCGATGTGTGTCCGTGTGTGTATGGGTCTCTATGTGTGTCCGTGTGTATGGGTGTCGATGTGTGTCCATGTGTGTGTATGGCTCTCTATGTGTGTCCGTGTGTGTGTATGGGTCTAGATGTCTGTCCGTGTGTGTGTATGGGTCTAGATGTCTGTCCGTGTGTGTGTATGGGTCTCTATGTGTGTCCGTGTGTGTGTATGGGTCTCTATGTGTGTCCGTGTGTGTGTATGGGTCTCTATGTGTGTCCGTGTGTGTGTATGGGTCTCAATGTGTGTCCGTGTGTGTGTATGGGTCTCTATGTGTGTCCGTGTGTGTATGGGTCTCTATGTGTGTCCGTGTGTGTGTATGGGTATCAATGTGTGTCCGTGTGTGTGTATGGGTCTGTATGTGTGCCCATGTGTATGGGTCTCGATGCGTGTCCGTGTGTGTATGGGTGTCTATGTGCATCTGTGTGTATGGTTCTCTATGTGTGTCCGTGTGTGTGTATGGTTCTCTATGTGTGTCCGTGTGTATGGGTCTCGATGTGTGTCCGGGTCTCGATGTGTGTCCATGCTCCCAGCGACAGAGCGATCCAGCGCAGCTTTTGACATGCATGCTAATGTTCATATTTGCGTTTATCTGGCGCTTATTTGAGTGATTCAGCAACTCAAAGCGCCTTACCTCCCACCTCATTGCAAACCTTCAAAGGGACCCCGGTGGTGGCTGTCTCTGTGTGGCACAAGCTGACTGAGCGTCGGTCTGCACGAGGGCATTAGTCAGCCGGTAGCGGGCGACGTTGCTGCGTGGTTTTTCCAAATTGATTAATTTGCGGAGTAAAATTTCCAACAGTCGCCAAATTTGTACCGTGACGCCGGCACACGCGGCCTACTCTTCTTCGAATGACATCACAGGAGCTTTAGCGTCCACTCTGAGTGAAGCAGACTTCCCGCAGTATTAACTCGGGCGCCCTGCTGGAATCGAAACGCGAAGCTCTGCAACAACGAGCGCTTGAGCGCGTTACTGCTCCGCGTGTCCATTATATTACCGTATTCTCCAGATTATATGACCGTATTCTCCAGATTATATGACCGTATTCTCCAGATTATATGACCGTATTCTCCAGATTATATGACCGTATTCTCCAGATTATGTGACAGTATTCTCCAGATTATATGACCGTATTCTCCAGATTATATGACCGTATTCTCCAGATTATATGACCGTATTCTCCAGATTATATGACCGTATTCTCCAGATTATATGACCGTATTCTCCTGATTTTATGACCGTATTCTCCAGATTATATGACAGTGTTCTCCAGATTATATGACCGTATTCTCCAGATTTTATGACCGTATTCTCCTGATTATATGACAGCATTCTCCAGATTATATGACCGTATTCTGCAGACTATATGACCGTATTCTGCAGATTATATGACCGTATTCTCCAGATTTTATGACCGTATTCTCCTGATTATATGACAGCATTCTCCAGATTATATGACCGTATTCTGCAGATTATATGACCGTATTCTCCAGATTATATGACCGTATTCTCCAGATTATATGACCGTATTCTCCAGATAATATGACCGTATTCTCCTAATTATATGACAGTGTTCTCCAGATTATATGACCGTATTCTCCAGATTATATGACCGTATTCTCCTGATTATATGACAGTGTTCTCCAGATTATATGACCGTATTCTCCAGATTTTATGACCGTATTCTCCAGATTATATGACAGTGTTCTCCAGATTATATGACCGTATTCACCAGATTATATGACCGTATTCTCCAGATTTTATGACCGTATTCTCCTGATTATATGACAGCATTCTCCAGATTATATGACCGTATTCTGCAGAATATATGACCGTATTCTCCAGATTATATGACCATATTCTCCAGATTATATGACCGTATTCTCCTGATTATATGACAGTGTTCTCCAAATTATATGACCGTATTCTCCAGATTATATGACCGTATTCTCCTGATTATATGACAGTGTTCTCCAGATTATATGACCGTATTCTCCAGATTTTATGACCGTATTCTCCTGATTATATGACCGTATTCTGCAGATTATATGACCGTAATCTCCAGATTTTATGACCGTATTCTCCAGATTATATGACCGTATTCTGCAGATTATATGACCGTAATCTCCAGATTATATGACCGTATTCTCCAGATTATATGACCGTATTCTCCTGATTATATGACAGTGTTCTCCAGATTATATGACAGTGTTCTCCAGATTATATGACCGTATTCTCCAGATTTTATGACCGTATTCTCCTGATTATATGACAGCATTCTCCAGATTATATGACCGTATTCTGCAGATTATATGACCGTATTCTGCAGATTATATGACCGTATTCTCCAGATTTTATGACCGTATTCTCCTGATTATATGACAGCATTCTCCAGATTATATGACCGTATTCTGCAGATTATATGACCGTATTCTCCAGATTATATGACCGTATTCTCCAGATTATATGACCGTATTCTCCAGATAATATGACCGTATTCTCCTGATTATATGACAGTGTTCTCCAGATTATATGACCGTATTCTCCAGATTATATGACCGTATTCTCCTGATTATATGACAGTGTTCTCCAGATTATATGACAGTGTTCTCCAGATTATATGACCGTATTCTCCAGATTTTATGACCGTATTCTCCTGATTATATGACAGCATTCTCCAGATTATATGACCGTATTCTGCAGATTATATGACCGTATTCTGCAGATTATATGACCGTATTCTCCAGATTTTATGACCGTATTCTCCTGATTATATGACAGCATTCTCCAGATTATATGACCGTATTCTGCAGATTATATGACCGTATTCTCCAGATTATATGACCGTATTCTCTAGATTATATGACCGTATTCTCCAGATAATATGACCGTATTCTCCTGATTATATGACAGTGTTCTCCAGATTATATGACCGTATTCTCCAGATTTTATGACCGTAATCTCCAGATTATATGACAGTGTTCTCCAGATTATATGACCGTATTCACCAGATTATATGACCGTATTCTCCAGATTTTATGACCGTATTCTCCTGATTATATGACAGCATTCTCCAGATTATATGACCGTATTCTGCAGAATATATGACCGTATTCTCCAGATTATATGACCATATTCTCCAGATTATATGACCGTATTCTCCTGATTATATGACAGTGTTCTCCAAATTATATGACCGTATTCTCCAGATTATATGACCGTATTCTCCTGATTATATGACAGTGTTCTCCAGATTATATGACCGTATTCTCCAGATTTTATGACCGTATTCTCCTGATTATATGACCGTATTCTGCAGATTATATGACCGTAATCTCCAGATTTTATGACCGTATTCTCCAGATTATATGACCGTATTCTGCAGATTATATGACCGTAATCTCCAGATTATATGACCGTATTCTCCAGATTATATGACCGTATTCTCCTGATTATATGACAGTGTTCTCCAGATTATATGACCGTATTCTCCAGATTTTATGACCGTATTCTCCAGATTATATGACCGTATTCACCAGATAATATGACCGTATTCTCCAGATTTTATGACCGTATTCTCCTGATTATATGACAGCATTCTCCAAATTATATGACCGTATTCTCCAGATTATATGACCGTATTCTCCTGATTATATGACAGTGTTCTCCAGATTATATGACCGTATTCTCCAGATTTTATGACCGTATTCTCCTGATTATATGACCGTATTCTGCAGATTATATGACCGTAATCTCCAGATTTTATGACCGTATTCTCCAGATTATATGACCGTATTCTGCAGATTATATGACCGTAATCTCCAGATTATATGACCGTATTCTCCAGATTATATGACCGTATTCTCCTGATTATATGACAGTGTTCTCCAGATTATATGACAGTGTTCTCCAGATTATATGACCGTATTCTCCAGATTTTATGACCGTATTCTCCTGATTATATGACAGCATTCTCCAGATTATATGACCGTATTCTGCAGATTATATGACCGTATTCTGCAGATTATATGACCGTATTCTCCAGATTTTATAACCGTATTCTCCTGATTATATGACAGCATTCTCCAGATTATATGACCGTATTCTGCAGATTATATGACCGTATTCTCCAGATTATATGACCGTATTCTCCAGATTATATGACCGTATTCTCCAGATAATATGACCGTATTCTCCTGATTATATGACAGTGTTCTCCAGATTATATGACCGTATTCTCCAGATTATATGACCGTATTCTCCTGATTATATGACAGTGTTCTCCAGATTATATGACCATATTCTCCAGATTTTATGACCGTATTCTCCAGATTATATGACAGTGTTCTCCAGATTATATGACCGTATTCACCAGATTATATGACCGTATTCTCCAGATTTTATGACCGTATTCTCCTGATTATATGACAGCATTCTCCAGATTATATGACCGTATTCTGCAGAATATATGACCGTATTCTCCAGATTATATGACCATATTCTCCAGATTATATGACCGTATTCTCCTGATTATATGACAGTGTTCTCCAAATTATATGACCGTATTCTCCAGATTATATGACCGTATTCTCCTGATTATATGACAGTGTTCTCCAGATTATATGACCGTATTCTCCAGATTTTATGACCGTATTCTCCTGATTATATGACCGTATTCTGCAGATTATATGACCGTAATCTCCAGATTTTATGACCGTATTCTCCAGATTATATGACCGTATTCTGCAGATTATATGACCGTAATCTCCAGATTATATGACCGTATTCTCCAGATTATATGACCGTATTCTCCTGATTATATGACAGTGTTCTCCAGATTATATGACCGTATTCTCCAGATTTTATGACCGTATTCTCCAGATTATATGACAGTATTCACCAGATTATATGACCGTATTCTCCAGATTTTATGACCGTATTCTCCTGATTATATGACAGCATTCTCCAGATTATATGACCGTATTCTGCAGAATATATGACCGTATTCTCCAGATTATATGACCATATTCTCCAGATTATATGACCGTATTCTCCTGATTATATGACAGTGTTCTCCAAATTATATGACCGTATTCTCCAGATTATATGACCGTATTTTCCTGATTATATGACCGTATTCTGCAGATTATATGACCGTAATCTCCAGATTTTATGACCGTATTCTCCAGATTATATGACCGTATTCTCCAGATTTTATGACCGTATTCTCCTGATTATATGACAGCATTCTCCAGATTATATGACCGTATTCTGCAGAATATATGACCGTATTCTCCAGATTATATGAACATATTCTCCAGATTATATGACCGTATTCTCCTGATTATATGACCGTATTCTCCTGATTATATGACCGTATTCTGCAGATTATATGACCGTAATCTCCAGATTTTATGACCGTATTCTCCAGATTATATAACCGTATTCTGCAGATTATATGACCGTAATCTCCAGATTATATGACCGTATTCTCCAGATTATATGACCGTATTCTCCAGATTATATGACCGTATTCTCCAGATTATGTGACAGTATTCTCCAGATTATATGACCGTATTCTCCAGATTATATGACCGTATTCTCCAGATTATATGACCGTATTCTCCAGATTATATGACCGTATTCTCCAGATTATGTGACAGTATTCTCCAGATTATATGACCGTATTCTCCAGATTATATGACCGTATTCTCCTGATTTTATGACCGTATTCTCCAGATTATATGACAGTGTTCTCCAGATTATATGACCGTATTCTCCAGATTTTATGACCGTATTCTCCTGATTATATGACAGCATTCTCCAGATTATATGACCGTATTCTGCAGATTATATGACCGTATTCTGCAGATTATATGACCGTATTCTCCAGATTTTATGACCGTATTCTCCTGATTATATGACAGCATTCTCCAGATTATATGACCGTATTCTGCAGATTAAATGACCGTATTCTCCAGATTATATGACCGTATTCTCCAGATTATATGACCGTATTCTCCAGATAATATGACCGTATTCTCCTAATTATATGACAGTGTTCTCCAGATTATATGACCGTATTCTCCAGATTATATGACCGTATTCTCCTGATTATATGACAGTGTTCTCCAGATTATATGACCGTATTCTCCAGATTTTATGACCGTATTCTCCAGATTATATGACAGTGTTCTCCAGATTATATGACCGTATTCACCAGATTATATGACCGTATTCTCCAGATTTTATGACCGTATTCTCCTGATTATATGACAGCATTCTCCAGATTATATGACCGTATTCTGCAGAATATATGACCGTATTCTCCAGATTATATGACCATATTCTCCAGATTATATGACCGTATTCTCCTGATTATATGACAGTGTTCTCCAAATTATATGACCGTATTCTCCAGATTATATGACCGTATTCTCCTGATTATATGACAGTGTTCTCCAGATTATATGACCGTATTCTCCAGATTTTATGACCGTATTCTCCTGATTATATGACCGTATTCTGCAGATTATATGACCGTAATCTCCAGATTTTATGACCGTATTCTCCAGATTATATGACCGTATTCTGCAGATTATATGACCGTAATCTCCAGATTATATGACCGTATTCTCCAGATTATATGACCGTATTCTCCTGATTATATGACAGTGTTCTCCAGATTATATGACAGTGTTCTCCAGATTATATGACCGTATTCTCCAGATTTTATGACCGTATTCTCCTGATTATATGACAGCATTCTCCAGATTATATGACCGTATTCTGCAGATTATATGACCGTATTCTCCAGATTATATGACCGTATTCTCCAGATTATATGACCGTATTCTCCAGATTATATGACCGTATTCTCCTGATTTTATGACCGTATTCTCCAGATTATATGACAGTGTTCTCCAGATTATATGACCGTATTCTCCAGATTTTATGACCGTATTCTCCTGATTATATGACAGCATTCTCCAGATTATATGACCGTATTCTGCAGACTATATGACCGTATTCTGCAGATTATATGACCGTATTCTCCAGATTTTATGACCGTATTCTCCTGATTATATGACAGCATTCTCCAGATTATATGACCGTATTCTGCAGATTATATGACCGTATTCTCCAGATTATATGACCGTATTCTCCAGATTATATGACCGTATTCTCCAGATAATATGACCGTATTCTCCTAATTATATGACAGTGTTCTCCAGATTATATGACCGTATTCTCCAGATTATATGACCGTATTCTCCTGATTATATGACAGTGTTCTCCAGATTATATGACCGTATTCTCCAGATTTTATGACCGTATTCTCCAGATTATATGACAGTGTTCTCCAGATTATATGACCGTATTCACCAGATTATATGACCGTATTCTCCAGATTTTATGACCGTATTCTCCTGATTATATGACAGCATTCTCCAGATTATATGACCGTATTCTGCAGAATATATGACCGTATTCTCCAGATTATATGACCATATTCTCCAGATTATATGACCGTATTCTCCTGATTATATGACAGTGTTCTCCAAATTATATGACCGTATTCTCCAGATTATATGACCGTATTCTCCTGATTATATGACAGTGTTCTCCAGATTATATGACCGTATTCTCCAGATTTTATGACCGTATTCTCCTGATTATATGACCGTATTCTGCAGATTATATGACCGTAATCTCCAGATTTTATGACCGTATTCTCCAGATTATATGACCGTATTCTGCAGATTATATGACCGTAATCTCCAGATTATATGACCGTATTCTCCAGATTATATGACCGTATTCTCCTGATTATATGACAGTGTTCTCCAGATTATATGACAGTGTTCTCCAGATTATATGACCGTATTCTCCAGATTTTATGACCGTATTCTCCTGATTATATGACAGCATTCTCCAGATTATATGACCGTATTCTGCAGATTATATGACCGTATTCTGCAGATTATATGACCGTATTCTCCAGATTTTATGACCGTATTCTCCTGATTATATGACAGCATTCTCCAGATTATATGACCGTATTCTGCAGATTATATGACCGTATTCTCCAGATTATATGACCGTATTCTCCAGATTATATGACCGTATTCTCCAGATAATATGACCGTATTCTCCTGATTATATGACAGTGTTCTCCAGATTATATGACCGTATTCTCCAGATTATATGACCGTATTCTCCTGATTATATGACAGTGTTCTCCAGATTATATGACAGTGTTCTCCAGATTATATGACCGTATTCTCCAGATTTTATGACCGTATTCTCCTGATTATATGACAGCATTCTCCAGATTATATGACCGTATTCTGCAGATTATATGACCGTATTCTGCAGATTATATGACCGTATTCTCCAGATTTTATGACCGTATTCTCCTGATTATATGACAGCATTCTCCAGATTATATGACCGTATTCTGCAGATTATATGACCGTATTCTCCAGATTATATGACCGTATTCTCTAGATTATATGACCGTATTCTCCAGATAATATGACCGTATTCTCCTGATTATATGACAGTGTTCTCCAGATTATATGACCGTATTCTCCAGATTTTATGACCGTAATCTCCAGATTATATGACAGTGTTCTCCAGATTATATGACCGTATTCACCAGATTATATGACCGTATTCTCCAGATTTTATGACCGTATTCTCCTGATTATATGACAGCATTCTCCAGATTATATGACCGTATTCTGCAGAATATATGACCGTATTCTCCAGATTATATGACCATATTCTCCAGATTATATGACCGTATTCTCCTGATTATATGACAGTGTTCTCCAAATTATATGACCGTATTCTCCAGATTATATGACCGTATTCTCCTGATTATATGACAGTGTTCTCCAGATTATATGACCGTATTCTCCAGATTTTATGACCGTATTCTCCTGATTATATGACCGTATTCTGCAGATTATATGACCGTAATCTCCAGATTTTATGACCGTATTCTCCAGATTATATGACCGTATTCTGCAGATTATATGACCGTAATCTCCAGATTATATGACCGTATTCTCCAGATTATATGACCGTATTCTCCTGATTATATGACAGTGTTCTCCAGATTATATGACCGTATTCTCCAGATTTTATGACCGTATTCTCCAGATTATATGACCGTATTCACCAGATAATATGACCGTATTCTCCAGATTTTATGACCGTATTCTCCTGATTATATGACAGCATTCTCCAAATTATATGACCGTATTCTCCAGATTATATGACCGTATTCTCCTGATTATATGACAGTGTTCTCCAGATTATATGACCGTATTCTCCAGATTTTATGACCGTATTCTCCTGATTATATGACCGTATTCTGCAGATTATATGACCGTAATCTCCAGATTTTATGACCGTATTCTCCAGATTATATGACCGTATTCTGCAGATTATATGACCGTAATCTCCAGATTATATGACCGTATTCTCCAGATTATATGACCGTATTCTCCTGATTATATGACAGTGTTCTCCAGATTATATGACAGTGTTCTCCAGATTATATGACCGTATTCTCCAGATTTTATGACCGTATTCTCCTGATTATATGACAGCATTCTCCAGATTATATGACCGTATTCTGCAGATTATATGACCGTATTCTGCAGATTATATGACCGTATTCTCCAGATTTTATAACCGTATTCTCCTGATTATATGACAGCATTCTCCAGATTATATGACCGTATTCTGCAGATTATATGACCGTATTCTCCAGATTATATGACCGTATTCTCCAGATTATATGACCGTATTCTCCAGATAATATGACCGTATTCTCCTGATTATATGACAGTGTTCTCCAGATTATATGACCGTATTCTCCAGATTATATGACCGTATTCTCCTGATTATATGACAGTGTTCTCCAGATTATATGACCATATTCTCCAGATTTTATGACCGTATTCTCCAGATTATATGACAGTGTTCTCCAGATTATATGACCGTATTCACCAGATTATATGACCGTATTCTCCAGATTTTATGACCGTATTCTCCTGATTATATGACAGCATTCTCCAGATTATATGACCGTATTCTGCAGAATATATGACCGTATTCTCCAGATTATATGACCATATTCTCCAGATTATATGACCGTATTCTCCTGATTATATGACAGTGTTCTCCAAATTATATGACCGTATTCTCCAGATTATATGACCGTATTCTCCTGATTATATGACAGTGTTCTCCAGATTATATGACCGTATTCTCCAGATTTTATGACCGTATTCTCCTGATTATATGACCGTATTCTGCAGATTATATGACCGTAATCTCCAGATTTTATGACCGTATTCTCCAGATTATATGACCGTATTCTGCAGATTATATGACCGTAATCTCCAGATTATATGACCGTATTCTCCAGATTATATGACCGTATTCTCCTGATTATATGACAGTGTTCTCCAGATTATATGACCGTATTCTCCAGATTTTATGACCGTATTCTCCAGATTATATGACAGTATTCACCAGATTATATGACCGTATTCTCCAGATTTTATGACCGTATTCTCCTGATTATATGACAGCATTCTCCAGATTATATGACCGTATTCTGCAGAATATATGACCGTATTCTCCAGATTATATGACCATATTCTCCAGATTATATGACCGTATTCTCCTGATTATATGACAGTGTTCTCCAAATTATATGACCGTATTCTCCAGATTATATGACCGTATTTTCCTGATTATATGACCGTATTCTGCAGATTATATGACCGTAATCTCCAGATTTTATGACCGTATTCTCCAGATTATATGACCGTATTCTCCAGATTTTATGACCGTATTCTCCTGATTATATGACAGCATTCTCCAGATTATATGACCGCATTCTGCAGAATATATGACCGTATTCTCCAGATTATATGAACATATTCTCCAGATTATATGACCGTATTCTCCTGATTATATGACAGTGTTCTCCAAATTATATGACCGTATTCTCCAGATTTTATGACCGTATTCTCCTGATTATATGACCGTATTCTGCAGATTATATGACCGTAATCTCCAGATTTTATGACCGTATTCTCCAGATTATATAACCGTATTCTGCAGATTATATGACCGTAATCTCCAGATTATATGACCGTATTCTCCAGATTATATGACCGTATTCTCCAGATTATATGACCGTATTCTCCAGATTATGTGACAGTATTCTCCAGATTATATGACCGTATTCTCCAGATTATATGACCGTATTCTCCAGATTATATGACCGTATTCTCCAGATTATATGACCGTATTCTCCAGATTATGTGACAGTATTCTCCAGATTATATGACCGTATTCTCCAGATTATATGACCGTATTCTCCTGATTTTATGACCGTATTCTCCAGATTATATGACAGTGTTCTCCAGATTATATGACCGTATTCTCCAGATTTTATGACCGTATTCTCCTGATTATATGACAGCATTCTCCAGATTATATGACCGTATTCTGCAGATTATATGACCGTATTCTGCAGATTATATGACCGTATTCTCCAGATTTTATGACCGTATTCTCCTGATTATATGACAGCATTCTCCAGATTATATGACCGTATTCTGCAGATTAAATGACCGTATTCTCCAGATTATATGACCGTATTCTCCAGATTATATGACCGTATTCTCCAGATAATATGACCGTATTCTCCTAATTATATGACAGTGTTCTCCAGATTATATGACCGTATTCTCCAGATTATATGACCGTATTCTCCTGATTATATGACAGTGTTCTCCAGATTATATGACCGTATTCTCCAGATTTTATGACCGTATTCTCCAGATTATATGACAGTGTTCTCCAGATTATATGACCGTATTCACCAGATTATATGACCGTATTCTCCAGATTTTATGACCGTATTCTCCTGATTATATGACAGCATTCTCCAGATTATATGACCGTATTCTGCAGAATATATGACCGTATTCTCCAGATTATATGACCATATTCTCCAGATTATATGACCGTATTCTCCTGATTATATGACAGTGTTCTCCAAATTATATGACCGTATTCTCCAGATTATATGACCGTATTCTCCTGATTATATGACAGTGTTCTCCAGATTATATGACCGTATTCTCCAGATTTTATGACCGTATTCTCCTGATTATATGACCGTATTCTGCAGATTATATGACCGTAATCTCCAGATTTTATGACCGTATTCTCCAGATTATATGACCGTATTCTGCAGATTATATGACCGTAATCTCCAGATTATATGACCGTATTCTCCAGATTATATGACCGTATTCTCCTGATTATATGACAGTGTTCTCCAGATTATATGACAGTGTTCTCCAGATTATATGACCGTATTCTCCAGATTTTATGACCGTATTCTCCTGATTATATGACAGCATTCTCCAGATTATATGACCGTATTCTGCAGATTATATGACCGTATTCTGCAGATTATATGACCGTATTCTCCAGATTTTATGACCGTATTCTCCTGATTATATGACAGCATTCTCCAGATTATATGACCGTATTCTGCAGATTATATGACCGTATTCTCCAGATTATATGACCGTATTCTCCAGATTATATGACCGTATTCTCCAGATAATATGACCGTATTCTCCTAATTATATGACAGTGTTCTCCAGATTATATGACCGTATTCTCCAGATTATATGACCGTATTCTCCTGATTATATGACAGTGTTCTCCAGATTATATGACCGTATTCTCCAGATTTTATGACCGTATTCTCCAGATTATATGACAGTGTTCTCCAGATTATATGACCGTATTCACCAGATTATATGACCGTATTCTCCAGATTTTATGACCGTATTCTCCTGATTATATGACAGCATTCTCCAGATTATATGACCGTATTCTGCAGAATATATGACCGTATTCTCCAGATTATATGACCATATTCTCCAGATTATATGACCGTATTCTCCTGATTATATGACAGTGTTCTCCAAATTATATGACCGTATTCTCCAGATTATATGACCGTATTCTCCTGATTATATGACAGTGTTCTCCAGATTATATGACCGTATTCTCCAGATTTTATGACCGTATTCTCCTGATTATATGACCGTATTCTGCAGATTATATGACCGTAATCTCCAGATTTTATGACCGTATTCTCCAGATTATATGACCGTATTCTGCAGATTATATGACCGTAATCTCCAGATTATATGACCGTATTCTCCAGATTATATGACCGTATTCTCCTGATTATATGACAGTGTTCTCCAGATTATATGACAGTGTTCTCCAGATTATATGACCGTATTCTCCAGATTTTATGACCGTATTCTCCTGATTATATGACAGCATTCTCCAGATTATATGACCGTATTCTGCAGATTATATGACCGTATTCTGCAGATTATATGACCGTATTCTCCAGATTTTATGACCGTATTCTCCTGATTATATGACAGCATTCTCCAGATTATATGACCGTATTCTGCAGATTATATGACCGTATTCTCCAGATTATATGACCGTATTCTCCAGATTATATGACCGTATTCTCCAGATAATATGACCGTATTCTCCTGATTATATGACAGTGTTCTCCAGATTATATGACCGTATTCTCCAGATTATATGACCGTATTCTCCTGATTATATGACAGTGTTCTCCAGATTATATGACCGTATTCTCCAGATTTTATGACCGTATTCTCCAGATTATATGACAGTGTTCTCCAGATTATATGACCGTATTCACCAGATTATATGACCGTATTCTCCAGATTTTATGACCGTATTCTCCTGATTATATGACAGCATTCTCCAGATTATATGACCGTATTCTGCAGAATATATGACCGTATTCTCCAGATTATATGACCATATTCTCCAGATTATATGACCGTATTCTCCTGATTATATGACAGTGTTCTCCAAATTATATGACCGTATTCTCCAGATTATATGACCGTATTCTCCTGATTATATGACAGTGTTCTCCAGATTATATGACCGTATTCTCCTGATTATATGACCGTATTCTGCAGATTATATGACCGTAATCTCCAGATTTTATGACCGTATTCTCCAGATTATATGACCGTATTCTGCAGATTATATGACCGTAATCTCCAGATTATATGACCGTATTCTCCAGATTATATGACCGTATTCTCCTGATTATATGACAGTGTTCTCCAGATTATATGACCGTATTCTCCAGATTTTATGACCGTATTCTCCAGATTATATGACCGTATTCACCAGATTATATGACCGTATTCTCCAGATTTTATGACCGTATTCTCCTGATTATATGACAGCATTCTCCAAATTATATGACCGTATTCTCCAGATTATATGACCGTATTCTCCTGATTATATGACAGTGTTCTCCAGATTATATGACCGTATTCTCCTGATTATATGACCGTATTCTGCAGATTATATGACCGTAATCTCCAGATTTTATGACCGTATTCTCCAGATTATATGACCGTATTCTGCAGATTATATGACCGTAATCTCCAGATTATATGACCGTATTCTCCAGATTATATGACCGTATTCTCCTGATTATATGACAGTGTTCTCCAGATTATATGACAGTGTTCTCCAGATTATATGACCGTATTCTCCAGATTTTATGACCGTATTCTCCTGATTATATGACAGCATTCTCCAGATTATATGACCGTATTCTGCAGATTATATGACCGTATTCTGCAGATTATATGACCGTATTCTCCAGATTTTATGACCGTATTCTCCTGATTATATGACAGCATTCTCCAGATTATATGACCGTATTCTGCAGATTATATGACCGTATTCTCCAGATTATATGACCGTATTCTCCAGATTATATGACCGTATTCTCCAGATAATATGACCGTATTCTCCTGATTATATGACAGTGTTCTCCAGATTATATGACCGTATTCTCCAGATTATATGACCGTATTCTCCTGATTATATGACAGTGTTCTCCAGATTATATGACCGTATTCTCCAGATTTTATGACCGTATTCTCCAGATTATATGACAGTGTTCTCCAGATTATATGACCGTATTCACCAGATTATATGACCGTATTCTCCAGATTTTATGACCGTATTCTCCTGATTATATGACAGCATTCTCCAGATTATATGACCGTATTCTGCAGAATATATGACCGTATTCTCCAGATTATATGACCATATTCTCCAGATTATATGACCGTATTCTCCTGATTATATGACAGTGTTCTCCAAATTATATGACCGTATTCTCCAGATTATATGACCGTATTCTCCTGATTATATGACAGTGTTCTCCAGATTATATGACCGTATTCTCCAGATTTTATGACCGTATTCTCCTGATTATATGACCGTATTCTGCAGATTATATGACCGTAATCTCCAGATTTTATGACCGTATTCTCCAGATTATATGACCGTATTCTGCAGATTATATGACCGTAATCTCCAGATTATATGACCGTATTCTCCAGATTATATGACCGTATTCTCCTGATTATATGACAGTGTTCTCCAGATTATATGACCGTATTCTCCAGATTTTATGACCGTATTCTCCAGATTATATGACCGTATTCACCAGATTATATGACCGTATTCTCCAGATTTTATGACCGTATTCTCCTGATTATATGACAGCATTCTCCAGATTATATGACCGTATTCTGCAGAATATATGACCGTATTCTCCAGATTATATGACCATATTCTCCAGATTATATGACCGTATTCTCCTGATTATATGACAGTGTTCTCCAAATTATATGACCGTATTCTCCAGATTATATGACCGTATTCTCCTGATTATATGACAGTGTTCTCCAGATTATATGACCGTATTCTCCTGATTATATGACCGTATTCTGCAGATTATATGACCGTAATCTCCAGATTTTATGACCGTATTCTCCAGATTATATGACCGTATTCTGCAGATTATATGACCGTAATCTCCAGATTATATGACCGTATTCTCCAGATTATATGACCGTATTCTCCTGATTATATGACAGTGTTCTCCAGATTATATGACCGTATTCTCCAGATTTTATGACCGTATTCTCCAGATTATATGACCGTATTCACCAGATTATATGACCGTATTCTCCAGATTTTATGACCGTATTCTCCTGATTATATGACAGCATTCTCCAAATTATATGACCGTATTCTCCAGATTATATGACCGTATTCTCCTGATTATATGACAGTGTTCTCCAGATTATATGACCGTATTCTCCTGATTATATGACCGTATTCTGCAGATTATATGACCGTAATCTCCAGATTTTATGACCGTATTCTCCAGATTATATGACCGTATTCTGCAGATTATATGACCGTAATCTCCAGATTATATGACCGTATTCTCCAGATTATATGACCGTATTCTCCTGATTATATGACAGTGTTCTCCAGATTATATGACAGTGTTCTCCAGATTATATGACCGTATTCTCCAGATTTTATGACCGTATTCTCCTGATTATATGACAGCATTCTCCAGATTATATGACCGTATTCTGCAGATTATATGACCGTATTCTGCAGATTATATGACCGTATTCTCCAGATTTTATGACCGTATTCTCCTGATTATATGACAGCATTCTCCAGATTATATGACCGTATTCTGCAGATTATATGACCGTATTCTCCAGATTATATGACCGTATTCTCCAGATTATATGACCGTATTCTCCAGATAATATGACCGTATTCTCCTGATTATATGACAGTGTTCTCCAGATTATATGACCGTATTCTCCAGATTATATGACCGTATTCTCCTGATTATATGACAGTGTTCTCCAGATTATATGACCGTATTCTCCAGATTTTATGACCGTATTCTCCAGATTATATGACAGTGTTCTCCAGATTATATGACCGTATTCACCAGATTATATGACCGTATTCTCCAGATTTTATGACTGTATTCTCCTGATTATATGACAGCATTCTCCAGATTATATGACCGTATTCTGCAGAATATATGACCGTATTCTCCAGATTATATGACCATATTCTCCAGATTATATGACCGTATTCTCCTGATTATATGACAGTGTTCTCCAAATTATATGACCGTATTCTCCAGATTATATGACCGTATTCTCCTGATTATATGACAGTGTTCTCCAGATTATATGACCGTATTCTCCAGATTTTATGACCGTATTCTCCTGATTATATGACCGTATTCTGCAGATTATATGACCGTAATCTCCAGATTTTATGACCGTATTCTCCAGATTATATGACCGTATTCTGCAGATTATATGACCGTAATCTCCAGATTATATGACCGTATTCTCCAGATTATATGACCGTATTCTCCTGATTATATGACAGTGTTCTCCAGATTATATGACCGTATTCTCCAGATTTTATGACCGTATTCTCCAGATTATATGACCGTATTCACCAGATTATATGACCGTATTCTCCAGATTTTATGACCGTATTCTCCTGATTATATGACAGCATTCTCCAGATTATATGACCGTATTCTGCAGAATATATGACCGTATTCTCCAGATTATATGACCATATTCTCCAGATTATATGACCGTATTCTCCTGATTATATGACAGTGTTCTCCAAATTATATGACCGTATTCTCCAGATTATATGACCGTATTTTCCTGATTATATGACCGTATTGTGCAGATTATATGACCGTAATCTCCAGATTTTATGACCGTATTCTCCAGATTATATGACCGTATTCTCCAGATTTTATGACCGTATTCTCCTGATTATATGACAGCATTCTCCAGATTATATGACCGTATTCTGCAGAATATATGACCGTATTCTCCAGATTATATGACCATATTCTCCAGATTATATGACCGTATTCTCCTGATTATATGACAGTGTTCTCCAAATTATATGACCGTATTCTCCAGATTTTATGACCGTATTCTCCTGATTATATGACCGTATTCTGCAGATTATATGACCGTAATCTCCAGATTTTATGACCGTATTCTCCAGATTATATGACCGTATTCTGCAGATTATATGACCGTAATCTCCAGATTATATGACCGTATTCTCCAGATTATATGACCGTATTCTCCTGATTATATGACAGTGTTCTCCAGATTATATGACCGTATTCTCCAGATTATATGACCGTATTCTCCTGATTATATGACAGTGTTCTCCAGATTATATGACCGTATTCTCCAGATTTTATGACCGTATTCTCCAGATTATATGACAGTGTTCTCCAGATTATATGACCGTATTGTCCAGATTTTATGACCGTATTCTCCAGATTATATGACCGTATTCTCCAGATTATATGACCGTATTCTCCAGATTATATGACCGTATTCTCCAGATTATATGACCGTATTCTCCTGATTATATGACCGTATTCTCAGATTATATGACTGTATTCTCCAGATTTTATGACCGTATTCTCCTGATTATATGACCGTATTCTGCAGATTATATGACCGTATTCTCCTGATTATATGACCGTATTCTCCAGATTATATGACCGTATTCTGCAGATTATATGACCGTAATCTCCAGATTATATGACCGTATTCTCCAGATTATATGACCGTATTCTCCTGATTATATGACAGTGTTCTCCAGATTATATGACCGTATTCTCCAGATTTTATGACCGTATTCTCCAGATTATATGACAGTGTTCTCCAGATTATATGACCGTATTGTCCAGATTTTATGACCGTATTCTCCAGATTATATGACCGTATTCTCCAGATTATATGACCGTATTCTCCAGATTATATGACCGTATTCTCCTGATTATATGACAGTGTTCTCCAGATTATATGGCCGTATTCTCCAGATTTTATGACCGTATTCTCCTGATTATATGACAGCATTCTCCAGATTATATGACCGTATTCTGCAGATTATATGACCGTATTCTCCAGATTATATGACCGTATTCTCCAGATTATATGACCGTATTCTCCAGGTTATATGACCGTATTCTCCTGATTATATGACAGTGTTCTCCAGATTATATGACCGTATTCTCCAGATTATATTACCGTATTATCCTGATTATATTACAGTGTTCTCCAGATTATATGACCGTATTCTACAGATTTTATGACCGTATTCTCCTGATTATATGACAGCATTCTCCAGATTATATGACCGTATTCTGCAGATTATATGACCGTAATCTCCAGATTATATGACCGTATTCTCCAGATTATATGACCGTATTCTCCAGATTATATGACCGTATTCTCCTGATTATATGACAGTGTTCTCCAGATTATATGACCGTATTCTCAGATTATTTGACCGTATTCTCCTGATTATATGACAGTGTTCTCCAGATTATATGACCGTATTCTCCAGATTTTATGACCGTATTCTCCTGATTATATGACAGCATTCTCCAGATTATATGACCGTATTCTGCAGATTATATGACCGTATTCTCCAGATTATATGACCGTATTCTCCAGATTATATGACCGTATTCTCCTAATTATATGACCGTATTCTCCTGATTATATAACCGTATTCTCCAGATTATATGACCGTATTCTCCAGATTATATGACGGTATTCTCCAGATTATATGACCGTATTCTCCAAATTATATGACCTATTCTCCTGATTATATGACAGTATTCTCCAGATTATATGACCGTATTCTCCTGATTATATGACCGTATTCAACAGATTATATAACCGTATTCTCCAGATTATATGACCGTATTCTCCAGATGATATGACCGTATTTTCCAGATTATATGACAGTATTCTCTATATTATATGACCCTATTCACCAGATTATATGAACGTATTCTCCAGATTATATGACAGTATTCTCCAGATTATATTACCGTATTCTCCTGATTATATTACCGTATTCTGATTATATAACAGTATTGTCCAGCTAATATGACCGTTTTCTCCTGATTATATGACCGTATTCTCCTGATTATATGACAGTATTCTCCAGATTATATGACCGTATTCTCCTGATTATATGACCGTATTCTCCAGATTATATGACCGTATTCTCCAGATTATATGACAGTATTCTCTAGATTATATGACCGTATTCTCCTGATTATATGGCCGTATTCTCCAGATTATATGACCGTATTCTCCAGATTATAATGTGTCATGCACCTCAATAAAGTAGATGTCCTGTCAGTGTGGGCGTGTATGTGTGCCTGGGTATTGTGTCATCAATCATCTGGTACAGATACAATGATCGATGCCCGGGTGCGGTCAATGGGTCGCTTCTTATTGGTCAACCATGTTCTGTATGCTCTGATCTGGTTATTGATTCTCACTGCCTGGGTATGTTATATCATCAATAACTCCCCTCCCTCCACTCCCCAGGAGTGATTGGGCAGTTGTGTGTGCTTATGCCGAGCTGCGGATTGGCAGCAGAGGTCTCGTTCCGAATCAGTCGAGCGGTATTTTCTCTTCATCGGCTGTGTAATGCTGTGTGAGAGCTAACTGGTCCGTCACTCCACATGAGGCTCTGGGGTCTTGTCGGCCACAGTCATACCCCCCCTCCTCTCTTTTCCCTGTGCTAAAGCAACCTGGACACCTTCACAGAAGCACCTGCGCTGGCTTAAAACATTCAGGCTGGCCTGCCTATCATTCATCCGTGGTTTAACCAGATCCATCCTCGTGTTATGGTCTAGTATAGACAGTATTGGCAGAGTTGCGTGTGTGGCTGTTAATAGGTGTGTAACTGTGGGGAGCGGTGGCACAGTGGTTAGCGCGCTGTACTATAAAACCTGGCGACTCGAATTCGATTCCTGCTCATGACCAACATTTATTGATGATTGACTTAAAGCTTTCGTGACTGCAGTAATTCATACGTGATTTGAAGCTATCGTGACTGCAGGAATTACTCTTTGGTTCTTTCGGTAAAGTTACGTAGAAAGAAAATAAATTAAATAGAATACACAAGCAGTCGTCATCAGGTAGAACTAAATTTGAGAGAGAGACAAAACACAGACACTGAGACACACAGACAGACACACAAGCAGAGGGAGAGAGACACACACAACATTGACACACAGAGACCCAATGGCTCTGTGTCGTGGCCTTAAAAACACATAGAGAGAGGTGGGTCTGCTGGAGCAGATAAATTAGCATGGCAATGAGAGAGCTGCGTGGAAATCCACCCCGCGGCGGCAAGGGGAGAGAAAGACCCAGAAAGCCTGCTACTTTTTTTTCGAAGAATTCACACTCTTTGGGTCTTTCGGTAAAGTCACGTAGATAGAAAGAGAAAAAAATAGATTTTTAAATTTATTTTTCTAAAGTCACGTAGATATAAAAATAAGAAAAAATAAAAAAGTTTATTATTTTTATTATTATTTTTTCTATCTACGTGACTTTACCGAAAATCCCAAAGAGTATTTATTGATGAATATCTGAACCGGCCCTGGGTCACCCCTAGGTCGACTCAGCCTTAAATTACTGGACATCTGTGAAAAATAGTTTCATTGCTCATCCTATTTTTCGTACAATTACATATTCTGATTCTGATCAACTTAGTACCAGCAGGAAATAGTGAGACAGACGATGTTTAGGGCAAATGTTCTGCTCTGCCGAATTGCACTCCCGCCTCGCCCAAGTGATGAGCGTTCTCCTTGCAAGAGCCGCCGCCGTGTCCAGCTCATGACTGGGAGCTCCCTGACCTCTCACTCCTGCTCCCGTCCTCACCAGCTATTCGCCAAAAGGCATTGAGAATGCGCTGGGAGATGTTATTTCCACAGTAGATTCCTTTTTCACGATTTAACTTATTGTGGAGATGTCGTTGCACGCCAGCCTACCGCGCGGTTCTTGACAGAATGGGGCCTTCGTCCAATGGAGATCGGCACATCTGATAGCAGGGTTGGCTAAATACGGTACGAACGAGGTTCAGCATACATACAGTTGTTTGGAGATATCATGGCGCTGCAGCCCTCAATCATCTTTGCAGCTGCTGTTGGCATTCTGACGTCTTCTTCTGACGTCTTCTTCCGCCCGCATTGCTGTGGGCTGGGCACGCTCATTGCGATGGCGGCCCACGCTTGGCATGGCACAGCAACGGGCGAGGGTGTTTGTGACTTTTCAAGAGGAACAGTGCTGCCATCGCTACCACATCATGGTGCTTCTGCTGCTGGCTCCGTGACTGCTTTGTTAATTATTAGACTGACACTGCTCGATTCGCAGCTACACGTTCACTGACGGGCCAATTCTCTGTTCGCCACCTGTGGACCTGCCGGGCAGCAGTGGAGCTGTGCCCCCAGTGAAGGACGCTCATGGGCAGTGGGAGGCAGTCGCCCTCCAACAACGGAGGGCGGAGGAGCGACTCTCACAACAACGAGCAGAGCACCGGGTGGCTAAAGCACAGCAAGTTGGCACAGTAGGGGGAACAGGTGGTGCATCAGCTAGTCATCTCAGTCAGTCAACCCATGGCACCTGGGTCTGTCCCGAGACCTCCTGACAGCGAGCCTTTGACACTTCACGTGGCCTCAAAGTGCACCTGGCCTGGCAGTGGCGAATGGCGGGTATTGGTCTCTATGTGTGTATCTCTCTTTGCATATCTCTTTGTACGTGTATGTCTCTATATGTGTATCTCTCTTTGCATATCTCTTTGTACGTGTATGTCTCTATGTGTGTATCTCTCTTTGCATATCTCTATGTATGTATGTGTGTGTCTCTATGTGTATCTGTTTGTGTGTGTGCAATCCTAGCCGCGTGTTGTTTTCTTCTCTTATCGCTGCGAACACGCGTGGGAGCCCGCGCCCCGCGGTCTCCGCTTCTGCACCGCGACCTCTTCACTTCCCCTAGCTCACTCAACGATCCGGAATCCAGAATGTAACACTTCAGGATCCGGGTTTTATGCTTTGTCGCTCCAGGAACTCGGAAAACATGAACCTGGATCTCTGGCTCCTGGCTCCAGCATCTGTGGACCCAGACTCCGGGATCGAGGAATCACGTATCCATAAATCGTGGCTTAAGGAACCAGATATCCAAGATCTAGGAATCTATTACTCCAGCATAATAGGTTCCATTGATGCCGGAACCGGGTCCAACATCTACAACCACAAAAAGCAGCCAAATATCAACTAACACCACCATCATCAAAACAACTACAACAATCCAACAACTACCACCACAGCTCCAACTACAATACTACAACCAAAACTACCTCATCAGCAATCACCACCATCACAGAAAACGGAAAAGCAACAGCAACAACCATCACAACAACCAAATCAACAACCATCACAACAACCATCACAACAACCAAAACAACCACCAATAACTGCCACCACAATAAGACAACGTGCCAAAACAACTACCACCACAACAAGAACAACAACCGCATCATCACCACACCACCCCAGCAACAACCACCACCGCCACCACCACAGCAATAACAAAAATGACAGTAGCAGCAGCAGCAGCAGGCGCCACGATGACCGCAGCGGGAGGGAAGAGCGGCCCCGAGACGGGAGCCCCGGGTCCCCTCGCTCCACATTTCCTGCAAACTCCCCCCCACCCCACGCTCTCCCTCCTCCCTCCCCGAGCCCCCACTGCTGATGCTTGTTGTTGTTGATTCACTGGGGGTGATCGCTGTTCCTCGGTCCGCGCGCAACAGGGGAGAGAGAGGGGCGCCGAGAGGAGAGAGGGTGAGTGGTGGGGTGAGTGAATAAGCGGCAGAGTGAGTGGTGTAATTAGTGATTGAGTGAAGAGGGTGAACGAGTGAATGATGGGAAAAGTGAGTGGTGGGTGAGTGAGTTTTGAAATTAGTGGTGGTATAGGTGAATGGTAGAAGGAGTTGTGAGGTGAGCGGTGGGTAAAGTGAGCGTGAGCGAAAGGGTGAGTAAACTCACCTCACCGCTTATGGGTGTGTAGTGGTGGGGGAAAGGGTGAGTGAGTAAATTGGTGAGCGAGCTATTGAGTATGGTGGTGAGCTGATTGTGATGAGTGGTGGTGAGCTGATTGTGATGAGTGGTGGTGCTGGAGAGAGTGATTGAGCGAGTGCTTGACTGAACTGTCTGCAGTTCTATTGGCCGCTAAGGGGGGGGGGGGGGGGGGGCCTTCCCCTCCCCCGCGTGGTCTCGCCCGGCAGATGAAATTGGCTTTTGCTGGGAACTGGATCCCAACTCGCAGCGTCGACATGAGCGGCTCCCGAGGCCAGCAGCCCCCTGCCCACACACAGGTGCGCTAATGTGTGTCTGTCGACGTTTCTGTGTCCTGCCCACACACAGGTGCGCTAATGTGTGTCTGTCGACGTGTCTGTGTCCTGCCCACACACAGGTGCGCTAATGTGTGTCTGTCGACGTTTCTGTGTCCTGCCCACACACAGGTGCGCTAATGTGTGTCTGTCGACGTGTCTGTCTGTGTCCTGCCCACACACAGGTGCGCTAATGTGTGTCTGTCGACGTGTCTGTCTGTGTCCTGCCCACACACAGGTGCGCTAATGTGTGTCTGTCGACATGTCTGTCTGTGTGTGTCCCGCTATGTTGTGGGGAGCGGTGGTGTCGCGGTTCTCTTGAGTTCAATTCCCGCTCACGGCCAACACCAGTGACGATTATCTGAACCGGTCCTGGGCTTCCCCGAGGTCGACTCAGCCTCAAATGAATACCTGGTGCGGTGTGGAAACATCGTCACTAGAGAGACAAAGGCAGCTGTGCGTGATTCTGGCCACCCACCCCCTCCTGTGCCGTACCGGCTTTCATAGGTGCTTGCTAACAGCACTTGCTCGTACAGTCTGTGTAAGGCTATACGGGGGTATTTGTCTTTGTGTGCGTGTTGATTCGAATCGTCAGACAGACTGCGATGTGACTCCGCGAGGAGCCTTGGTGGCATTCCTCGCGGCCTGATCTGTCCCGTGAACTCGTGCCAGCCTTTCTGACCTCACGTGACGGCCTCTCAGTGCACCTAGCTTGGCACAGGCGCTGTGTGTGCGAGCCGCAGATAAGAACCGAGACCCAAACTCAGACGCGTTGCGTTTTGCTCAGAGGAAGTTGGAGCGCGTAACGAGATCAGCGAAGAGATTGGGATTCATGAGTCATGGTGGGAGGAGGAGGAGGGATGGGCGGGCCCAACACACAATGCCATCCCGACTCAGCCCATGGAACACACGAGTGACCACGAGTGACATACACCATCACCACCACCAACCACCACACAGAGAGGGGTTCACTGGGACGGGGGACAGAGCGACACGGGCCTCCCCCTCCCTCTCATTCTTCTCCCCTCATCACTCAACTCTCCCCTCGACCGCCACTCCTCACATCACCACCTCACCCGATTCAAGAGCCGAATGGCTCACAGGGCTATACGAAAATAAATCAACTGAAAACTGAAACTGGTCAATACAGTGGGTGCAGTAATTGTGGAACGCCGCTCGCCGGCGTCACGGTCCAAATCGGAGCAGATCGCCTGGGTAGAGAACGAGCCACAGAAGATCGACAGAACGACTTCTGAGGTCACTTTAACAGAGTCGTCCTGTCTTCCACTCCCCTCCTCCTCCCACTCCTGCGGTGTTTGTGATTGAGAGCGGCGACCAGAGCGTGCGGTCTGGAGCGCTGGGTGGCGTGGTGGCTATTGGGACTCGTGAATAAATGAACAAGCCGGGGGCCTCTCCTCGACACACTCGTGGAGGGGACTTCATGGGCCCTGGGCACAGTGGTCCCCACGTGACCCTCAAATCGTGAATGTGTCCCAGTCTTTGAGCTGGAACTTAACCAAACTGAGTGATAAACTAAATTATACGTGAGGGAGTTTTCACATCGAGCGTCTAAAGGAACTCTGCTCTGTCCTCTCTCCGTCCGTTCTTCTCATCGCCCTCCTCTCCAATTCCCTTCATGTCCTCCCTGTCTGATTCCCGCAGGACACCCCTGACCTCAAGGTGACCTCTCCCCTGCGCACTCGACCCAAACCTCCCTCCAGCTTCATCGGGAAGCTCCAGGTGAGTGGCGCCACGTGCCGCTCAGGTTTATCGCTAGCTTCGGTCGACGTTCCCAACTCCATAATCAGTCGTTTTCTGCTCCCATTTTGAAATAAATTAAGCCACGCTCCGACGCTGACACCTCAGCTAGACCGAGCTTCGAGGGAGCTCGTCTGTTCCGCGTTAACCCCGCGACCTCGAGCAAACTGAGGCGACTACGTGAAGTGCCCACTGCAGAGAGGGCCACGCGGCCCAGGATCCCAGCGTTCCGAGACCCACCACCCCGCCCAGCTCGCTTGGACCGCTTGGCCGGTTCATAATTTGTCGTTATTTCCCCAATTTCATCCCACGGGACGATTTATCCAGTCGGGAATCTCGCGGAGAAGAAAAAAACTCTCTGTGTTAGAGAACAGCTCATGGAAGCAGATATTGCAGAGCTACCTCTGAGACCTCTAGCCCACACCCAGTCGAGCGCAGCACTCTAGCTTCTGCTCTGCCCATGAGAGTAGGGTTCGTTACGTGATGGTGTGACTGATATTTTCAATCTCAGATCTAGAATTTTGCCAAATTAAGTGCAGAACTAAATTTAAAGTTTCGTTCATGCAGTCTTTGGTGACCGGGCTGAGAACGTAATTTCACTACGCTGGAGAACCGGGTTTAATAAAGTTCAGTCTGTGTGAGTCTATGGATCTCATTGTTAATCTATGGCTCTCTGTGTTAGTCTATCAGTCTCTGTGCGAGTCTATGGGTCTCTGTTTGAGTCTATGGGTGCGAGTCTAGGGTCTCTGTTTGAGTCTATGGGACTCTATGCGAGTCTTTGGGTCTCTGTGTGAGTCTATGGGTGTCTGTGTGAGTTTATGGGTCTCCGTCTGAGTCAATCGAACTCTGCGTGAGTCTATGAGACCCCTGTGTAATGTCGGTAGTTGGGGCTGGAATCTCGGATCCCAGCGATGCCGACTCCACAGCCTGACCTCTGAGCTACTCGGACACCTACACGCCGGCTCAGCTGTAAGTGGTCATGGGGATGTGGCATCAGTCATGTGGCCCTAACCCTAACACTCTGCCCCCCCCCCCCCCCCAGGCAAGCCTGGTGCTCCCCCCCTCGGCGCTCTCCCCACCCTCCTGCAACTCCGCGGTGAAGCGGTGGTCGGCCCCCGCGGGCTCCACCACTCAACTCTCCCCACTCGCCCCCCTCTCCCCCTCCGCGTCCCTCTCCCCCTGCTCCCCCGTGCGCCGTTTCCACCTGGGGACACGGCCCCTCTCCCCTCAGCCGGGTCCCGAGCCCCCAGCGGGGCCCGAGGTCCCAACAGGCACAGAGAGTCTCGGGTCCGAGACGGCAGGTCGAGAGACACTGCCCAGTCTCAACAAGGTAGGTGACGGCCTGCGCCTCTCCCTTGTGTCCTCTCTAGCTTCCTCTCTCCCTGGGTGGGTGGTGGGAAGTGGTGATTTGGTGGTGATGGGTGGGTGCTGAGTAAGTGGTTTGGGTGGTCGCTGGGTGGGTGGTGGTGAACCCAGCCGTGCAAGGGTGGGTGGTTACACTAAATTAAAATTAATACACTTGCTGTACTGCCATGCCCCGGCAGACTAGGAGATGACGATCACGACACACGTCCAATATAAGAGTGGCAGTGCCGCCCGGTCATGTTCACACGCCATTTTCATCGAAGCTGCTCGCGGCTTCACACTCACAATGCATATTACTCCCTGCACATTATTCACAACATAGTTGTTGTCCTCTGGAAAGACTCGACCCCCGCCATATGAACGTGGGATTTCCACCGCTAGCCCAGAGGTGTACACCGAAGCACCAGTGCCCGATGCTCGTTGTTGAGACATTGGCGCTGCTCAGGAACTTGCTCCAAGCCAAACCTGGTGTTGGGGAAATTTACTCTAAAACTCCAAACGTCATCGGGAGCAACTTGCGAATCCCACTGTTCACTGCTCCCCACATCGTCACTGGGACCCAGGGTTCACCCTGCACCCAGGCGCAGGGTTAATAGTCCTCACCTACCTACCTCCCTCCCTCACCTCCCTCCCTCACTTCCCTCCCTCTCTTTCTCCCAGGGTCGCCCACGCCATTCAGGTAAGCGGCGTCTCCCCAGCCGCTCCTCACTGAAGGCGGCGGCGACGCCGGTGGCAGTGGAACTAGCGATGAGAAGCAATGGGGGTGAGAGCCGGGGTCAGGAGGACGATGTAGAGAAGAAGGAGAAGCATGAGGAGAAAGCGGATGACAAGGAGAACAAGGAGGGGGAGCAGAGTAGCCCTGATCCTCACGAGGGTGCGGAGCAGACAAGCGAAGAAACTGCAACTGGGGTTGAGTGCGACGGCGGTGCAGGAGGTGAAGGAGGTGGGGGTGAGGAAGAAAAAGTGGGAGAGGAAGCAGGAGACACAGGAAAAATGAGGCCTGGGGTGGCAACCTCTGTGAATGAAGATGTGGAAGAGGAGGAGGAAGACGAGGTGTTTGTGTTGGAAGAGTGAGATTCAGGTTCCTTGCTTTCGTGAACACTTTGTCAGTCCATGGGTGTCAATGCAACTCTGTGTCTCATTGTGAATTTGTGGGACTCCACATAAGCGTATGGGTCTCCATGTCGGTCTCTATCTCAGTCTATGGGTTTTTATATAAGTCTATAGGTCTATATATAAGGCATTGGTAACTCGGCTGAGACCATCAACTCACTGCACTTGCGAACTCGGTTTAATCACAGGCAGCGCCTGCTCCCCGCATTGCACCGCAGGATCTCCTTTGAGACACCCGGTCAGCCCTTGTCTGCCTCGTTTGTTCGTCCGTCTCGTTTGCAGTGTCTGCATAATCTGTGTCGTGTGCCTTCATTCGGGTTGTACATTGTTGTGATTTGCATCGTAGGCCATCGGTTCCCGTGCTCGCGATCCGACCGTGCCAGACGCGATGTCCGTGATGATCAGCTCTGACCCGCTAATAAAATTGCCTCCCATCCTTTCCTCAGAAGCGCCCGCCTCCTTCCCTCTCGGCTCCCCGTGTTTACCAAGCAACGCAATACTTGCTCTGACTCCGTAATAATAATAATGAATAATAACTTACTTTTATATCCAGGATATTATTTCTTATCTATCCAGGAGAGCCACACGGAGTCCAAGGACTGATTTCAGCAGGGGTCTGCTGCTGCTGTATTGGTCTTTTTATTTCAAGATGTTTTCAGCAAATGATGGGTTGTGTTTATTAACAGACGGGCGATTAGTTCATTTGCTGTAATGCCTTATCGTGGCAGATTCATATCATGGCTCCCTCTCGACGCTCACGGGAAGGGAGTTTCACGACATCTGTGCGATTCACGAACTATCGCCTCCAGTGCTATGGGGGGGGAGGTGGGGGAAGGGGTGGGAGAGGTGGCGGGAGGTGGGGGAAGGGGTGGGAGAGGTGGGGGAAGGGGTGGGAGAGGTGGGGGGAGGGGTGGGAGAGGTGGAGGAAGGGGTGGGAGAGGTGGAGGGAGGGGTGGGAGAGGTGGGGGAAGGGGTGGGAGAGGTGGAGGAAGGGGTGGGAGAGGTGGGGGGAGGGGTGGGAGAGGTGGGGGAAGGGGTGGGAGAGGTGGAGGAAGGGGTGGGAGAGGTGGGGGAAGGGGTGGGGGGAGGGGTGGGAGAGGTGGAGGAAGGGGTGGGAGAGGTGGGGGAAGGGGTGGGAGAGGTGGGGGAAGAGGTGGGGGGAGGGGTGGGAGAGGTGGAGGAAGGGGTGGGAGTTGTGGGGGCAGGCGTGGGAGAGGTGGAGGAAGGGGTGGGAGAGGTGGGGGGAGGGGTGGGAGTTGTGGGGGCAGGCGTGGGAGAGGTGGGGGGAGGGGTGGGAGAGGTGGGGGGAGGGAGGGGTGGGAGAGGTGGGGGGAGGGAGGGTGGGAGAGGTGGAGGAAGGGGTGGGAGAGGTGGGGGGAGGGAGGGGTGGGAGAGGTGGAGGAAGGGGTGGGAGAGGTGGGGGGAGGGGTGGGAGAGGTGGGGGGAGGGAGGGGTGGGAGAGGTGGAAGAAGGGCTGGGAGAGGTGGGGGAAGGGGTGGGAGAGGTGGAGGAAGGGGTGGGAGAGGTGGGGGGAGGGGTGGGAGAGGTGGGGGAAGGGGTGGGAGAGGTGGAGGAAGGGGTGGGAGAGGTGGGGGAAGGGGTGGGGGGAGGGGTGGGAGAGGTGGAGGAAGGGGTGGGAGAGGTAAGGGAAGGGGTGGGAGAGGTGGGGGAAGAGGTGGGGGGAGGGGTGGGAGAGGTGGAGGAAGGGGTGGGAGTTGTGGGGGCAGGCGTGGGAGAGGTGGAGGAAGGGGTGGGAGAGGTGGGGGGAGGGGTGGGAGTTGTGGGGGCAGGCGTGGGAGAGGTGGGGGGAGGGGTGGGAGAGGTGGGGGGAGGGAGGGGTGGGAGAGGTGGGGGGAGGGAGGGTGGGAGAGGTGGAGGAAGGGGTGGGAGAGGTGGGGGGAGGGAGGGGTGGGAGAGGTGGAGGAAGGGGTGGGAGAGGTGGGGGGAGGGGTGGGAGAGGTGGGGGGAGGGAGGGGTGGGAGAGGTGGAAGAAGGGCTGGGAGAGGTGGGGGAAGGGGTGGGAGAGGTGGAGGAAGGGGTGGGAGAGGTGGGGGGAGGGGTGGGAGAGGTGGGGGAAGGGGTGGGAGAGGTGGAGGAAGGGGTGGGAGAGGTGGGGGAAGGGGTGGGGGGAGGGGTGGGAGAGGTGGAGGAAGGGGTGGGAGAGGTAAGGGAAGGGGTGGGAGAGGTGGGGGAAGAGGTGGGGGGAGGGGTGGGAGAGGTGGAGGAAGGGGTGGGAGTTGTGGGGGCAGGCGTGGGAGAGGTGGAGGAAGGAGTGGGAGAGGTGGGGGGAGGGGTGGGAGTTGTGGGGGCAGGCGTGGGAGAGGTGGGGGGAGGGGTGGGAGAGGTGGGGGGAGGGAGGGGTGGGAGAGGTGGGGGGAGGGAGGGTGGGAGAGGTGGAGGAAGGGGTGGGAGAGGTGGGGGGAGGGGTGGGAGAGGTGGGGGGAGGGAGGGGTGGGAGAGGTGGAAGGAGGGGTGGGAGAGGTGGGGGGAGGGAGGGGTGGGAGGGGTGGGGGAAGGGGTGGGAGGGGTGGGAGGGGTGGGGGAAGGGGTGGGAGGGGTGGGAGGGCTGGGGGAAGGGGTGGGAGAGGTGGGGGGATCTGTGGGGGGATCTGTGGGGGGAGGGGTGGGAGAATAGATGAGCGTTATTGAAGCTGTCGTTATGGAAGAGATGAGAAAAGGAAGATGACCAGCACAATAAGAGGAAGCGGAGCAATGTGAGGAGTGAGAGGAGGGTGGAGGAATGGGGGAGGGGGAGGCTGGGGCCACTGAAAGAGCAGGAGGAGCAGGGAGAGCATAAAGCGAAGAGGTGGGGGAGCGTTGGGGGAGGGAGGGGGGAGGGAGAGAGAGAGCCGCGGACCCGAGGCTGTGCAAACTGAAAGCGGCGTCCATTATTGCTCCGACCGAGAATGCTGCACACGGACTACAGCGCGCAGGCTGTCACGCAGAGTGGCACAGTCAGGCTGTAGCGCGTAGCTTGTCACGCAGAGTGGCACAGTCAGGCTGTAGCGCGTAGTTTGTCACGCAGAGTGGCACAGTCAGGCTGTAGACAGACTCCTGCCCAGGAGGAGCCTCTCTACTCGGCCATGAATCCGCTGCTTCTGTTGCTGCTGCTACTGCCCAGTCTCTGCTCGATTCTCGTGTGCGCGACTGGTGAGTCTGTCTACGAATCCATCTTGCCCCCTCCTACACCCCGTTCTTTCCTCCATCTTTCTATTCCCTCCTCCTAATCCACCGTTTCCACAGATTCCACCGATCTCTCCTATCGGATATACTTGAGCAGCACTTAACACCAGATGATGATGCCCCTGATGACAATCGTTCGTGATGAGGGTCAAATTGATTTCCTGTTCAAACGAGCATTGAGCAGTTGCTCATCTGTTTGCAGCCCTGCAGTGCTAGTGGCGGACATTCCGTATTCTTATGACAGGGATAGAGGCTGGGAGATGGGCGTGATCGACTCATTCACCCACAACCAAAATTTGAACTCGCAACCTGATTGGAAGTCGCTCACCCAAACCGTTGAGCCACATGCCCGGGTGTGGTATCTTGCCACGATGATGATGTTGAGAGTGATGATGGGATCTTGTTGTAAAGATGAGCTAATTTCACTTCGATTGTATCGCATTGAAGAAGAGGTTACCCAATTGAATTTCCAGATAAACCCGTTATCTGATAACCTCACTGACGACCAGAGAGCCTCGCGCTGTATCAAAGTAAATACTCAACGATACCCCTTCCTGCATCTCCGCATAATCTGACACGCGGACATCTGCGCGTGAATGTTTAAACAGCACTAGTTTAATACAGTACAAGTAAGCTGTGGACCGTAACATGCAATGTCTCGTCCGCAGAGTTAGGCTTGCTTAAACCAGATAACCCTATTTCTTATCAGATTTATCATATTGATAATGCAATGACCCTATTGATTGCGTTTTTTCAATTAACCCCATGGGTTATCAGGTACACATAGGGGAATGCATTCCTCGTGGAATATTTCATGGTTGCCGGTAGACTGGATGAGGCATGTGACGAGTAACCACAGCTACAGTTGGAGCTCAGCTCGATGTTGATTTGCCGAGCATGGAAATATTCTTGGATGGGTCGCTGACCCGGGTCAGAATGTCAATCCGACCCCAGGAACAGGCCTACAGATTTGTTTTACATTTCTGTGAGGTCTTGGGGGGTGGGAAAACCTTTGGTCCAGACCACATCATGGGGCAAGTAGGTGTTGACCCAGTTGGGGCTGCTGCAAGTCAAATAATGCAGGTCATCGAGAGACACACCCCCTGTGAGTATCTACATGACCTGCACGCTGCCCTATGTGACGTCCTTACAACTGCCTGGTCCACGGGACGAGTTCTGCAGGATTGCGACGATGCCCTGCTGGCTTCCCCTTCTTGTAAGGGAGACCGCACTGATTGCAACAACTACCGGGACATCTCTCTCCTCAATGTTAGGCAAGAAAAGACGGTGGCAAGGATTGTTGAACATTGTTCGCCAGGCACGCTGAGGAGAGGCTCGCAGAGCCCCAATGTGGTTTCAGGCCAGGACGGTCCTTCATGGATGCCATATTATCTGTCCATCTGCTACAACAGAGGTGTCGGCGATTTCAGCAGGACCTACAGGTCCAGGTATAGCTGTGTAGCTGAGATTTCGAAACGTCACCTGTTCACTTTGGGGTGCGACAGGGATGTCTGCTGGCTCCTACACTATTTAACATCCATTTTTGCCAAGTAATTATAGACGTTTTCTACGGCTGTACCAAAGGAATTTTCTGTACAGACGCAATGGAAGCTGATTGATACCCAGGGAAGGTACATGGATGGCCCTCTTGATCATACATACATCACACGCAAACGTATGCATCAAATGCGAGTATAAATACATCGTGCATAAATACATCACACACACATCTATGAAAACATTACAAACGTAACACATGCATGTACCAAAAAATCAAACATACATCCAACCCACACGTTGCACCACACATACACATGCACACACCGTGTGAGCGGATATGCGGCTGTATATTTGTCATTTATAAGTTCTCGCCGTGTCCGCTTGGATATTTTGCTGGGTCCTCCGGGTTTTCCATCTACATTTAGAAACATGGCTGCGATACATTTCCACACGATAAGCCACTTTGTTGAGCGATCATTTGGAGCCACGTCGCTTCTGAAAAAGAGCTATATAGCTCAGTGGGCCTTACGTCGTAAAATAAAAATAAATATCACAAACACACTATATCATACATAACGTACACCACATGTGTACACGTCATACCTCAGTTAAGTTAATTTCAGTTCGTTTATTAGGTATAGCCCTGTGAGCCATGCGGCTATTGAATCGGGTGCAACCGAAACAAACAAAAACATGAACAAGAAACATCTTAAAGTGACTACGCGCAACAGAAAAATCCAGGAAAAAACAGCAAAGTCTTCCAGAAAAAGCAAAAATCTCAGTGGGATGCAAGTCAAACAATAACAACCATAAGACAATTTAGATAAAAGGTATCAGTCTAGCTCTGTACTACAACAACAAATATGGCTAAACCAAAACGTTTTCGAAATCACCAAAATAAAGCTATAAAAGCAATGTAACAGTGATCATAGGAACTGATTCAAATTTAACAATAAACGATATCTACATAACATGTACGACCAAACTTTGCAGCCATAGCTGTACGCATGAGTCACTCCATAACAGCAGGAGTATCAGTAGGAGTATCAAAAGTTTTAAAGATCAGCACACTATAATAAAAACTCAAGATGATACTTTGCAGCAGTCATCAGGAGCGATACATTTGATTTCAGGCCATTCTGAATAACAGTGGCAGCTAGTTGTGTACAACTCCTCTAGAGCAGTTTTGAGTGATGATCTCACAGGTAGTGATCCAAGTTGCAGTTTATTGGCGATAGCGTTCCAGACCTTGGGGGCATCAACAGCAAAGGTCCTTCCTCCAGTATTTGTACGGCAATAAGTAATGTGAAGCTGGTAAATGAGCGAAGACCTTAGGCCACATTTGTTCTTCGAAACAGTGAGGCGATCCAGCAGGTAGTCTGCTGACTTTTTTGAAAGTACATCGTGAATAAATAAGAACTGATGCACAAGCCATCGATCATTAAGAGTTGTTAAGTTTGACCCATTTTAGAGATTGCAGTGGTGGGTCCTATATGGGCTTTCAATGCCTGCACAAGAGGCGTCACCACATTGTGTCAGGCTAGGTGTACTTTGAGGCAATTGCGTGAAGTGTCGAAGGCTTGCTGGCAGGAGGTCGTGAGACGCCCAGGTGCCAAGGGTTGACTCACTGAAATGACCAGTCGATGCACCGTTTGCGCTCCCCACTGCACAAACTTTGTTTATCCGCCCGGCGCTCTGCTTGTTGTTGTGAGCAACGCTCCTCCACCCTCCGTTGTTGCTGGAGGGCGATATTTGCCTCCCAACTGTTCAATAGTGTCCTTCATGAGCCTCCTCCATAGAGGCCGATCTTGACACCGTTAGTACCGGTTATCGGCAAATCCACTCAGCTGCACATTCTCCTCTACCTCATCAGCTCCAACTCTTCTCTTGCCAGTGCTGCACCCATTTAAGCCCCCTCTGTCCGGCCAAACAAAAGCTGCTTGGTCATGCGGCGGCTGGACATGCGGGCTACATAACCCAACCAACGCAGCCTCGCCTACCGGAGAAGCTCACGAATGGGACTGTGTGCAGATCTTTCACAAATCGCACACACACTTCCCACAGGAACCACAAAGACAAAAAGATACCCCGTATAGCCTGAACCAGCTGTTGCGGTAAGTGATGTTGGTAAGCATCTATGAAGGCCGGCACAGTACACGAGAGGTTGGGTAGCCAGGACTATGCTCGGTCGCCTTTGTCTCCCTCGTGGTGATGGGGTTGGGGGGGGTGTAAAATAGGGTATTCATTTTTTTGGGGGGAGGGGGCAGTGGGAGTGCGATTTATTAACCCTTGCCCTCTCCTCGTCACATCCCCGATTCGATTCAAGAATCAATTATTTTTAAAATATGTTTCTCTGAAGGGTCTTTCTATCTCACACGGATATCTTCTGCAGTGTCCGTCCAGTGAGGGGGGCGCTATCTCCTGAAGAAGGCCATCTGCAGCTCGTGTATTTCTGAAGGAGCTGTCCATGCAGCGGGGGTGCTGAATTAAAACAATACGTGATATAGGTGAAGTGCTGTCATGACTGTGGTCATGATCCTATAGTTGATCACTGCGTTGGGTGACTAGTGAATGTACGTCTCTATATTGAGTGGCTTGTGAATTGCTGTGCACTGAATTGAGTGATTGAGGGACTATTGAATGGCTAGCCAAAAGCCGCTGCGAAATCTGGACTTCGTTCAAATCTTTCAAAGGTCTGTGAGCTCGTCGCACAGTCAAAAATATTAAAACCTAGAATGGATCGTAGGCAGGCCAGTCTGTTTCAAAACAATGCAGATGTTCCTCTGAAGGGGTCCATGTTTTGCAACCATAGATATATGGGAGGACATAATGGTGGCTGAGAAGACGCAGAGCTTTGTATGGCGCGATAGGCCAGCAAATTTCCACAGCAATATGCAGCCAATAAAAGGATAATGCCCATTGACTAATTCAAAGTGAGACCTTTGCAGCTAAATCGGAGCTGGCCATAGGCATTGTACACTGCCCAGGTATGGAAACACCGTACCAGGTACTTAATGTAAATTTGAGTCCACCTAGGGGAGGGCCCAGGATCGGGAAGGGAGAGAGCGGAGCGGGGAGAAATGAAGGAGAGGAAATGGTGAACGTGAGGTGAGGGGAGAGTGGGGAGGGCTGGAGGTGGAAGGGTAAGAGGTGAGTGGGGGGTGAGGTGAAGTGAGAAGTGGTGAGGGTGTGAGATGTGGGTGGGTTGAGGCGGTGGAGCTGCGTGGATACATAATTAACTCGGTTGCCATGGGCAACCCTTGACAGCTCGAGTGAGGTCGCGTCGTGAATTTTGCGCATTCATCAGCGACCCTCATTGTCCGCATCTGCCCGTTCTTCCAACCTCCTGACCCTCCACTGATCGATTCGTCACGATTAGAGGTCACGATTCAAGTCAATATTTGATTATTTCGTCTTATTTAACCGCCTCGTTTGTCTTCCGATTTGTGCTGACTCAGCACAGTTTTATTCATTTAAATGTAAACAATGGCAGCTCATTTGCGTAATCAAACTTCAAATGCGCGATTCCAATGTTAGAATTTTATATTATATTAATCGATGACATCGTTACTCGCAAAGATTACTAAACTGTATATACATGTCAACAAAGTGGCTTAGCACGGGCCCAAATCGCCAAGTGGTCAAACGCAACCGGCACTCTCGACTCGGTACTCTACAAGAGTGCAACGCGGTTCTTGAATTGAGCGAGGTTATTCTTGAATGAGGTTTGGAAAAGGAGACGGTGATGATGATGGGAGGAGGAGGGAATTTTTCCAGTGTGGAGAAGTACGAGAGAAGAATCAGAAATAGAAGTGAGGTGACCTGCACTGCGGCGAGCGGGTGAGTGATTCACTGGGTGGCTGGGTGAATCAGATTGGGCGAGTTGTTGTGACTTCTAGTGTGGTGGTTGAACAGTGTCGATGAGACGACAGTGTGTTGAGTGGTCGAGTGAGTGAGTGGGCCCTTGGGTGTGCTGTTGTAGTAACCTTCAGTGTGGTGGATTCGGTGACAGTGTCTGAAATTGACCGAGTCAACGAGAGGAATCAACGAGAGAAATTCACAGTAACCAACTGTGAATATCTAAGAGCGTCAGAACTCGTCAAATTCCTCCGGTCTCAATACAGATTCTGGTAATGGCGATAGAAGAGTGATATGGCGACAACTGTTGTGTGCAGACCGAGATATGAGGTGGGCGTAATGACATGCGCGTTTGTTAATGCAAAGCATACGGGCAAGGCGTAATGAATTAATTGGAGCTTAATTGGTGTTGATTGGAGAGGGGAGCGTGGAGGAAACTCCCCGTGCAACTCCACGGCTGTGGGACGCGGGCGCTAATTAATCACGGCCCATTACGAGCGCGCTAATTGGGGCCGTTAATCAGGCGGGGGTGGGGTGCGAATCTCCAACAAAAGAGAAAGTCCCCCGGTGATGAACCTGACACACCGCACAGCAACGTCTCCTGCGAAGCCTAAATGTGCTGTTGGGTGAGTGCTGTTAGCGAGCACCTATTAAGGTCATTAGGGCGTAAGAGCGGTTGATGTGCCCTGAACTACGCCCGGCCACCTTTGTCTCACCAGTGCTGATGTTTATTAATACGCTGCAAAATAGGTACTGTTTTAAGGTTGAGTCTACCCAGGGGGTGCACATAACCGGATGGTAATTAACACGTCACCGATGTTGGCCGTGAGCGGGAGTGGCCAGGTTCGTAGCGCAGCGCCAACCACTGCGCCACCGCTCCCCACGCAGCGCCAACCACTGCGCCACTGCGCCACCGCTCCCCACGCAGCGCCAACCACTGCGCCACCGCTCCCCACGCAGCGCCAACCACTGCGCCACCGCTCCCCACGCAGCGCTCACTCGCCGGGTGGCTGCAGATTCACGACAGGGACCGGCGAGCGGGGCTAGGGGGAGGAAGGCACGCGGAGTGCGGGGAGGAGAGGGTGCAGGGGTTGCCATGGTGACATCGTGGGGGGTCAGGTCGAGTGGGAGGGGAGGCCGAGAGTGTGTGGGCGAACACAGGAGGCGCATGTGTGTGTGCAGCAGTGAGTGCATTGTGTGTGTATGTGCAGCAGTGAGTGCATTGTGTGTGTGTGCGCAGCAGTGAGTGCATTGTGTGTGTGTGTGCAGCGTTGAGTGCATTGTGTGTGTGCAGCAGTGAGTGCATTGTGTCTGTGTGCAGCAGTGAGTGCATTGTGTGTGTGTGTGCAGCAGTGAGTGCATTGTGTGTGTGTGCAGCAGTGAGTGCATTGTGTGTGTGTGCAGCAGTGAGTGCATTGTGTGTGTGTGCTGTGTTCTGCACGGTGATGTGTGTGTATTGGGTGTATGTTGAATACGTTCTGTTGCGTGTATTCTGTATATTATCTTTATTGTATTTGTGCTGTGTGTATTGTATGTGTACTGTGTGTAGTGTATGTGTACTGTGAGTATTGTATGTGTGCTGTGTGTACTGTGTGTATTGTATGTGTACTGTGTGTATTGTATGTGTACTGTGTGTATTGTATGTGTGATGTGTGTACTGTGTGTATTGTATGTGTACTATGTGTGTACTGTGTGGGCTGTGTGTATTGTATGTGTGCTGTGTGTGCTGTGTGTATTGTATGTGTGCTGTGTGTACTGTGTGGGCTGTATGTGTGCTGTGTGTATTGTATGTGTACTGTGTGGGCTGTGTATTGTATTTGTGCTGTGTGTACTGTGTGTATTGTATGTGTACTGTGTGTATTGTATGTGTACTGTGTGTATTGTTTGTGTGCTGTGCGTATTGTATGTGTATACTGTGTGTATTGTATGTGTGCTGTGTGTGCTGTGTGGGCTGTGTATTGTATTTGTGCTGTGTGAACTGTGTGTATTGTATGTGTAGTATGTGTATTGTATGTGTACTGTGTGTATTGTATGTGTGTACTGTGTGTATTGTATGTGTGCTGTGTGTACTGTGTGTATTGTATGTGTGCTGTGTGTATTGTATGTGTGCTGTGTGGGCTGTGTGTTCTGTATGTGTGCTCTGTGTACTGTATGTGCTGTGTGTATTGTATGTGTGCTGTGTGTACTGTGTGTATTGTATGTGTGCTGTGTGTGCTGTATGTGCTGTGTGTATTGTATGTGTGCTGTGTGTGCTGTATATGCTGTGTGTATTGTATGTGTACTGTGTGTGCTGTGTGTATTGTATGTGTGCTGTGTGTGCTGTATGTATTGTTTGTGTGCTGTGTGTATTGTATGTGTGCTGTACGTGCTGTGTGTATTGTATGTGTACTGTGTGTGCTGTGTGTATTGTATGTGTGTTGTGTGTATTGTATTTGTGCTGTGTGTGCTGTATGTGCTGTGTGTATTGTATGTGTACTATGTGTGTACTGTGTGTATTGTATGTGTACTATGTGTGTACTGTGTGGGCTGTGTGTATTGTATGTGTGCTGTGTGTATTGTATGTGTGCTGTGTGTACTCTGTGGGCTATGTGTATTGTATGTGCTGTGTGTACTGTGTGGGCTGTGTATTGTATTTGTGCTGTGTGTACTGTGTGTATTGTATGTGTACTGTGTGTATTGTATGTGTACTGTGTGTATTGTTTGTGTGCTGTGCGTATTGTATGTGTATACTGTGTGTATTGTATGTGTGCTGTGTGTACTGTGTGGGCTGTGTATTGTATTTGTGCTGTGTGAACTGTGTGTATTGTATGTGTAGTATGTGTATTGTATGTGTACTGTGTGTATTGTATGTGTGTACTGTGTGTATTGTATGTGTGCTGTGTGGGCTGTGTGTTCTGTATGTGTGCTCTGTGTACTGTATGTGCTGTGTGCATTGTATGTGTGTTGTGTGTGCTGTGTGTATTGTATGTGTGCTGTGTGTACTGTGTGGGGTGTATGTGTACTGTGTGTACTGTGTGGGCTGTGTATTGTATTTGTGCTGTGTGTACTGTGTGTATTGTATGTGTACTGTGTGTATTGTATGTGTACTGTGTGTATTGTATGTGTGTACTGTGTGTATTGTATGTGTGCTGTGTGTACTGTGTGTATTGTATGTGTGCTGTGTGTGCTGTATGTGCTGTGTGTATTGTATGTGTGCTGTGTGTGCTGTATATGCTGTGTGTATTGTATGTGTACTGTGTGTGCTGTGTGTATTGTATGTGTGCTGTATGTGCTGTATGTATTGTTTGTGTGCTGTGTGTATTGTATGTGTGCTGTATGTGCTGTGTGTATTGTATGTGTACTGTGTGTGCTGTGTGTATTGTATGTGTGTTGTGTGTATTGTATTTGTGCTGTGTCTGCTGTATGTGCTGTGTGTATTGTATGTGTACTATGTGTGTACTGTGTGTATTGTATGTGCACTATGTGTGTACTGTGTGGGCTGTGTGTATTGTATGTGTGCTGTGTGGGCTGTGTTCTGTATGTGTGCTGTGTGTGCTGTATGTGCTGTGTGTATTGTATGTGTGCTGTGTGTATTGTATGTGTGCTGTGTGTACTGTGTGGGCTGTGTGTATTGTATGTGCTGTGTGTATTGTGTGTGGGCTGTGTGTAGTGTATGTGTGCTGTGTGTACTGTGTGGGCTGTGTGTATTGTATGTGTGCTGTGTGTATTGTATGTGCTGTGTGTATTGTATGTGTACTGTGTGTATTGTTTGTGTGCTGTGTGTACTGTGTGGGCTGTGTGTATTGTATGTGCTGTGTGTATTGTGTGTGGGCTGTGTGTATTGTATGTGTGCTGTGTGTACTGTATGTGCTGTGTGTATTGTGTGTGGGCTGTGTGTATTGTATGTGTGCTGTGTGTATTGTATGTGTGCTGTGTGAGCTGTGTGTTTTGTACGTGTGCTGTATGTGTTCTGTATGTGTACTGTGTGCGTGTTATCCACAGAGCCGAATCGAGCTGTGGATGTGAATGGGTCTCGCCTCCTTTAACTGAGGCTGATTTTCATAAAGACAGAAGATGCTGTGTTAATGTGGAGTGTCGCCAAATCTCCCATGGGAAAATGGTGGCAGTGTAAAGATCACAACAACGCCCTTCTTTTACCCAGGAAATTATCAGTGTGTCAGGAGGGGGGCCTACTACGTTAGATGCTTGGCCATGGATTCCATTGCTGAGAGAAAAAAAACTTTAAGCGAAACCTCGTACCCAATTATTAATTGTTGTGACATTGCTCTCCAATACATTGTGGTGTTGCAGCAGTAATTGGCACTTGTTCACGTGATAGACTTGTTAATTGGCTGTGCTGGGTGAAGGAGGGTTTACAACAGACATTTCACTGAGACGATCTGACCCACACGTCAATGATGAATCCATTGTTGAGAGTTTGGTTGCGCGTGGGAGGAAACTGGAAAAAAACCCGCGCAGGCTGTGATTGTAGTTGTCGTGGTGTTGTGCTTCGTACCGTTGGTGGTGACGGTTGTGCAGGGGCGAGATAGACAACTCTGATGTGGCTGCATGGAAGAGTGGAGGGGCGAGATAGACAACTCTGGTGGGGCTGCATGGGAGAGTGGAGGGGCGAGATAGACAACTCTGATGTGGCTGCATGGGAGAGTGGAGGGGCGAGATAGACAAATCTGATGTGGCTGCATGGGAGAGTGGAGGGGCGAGATAGACAACTCTGGTGGGGCTGCATGGGAGAGTGGAAGGGCGAGATAGACAACTCTGGTGTGGCTGCATGGGAGAGTGGAGGGGCGAGATAGACAACTCTGGTGGGGCTGCATGGGAGAGTGGAGGGGCGAGATAGACAACTCTGGTGGGGCTGCATGGGAGAGTGGAGGGGCGAGATAGACAACTCTGATGTGGCTGCATGGGAGAGTGGAGGGGCTAGATAGACAACTCTGGTGTGGCTGCATGGGAGAGTGGAGGGGCGAGATAGACATCTCTGATGCGGCTGCATGGGAGAGTGAAGGGGCGAGATAGACAACTCTGATGTGGCTGCATGGGAGAGTGGAGGGGTGAGATAGACAACTCTGGTGTGGCTGCATGGGAGAGTGGAGGGGCGAGATAGACAACTCTGATGTGGCTGCATGGGAGAGTGGAGGGGCGAGATATACAACTCTGGTGTGGCTGCATGGGAGAGTGGAGGGGCTAGATAGACAACTCTGGTGGGGCTGCATGGGAGAGTGGAGGGGCGAGATAGACAACTCTGGTGGGGCTGCATGGGAGAGTGGAAGGGCGAGATAGACAACTCTGGTGTGGCTGCATGGGAGAGTGGAGGGGCGAGATAGACAACTCTGGTGGGGCTGCATGGGAGAGTGGAGGGGCGAGATAGACAACTCTGGTGGGGCTGCATGGGAGAGTGGAGGGGCGAGATAGACAACTCTGATGTGGCTGCATGGGAGAGTGGAGGGGCTAGATAGACAACTCTGGTGTGGCTGCATGGGAGAGTGGAGGGGCGAGATAGACATCTCTGATGCGGCTGCATGGGAGAGTGGAGGGGCGAGATAGACAACTCTGATGTGGCTGCATGGGAGAGTGGAGGGGTGAGATAGACAACTCTGGTGTGGCTGCATGGGAGAGTGGAGGGGCTAGATAGACAACTCTGGTGTGGCTGCATGGGAGAGTGGAGGGGCGAGATAGACAACTCTGGTGTGGCTGCATGGGAGAGTGGAGGGGCGAGATAGACAACTCTGGTGGGGCTGCATGGGAGAGTGGAGGGGCGAGATAGACAACTCTGATGTGGCTGCATGGGAGAGTGGAGGGGCTAGATAGACAACTCTGGTGTGGCTGCATGGGAGAGTGGAGGGGCGAGATAGACATCTCTGATGCGGCTGCATGGGAGAGTGGAGGGGCGAGATAGACAACTCTGATGTGGCTGCATGGGAGAGTGGAGGGGTGAGATAGACAACTCTGGTGTGGCTGCATGGGAGAGTGGAGGGGCGAGATAGACAACTCTGATGTGGCTGCATGGGAGAGTGGAGGGGCGAGATATACAACTCTGGTGTGGCTGCATGGGAGAGTGGAGGGGCTAGATAGACAACTCTGGTGGGGCTGCATGGGAGAGTGGAGGGGCGAGATAGAAAACTCTGGTGTGGCTGCATGGGAGAGTGGAGGGGCGAGATAGACAACTCTGATGTGGCTGCATGGGAGAGTGGAGGGGCGAGATAGACAACTCTGGTGTGGCTGCATGGGAGAGTGGAGGGGCGAGATAGACAACTCTGGTGTGGCTGCATGGGAGAGTTGAGGGGCTAGATAGACAACTCTGGTGTGGCTGCATGGGAGAGTGGAGGGGCTAGATAGACAACTCTGGTGTGGCTGCATGGGAGAGTGGAGGGGCGAGATAGACAACTCTGATGTGGCTGCATGGGAGAGTGGAGGGGCGAGATAGACAACTCTGGTGTGGCTGCATGGGAGAGTGGAGGAGCGAGATAGACAACTCTGGTGTGGCTGCATGGGAGAGTGGAGGGGCTAGATAGACAACTCTGGTGTGGCTGCATGGGAGAGTGGAGGGGCTAGATAGACAACTCTGGTGTGGCTGCATGGGAGAGTGGAGGGGCTAGATAGACAACTCTGGTGTGGCTGCATGGGAGAGTGGAGGGGCTAGATAGACAACTCTGGTGTGGCTGCATGGGAGAATGGAGGGGCGAGATAGACAACTCTGGTGTGGCTGCATGGGAGAGTTGAGGGGCTAGATAGACAACTCTGGTGTGGCTGCATGGGAGAGTGGAGGGGCTAGATAGACAACTCTGGTGTGGCTGCATGGGAGAGTGGAGGGGCGAGATAGACAACTCTGATGTGGCTGCATGGGAGAGTGGAGGGGCGAGATAGACAACTCTGGTGTGGCTGCATGGGAGAGTGGAGGAGCGAGATAGACAACTCTGGTGTGGCTGCATGGGAGAGTGGAGGGGCTAGATAGACAACTCTGGTGTGGCTGCATGGGAGAGTGGAGGGGCTAGATAGACAACTCTGGTGTGGCTGCATGGGAGAGTGGAGGGGCTAGATAGACAACTCTGGTGTGGCTGCATGGGAGAGTGGAGGGGCTAGATAGACAACTCTGGTGTGGCTGCATGGGAGAGTTGAGGGGCTAGATAGACAACTCTGGTGTGGCTGCATGGGAGAGTGGAGGGGCTAGATAGACAACTCTGGTGTGGCTGCATGGGAGAGTGGAGGGGCTAGATAGACAACTCTGGTGTGGCTGCATGGGAGAGTGGAGAGGCGAGATAGACAACTCTGGTGTGGCTGCATGGGAGAGTGGAGGGGCGAGATAGACAACTCTGGTGGGGCTGCATGGGAGAGTGGAGGGGCGAGATAGACAACTCTGGTGTGGCTGCATGGGAGAGTGGAGGGGCGAGATAGACAACTCTGATGTGGCTGCATGGGAGAGTGGAGAGGCGAGATAGACAACTCTGGTGTGGCTGCATGGGAGAGTGGAGGGGCTAGATAGACAACTCTGGTGTGGCTGCATGGGGGAGTGGAGGGGCTAGATAGACAACTCTGGTGTGGGGCTGCCCCTGCTGCCCTTTCTGCCCGCAGGGTTTGCGTCGCGTCCTGCGGAGGGAGCGACGCGGACTGGAAACAACGTGACGCTGAGACTCGGGGAGACGGCGATCCTGAGGTGGGGAGTCCCATGTCTCCGTGTGTGTCTGTTCCGCCTGTACGCCTGCTGATGTACTCATATTAATGTGTAATGTTAATATACAGTATATATAGATGACGTTAGATCTGTTGAGAAAACGCGAAAGTCAATCCAGAGCCAGAGACCTCTAAGGCGAGCTGCTGAGGGATGGTGGCATTTGTATGCAGGCTGCCCTATAGACATGAGAATGGTGGTCCGCATTTTTAAGAAGGGAGGGGGGGGGGGGGCGCACTGATTGAAACAAACTACATCGCACGCAAATGGGCAGGAAGTGCTTGGAATACGTGACCATCTAAGCATCTGTGACCAGGAGAGAGGGTGTAGTGTTATACGTGCAGTGTAATACACATACTGTGGCGTAATATACCCACAAAGATCCCCCGTGTAGCCTTAACAGACTTGGAGCAAGTTGTGTTAGCGAGCAGCACCGATGAAGGCCGGTACGGCACACAAAAGGGGTGGGTGGCCAGCACCACGTTACATTCCCGCTCCCCAACCACGTCACCACAACCATGACAGACACATTTAAACCACAACTAAAACAACCGCAACAGCCACAATATAACCACAACCAAAGCCACAACTGCATCATAACTACATTACAACCATAACTACAATCACCACATCACACAGGTGCTACCTATGTCTCCGTGTGTCACTGCGTGTACATCATCGTGTGTACACTGTGTCTCCGTGTGTCACTGCGTGTACATCACCGTGTGTACATCACCGTGTGTACACTGTGTCTCCGTGTATCACTGCGTGTACATCACCGTGTGTACATTACCGTGTGTACACTGTCTCCGAGTGTCACTGCGTGTCCATCACCGTGTGTACACTGTGTCTCCGTGTGTCACTGCATGTATATCACCGTGTGTACACTGTGTGTCCGTGTGTCACTGCGTGTACATCACCGTGTGTACACTGTGTCTCCGTGTGTCACTGCGTGTACATCACCGTGTGTACATCACCGTGTGTACATGACCGTGTGTACATGACCGTGTGTACATGACCGTGTGTACACTGTGTCTCCGTGTATCACTGCGTGTGTCACTGCGTGTACATGACCGTGTGTACATCACCGTGTGTACACTGTCTCCGTGTGTACATGACCGTGTGTACATGACCGTGTGTACATGACCGTGTGTACATCACCGTGTGTACACTGTGTCTCCGTGTGTACATGACCGTGTGTACATGACCGTGTGTACATGACTGTATGTACATAACCGTGTGTACATCACCGTGTGTACACTGTGTCTCCGTGTGTCACTGCGTGTACATCACCGTGTGTACATCACCGTGTGTACATCACCGTGTGTACATGACCGTGTGTACACTGTCACCGTGTGTACATGACCGTGTGTACGTGACCGTGTGTACATCACCGTGTGTACACTGTCACCGTGTGTACATCACCGTGTGTACACTGTGTCTCCGTGTGTACATGACCGTGTGTACATGACCGTGTGTACATGACTGTATGTACATAACCGTGTGTACATCACCGTGTGTACACTGTGTCTCCGTGTGTCACTGCGTGTACATCACCGTGTGTACATCACCGTGTGTACATGACCGTGTGTACACTGTCACCGTGTGTACATCACCGTGTGTACATCACCGTGTGTACATCACCGTGTGTACACTGTCACCGTGTGTACATCACCGTGTGTACATCACCGTGTTTACACTGTGTCTCCGTGTGTCACTGCATGTACATCACCGTGTGTACATCACCGTGTGTACATCACCGTGTGTACACTGTGTCTCCGTGTGTCACTGCATGTACATCACCGTGTGTACATCACCGTGTGTACATCACCGTGTGTACATCACCGTGTGTACACTGTGTCTCCGTGTCGTCACGCAGGTGCTACCTGGAGGGCCACGTGGGCCGCGTCGCGTGGCTCAACCGCTCCAGCATTGTGTTTGCCGGCTCTGACAAGTGGTCGAGCGATCCGCGTGTCACGCTGGTGGGGGTCGCCGGGGGCGGCGAGTACAGCCTGAGGGTCGCTCAATTGACCCCCCGCGACGAGGGGACCTACACCTGCTCCGTGCAGACGCCCAGCAGCGGCCCCCATACCACTCACTACCACCTCATCGTGCAGGGTGAGGGCCCGCATACAGACTCATCCCCCTCGCTGCGTGTGCACGCTGGAGGACCGTGCGTGCGGGATGGGGAAGGGTGGGGTACGGAAATTAGAGGTTGGGAAAAGCAATCGGCAGCTGAGTGCTGTGGATGTGACGTTCGGCAGCATGGGGAGGGCCGATTGCTGAGACAGAGACTGGGGAAGACCTACAGCCAGATGGTTGGATACCGTGAGGGCAGATCTATGGATCTCCGTAGATCTCACCTGACTTAACAGGCTTAACTGTACTCTGTGAGTCTGTGGATCTCTGTGTGAGTCTATGGGTGTCTCTGTGAGTAAAGAGCAGATGGTGGTGGGAGACTGTCAGGGGACATCTAGAAGGTTGGTGTGTTTCTCTTGTGCAGCAGCTGCTGAATCTGTCGGAGGTTAGAGAGCGTTGGTAGTGAGGTGTGGTGAAGGTGACATCAAAGGCTTTGTCCGTGATGACATCTTGATGATGATGTATATGTAGGGCGCAAACCCGGGCAACATCTGCCCAGTTAGCAGCACTATCCTGTTCTCTCTGATGACACATCGTGGTGCCAAGGGCAGGGGTCCTTCTTGCTGTGCCCCAGGAAGAGAGGGAGGGATAGGTGGGAGAGAGAGAGGGTAGAGGGACTGCCGTCTCCATCCCACTCCATTCGTCAGCGTCGCTTGGAATTCACAGCTGCATTCGTCACGCAATTGTGCGGCTCAACATAGGCTCCGTGGCCCAGGCTCGCACACACCCGAACTCATACATACACACATTCACACTCGCACCTACACACTTTCACATATACACAACGACAGCTGTCATTCACCACTAAGTGGCGGTGATGTCACAATGCCTCTTGTGCCAGGCTAGGTGCACTTGGAGACTATGTGAAGTGTGGAAAGCCTGCTGTCAGGTCACGGGACAGACCCAGGTGCTATGGGTCGACTGAGATTATTGAATCCTGTACACCAACTGTGCTTTCCACTGTGCCAACTTAATGCGTTTTAGTGTCTGGCGATTCACTCGTGAGCGTTATTGCTCCGCCCTCCGTTGTTGTTGGAGGGCGACTGCCTCCAACTGCCCAGTAGCGTCCTTCACGAGCCTCTCCCACAGAGGCTGATCTCGACACTGCTGGTACCGGTCATCGGCAAGTCCAATCAGCTCAACATCCTCCTGTAGCGCATCAGTCCATCTCTTCTCCAGACCGTGCCATGCCCATTTAGTCCCCTCTATCCGGTCATACAGAAGCTGCTTGGTAATGCTGTGGCTGGGCATGCGGCCGACATGACCCAGCTAATGCAGCCTTGCCTGTTGAAGGAATTGTGTACAGATCTTTCAAGGATTTGTGAGCTCTTCACACTATCCAGTCTGGTTAAACCCAGGATGGATCGTAGGTAGGCCAGCCTGAATCTTTCAAAATGGTGCATATGTTCCTTTGTAGTCATACTGATGGGAGGCCATAACTGTGGCATAGACGTTTTCCCTGAATCGTATACTCTTTTCAGTATGGCACTGCCACATTGGGGTGTATGGCGAATTCCAATAATGAGAGTTTGGCTTCTTGTGGGAGGAAACTGGATACCCCTGAGAAAATTCACAATGCACAGGAAGAGGTGACACTCAAATATCCGCATGGATAGATTCAAGAATCCATTGCTGTGCTTCAACATGTTGGCCACCTCATAGCTGGCCCCAACCCAATGCCACCTGGTACTCCAAGCAGCATCCTACTCCAGCATGACCCAGGCTCAGCCCTGGCATTGCACATTCTGAATCCCTGGCGGGTAAACGTATCATCGTGCCGCGCCCACTCTCTACGACTCTGCTGCAGTGCCGCCCAGGATCACGAACATCTCGGGGGACGTGACGGTGAACGAAGGCGCCAACGTGACCATCTCGTGCTGGGGTATGGGACAACCTGAGCCCAGCATCACCTGGAGACACCTGTCTCCCGCGGGTGAGCGGGCACCATGCTGTGTCGTGTACAGTGAGTGTGTGTCGCCACGACGGCCGTGTTGTGTATAGTGTGTGTTTGGTGCATTACCAGAGTGAGTGTGTAATGTTGAGTGAGTGTGTTGTTGTTGTGTTGTGTGTGTAGTGTATTACCAGAGTGAGTGTGTAATGTTGAGTGAGTATGTTGTGTGTGTAGTGCGTGTTGTTGTGTGTGTAGTGTGTGTTTGGTGCATTACCAGAGTGAGTGTGTAATGTTGAGTGAGTGTGTTGTGTGTGTAGTGCGTGTTGTTGTGTGTGTTTGGTGCATTACCAGAGTGAGTGTGTAATGTTGAGTGAGTGTGTTGTTGTGTTGTGTGTGTAGTGTATTACCAGAGTGAGTGTGTAATGTTGAGTGAGTATGTTATGTGTGTAGTGCGTGTTGTGTGTGTGTAGTGCAGGGGTGTCCAAACTACGGCCCGCGGGCCAATTGCGGCCCGCGGTCCAGTTTTTATTGGCCCGCAGCAAATTGTGAAAATATAATTGAATATGGCCCGCACAAGAAGCTCGAGCTCAATTCTGTTGCACTTCTCAGTTTCAACACTAGATGGAGCCAGCCACGGAAAACCGTGCTTCTCCACTAAACAAAATTAAGCAAAGAAAAACTTTTACCGCGAGTCACCAGAAATGGCAGCACCGAAGAAGCGCAAAATAGCAAGTGAGTGTAGAAGATTTCAAACACGGTGGGAAAATGAATATTTTTTTTCAAAGAAATCAACGGAAAGTGTGTCTCTTTGATTTGCAATGAAGATGTTGCTGTGATGAAAGAGTATAATGTCCGTCGGCACTATGAGACCAAACATCAGAGCTACACATCGTACACCGGTGCCGAACGAACACAGAAAGTCAAGCAAATGGCGGCTAGCCTGCAAGCTCAACAATTTTTTTCCTGCTAACAAAATACAGGAAAACGCCACAACAGCAAGCTATGAAGTCACTAAACTTATTGCTCAGCACGGCAAACCGTTCTCAGACGGTGATTTCATAAAGCAGTGCCTCATCAAAGTCACAGAAATAATGTGCCCGGAAAAAGTGCAGGATTTCAACAGCGTGAGCTTATCCAGAAATACAGTGGTGCGGAGAATCGAGGACTTGTCAGCTAACTTGAAACTTCAGCTGAGAGACAAAGCTTGTGCTGTTGATTTTTGCTCGATAGCATGCGACGAGAGCACAGATGCCACAGACACCGCGCAGCTGTTAATTTTTTTGTGGGGAGTAGATGATAATTTTTGCTGTACGGAGGAACTGCTTGATATGATGAGCCTAAAAGGCACAACGACGGGTAGAGATATTTTTGAAGCTGTGTCAGAGGCAGTTGAAAAGATGGGGCTTAAATGGGACAAGCTCTGTGGAGTAACAACAGATGGAGCTCCGACCATGACGGGCGAGCGCAAAGGAATGGCATCGATGGTGTGCGCCAAGGTAAAAGAGAGCGGAGGTGAGGCTGTTAGGATGCACTGTATAATCCACCAAGAAGCACTGTGTGCCAAGACTGTCCAGCTGGGCGATGTGATGAACACTGTTGTAAAAACTGTCAACATAATTCGAGCTAGAGGACTGTACCACAGAGAATTTCAAGCTTTCCTATCTGATGTGGATGCTGAATACGGGGGATGTACTCTACCACTCTGATGTGCGCTGGCTCAGCCGCGGCTCTGTGCTGCAGCGGTTTTATTCGCTGAGATCAGAAATCGACCAGTTTTTGAAAGAGAAGGGCCGACCTCTTCATGAACTGAGTGACCCTCTGTGGCTGGCAGACCTGGCATTTTTAGTTGATCTTACTCATCATCTGAATACACTGAACAAGAACCTACAAGGCAAAAAACTCCGCCTGTTTGAGACACAACTACGAAGCTTTAATGCTGCACACTTCCCTGCGCTGTCTGAAATCAAGTCTGCTTTTCCAAAGGTCGACCTTTCTGCTAAAAAGGAGAAATATGTGTCTGTGATTGTATCTCTCGTGACAGAATTCAACCAGCGTTTCCAAGATTTTTCTGTCATTGAAAAACAAATCAAGCTGTTCTCGACCCCCTTTCTGGTGGATGCAGAAGAAGTGGAAGAGAGTCTGCAGTTAGAACTGATTGAAATGCAATATGATGATTCTCTGAAGAGTCAACATCAGCTTCTCTCCCTCTCTGACTTATATCAGAGTTTGGATAATGCCAAGTTTCCTCTGATGAGACGCCACGCAAAAAGAATGATGAGCCTGTTCGGCTCAACATACATATGTGAACAAACATTTTATCTGTTAAATCAGAACAAAAGCAGACTGAGAACCAGAATGACTGATAGCCATCTCTGTGAAGTCCTTCGTGTCTCAACCACCAAACTTTCTCCTGACATGTCAGCCATCCTTCAATCCAAAGGACAGCATCACTGCTCCCACTGAGTGCAATGTTCTCCACATTATAGGTGAGTTAGAAATACACACAGTATTCATGTGTCAATATGTCACCTCTAGTGTGTGGCCCGGCCTTTTGTTTATTTTTCTGTATTTGGCCCTCACTAAAAAAACTTTGGACACCCCTGGTGTAGTGTGTGTTTGGTGCATTACCAGAGTGAGTGTGTAATGTTGAGTGTGTTGTGTGTATAGTGCGTGTTGTTGTGTGTGTAGTGTGTGTGTGGTGTATTTCCAGAGTGAGTGTGTAATGTTGAGTGTGTTGTGTGTGTAGTGCGTGTGTGGTGTATTACCAGAGTGAGTGTGTAATGTTGAGTGAGTGTGTTGTGTGTGTAGTGCGTGTTGTTGTGTGTGTAGTGCGTGGTGTTGTTGTTGTGTGTGTAGTGCGTGGTATTGTTGTTGTGTAGTGTGTGTAGTGCTTGTGGTGTCGTAGTGTGTTATCGTAGCGTACCGTATATAGTGAGTGTGGTGTTTCCATGTGTTATTATACGGGGGGTCCCTGATATATGTTGGGGTTAAGGACCAGAAAATTGCTACTTAAAATGAAATTATGTATAATGGGGAATTTCCCCCCATAAGAATAATAGAAAATGGGGGATAGGGTCCAAAATAGGTACTGTACATGTACAGTACCTATACTATACAACTGTCGGCAGTGGCAGAACACGCGTGCCAACAAGGACACTCAATTGACTTGGATAATGTTGAAGCTCTGTGCAAAACTAAATACTACTGGCCAAGACTAATTCGAGAATCTATCAAAATTGAGAGAAATAAAAATAATCGTAACCGTTCTGATAGCTACAGGCTTAGTGCTGCTTGGAAGTGAATCATCAAGTAATACAGGTAGTCCCCGACTTACGATGGAGATGCATTCCGACGACCCCTTAAATAGAGAGAGAGGGGGGGGTAGAGCAGAGAGAGAGGGGGGTCTGCTGGAGCAGCTGCTGGAGCAGAGAGATTAGCATGTCAATGAATCCACCCCAAAGCGACCGAGGGAAAGAAGAAGATCGAATGGCTCGATGAGAGCCTGGTAAATTTTAGAGAGAGAAATAGTTTGAGAAAACAAAATTTAGCAAATCTTTTGGAAATGTAATGTAATGCAACACAGAGAGTTGGCTAAGACAGTTAACGCATAGCCTGGTTGATTACGATCTCCAAAAATTGCTAAAATTAGAAGTTAAGTGTGAAATTTGACAGAGACACACAGAGAGATGTGTGGAAATCTACCCCGAAGTGGCCGGGGGGAGAGAAAAAGCGAATAGACCTATGAGAGCCTGGTGAATGTTTGAGAGAAATATACAATGCAACACAGAGAGTCGGCTAACACACAGTTAACGCATAGCCTGGTTGATTACGATCTTCTTACCAAATGCTTAATTGAAAACCATTTTATGAGCATTTCGAAGCAGCCCTGTGCACTTTCAAAGTTTTCCTTTTTTATATAAAAGTTTTCGTGACATCTTTAAACAATGCCACAAGCAGAAACAAACATTTTTAGTGTAAAAAAACCACAGAATCTTAAACAACATCAAAAAGATTTTACCTTGAACTATAATTGCTACAATCTTACCTTGAGTGGATGAGTGGTACTTGATTGGCTTGATTGGAGAAGGTGTTTGGAGAGGATTAGGCCGATTACAATGAGCACTCACAATGTACAACGTGAGAGAGAGAACACTATGGGACTGAGTAGCAGCAGATAGCATGCTGGGGACAGATGCTAAAATGGCGGTACATGCACTAAATACAACTTACAGCAGTTTTTATATACGAAGCTGAACTGACTCGAAAGCGATGTATCGCCGTAACGACATATCGATGCATCTGTGGGGAAATGTAACGTTGGGTTCCTCAAAGTCGGCAACGTGAGTGCAAAACGATGTATATCACGGCGACGTATATCGGGGACCTCCTGTAGTGTCTTGTGTATCGTGAGTGTGGAGTGATTGTATAATAATACATTATTATAGTTTATTTATATATCCAGGAAAGCCACACTGAGTCATAGGACTCGTTTTCAAGTGGGTCCAGCTGCATTGGGTTTTTATTTTAAGCTGTTTGAGTTGTGTTTATTATGCACGGGAGAGTAAACTGGAGCATCCAGAGAAAACCCATGCATATGAGGGGGCTACACTATATCCCCATACAGATGGAAACAGGTGCTGATTAGTCAACTTGCTGTGCTGCCTTCTCCTGGTGAACCAGGGTATGGCACCCCCTCGACACCTATTGAAAGGGAGTTTCACAATATCTGTGCAGTGATCCACCAACGCTCACCACCTCCACAGTGCTGGATCACAGGCCATGTGCAGCGTAGCCACCACCACCACTGCCCGGCTATAGAGAGTGAGTCCATGTTGCCTCCTGTAGCCAAGGATGACGAGTATGAGGGCGAGTTCCTGGAGATCGAGGGCATCTCGCGCGACCAGGCCGGCGAATACCAGTGCAGCGCCACCAACGACATCGCGTCCACAGACACGCGCAAAGTGCGTGTCACCGTCAACTGTGAGTGGCTGTCTCTAGACCCTATTCACTCATTCATCCACTCAGGTGATCACTTGCGAACAGCACTTTCCCCAGCAGTCTGTTGAGGCTACACAGGGATCGTTGTCTTTACAGATCCCCCGTCGGGACTGGAGGTGCGCAGCAATGGCATGCTGGTGGGCCGCTTGGGTTCTCTGCGATGTGAGGCCGCTGCCGTTCCCCTGCCATCGTTTCTGTGGTTCAAGGAGAACAAGAGGTGATGGAACCCCCCACCCTCCCCAGCCCCATCTCCACTCCCAGCCCCATCTCCACTCCCAGCCCCGTCTCCACTACCAGCTCCATCTCCACTCCCAGCTCCATCTCCACTCCCAGCTCCATCTACAGTCCCAGCTCCATCTCCACTCCCAGCTCCATCTCCACTCCCAGCTCCATCTACACTCCCAGCTCCATCTCCACTCCCAGCCCCATCTCCACTCCCAGCTCCATCTCCACTCCCAGCCCCATCTCCACTACCAGCTCAATCTCCACTCCCAGCTCCATCTACACTCCCAGCTCCATCTACACTCCCAGCCCCATCTCCACTCCTAGCCCGGACTCCGCTCCCAGTCCCGTGTCTGCTCCCAGCCCCGTGTCTGCTCCCAGCCCCTTTCTCTGCACCACATTGTGAACACGTGTCCCATCTCAGCATAAGCAATGCAGGAGTCGGGAAGGGAACGTGGCAGGCGAGTGGTTGTAATAGGAACGAGTGGAATAACTAGCCACCCTGGCCGTGTGAGTCATGCAGGCTACAAGATGGCGTGAGCGGGGTGAGCATCCGCACGGAGGGCCGGCGATCCACTCTCTCCTTCCACAACGTCACAGAGCTCCACTATGGCAACTACACCTGCCAGGCCACCAATCCCCTGGGGCTCAGCACCGTCAGTCTGCTGGCCACACGTGTGTACAATCCCTACGGTGCTTTCACGATTATCATCATTATTGTCATGCTTTCTTAGCTAGAACAACCTCTACTTGTTCAGTTTTGTCCTGCAAAACTTTTAAAGTGGAGCATGACGATTGCTTTGTGTATAGCAATCGCGAATGCTGTGACGATTGCAGTAATTTGCGTTGTTACTTTCCAATCTCGACAAATTTGCACCGTGAAGCTGGTGCACACTCGAGGGCTTGGATGAATGACCTCGTGGCTTAATTAACGCCACGGTAAATGAAGCAGATGGTGCGTAGTGTTAACAGTCAAAACAGACTGCAGTGTTAACAAGGGTTGACCTGCCGGATTAGAACCGCACAACTGCAGCAAAGGAACTCTCCATGTGTTCACTGAGAACGCTTCTCACAACTGCAGAGCGAATTGGTGCATGCTGCTCACAGCAGAGGCACAACTTGCATTCATCATGCCTTACATGTCATGTGACCACCTCATTGCACAAACAAGCTCCTCAGCCTTGTCCAGACCACCAGCTCACAAGCTGGATGTGTGGCATTTGTCAGCGCTCTCTCTGTTGCGTGGAACGTGTTTTACAATCATCTGGCTTGTGCAGCATGTTATCACTTTATATCGATGAGGACTTGGTCTAGCAGATTGTTTCGTCTCATCCAGACTGTGTTCACTCACCACACTGCAGGTCACAACACTCACCACAGTGTTCACTCACCACACTGCAGGTCACAACACTCAGTACAGTGTTCACTCACCACACTGCAGGTCACAGCACTCAGCACAGTGTTCACTCACCACACTGCAGGTCACAACACTCACCACAGTGTTCACTCACCACACTGCAGGTCACAACACTCAGCACAGTGTTCACTCACCACACTGCAGGTCACAACACTCAGCACAGTGTTCACTCACCACACTGCAGGTCACAACACTCAGCACAGTGTTCACTCACCACACTGCAGGTCACAACACTCAGCACAGTGTTCACTCACCACACTGCAGGTCACAACACTCAGCACAGTGTTCACTCACCACACTGCTGGTCACAACACTCAGCACAGTGTTCACTCACCACACTGCTGGTCACAACACTCAGCACAGTGTTCACTCACCACACTGCAGGTCACAACACTCAGCACAGTGTTCACTCACCACACTGCAGGTCACAACACTCAGCACAGTGTTCACTAACCACACTGCTGGTCACAACACTCAGCACAGTGTTCACTCACCACACTGCTGGTCACAACGCTCAGCACAGTGTTCACTCACCACACTGCAGGTCACCTCACTTCTGTTTCTGCTTTTTCCCTCGCGCTGCTTTACTCTTCAGTTGTCTCCCATTGCCTCTTACTCCTCTTATAACTTGGCTCAAGTCAAGAAATGTGCAAACTCTTATCTATTATTGATGGTGCTGTTTGGTACTGGCTTATTGATGTGTTGGGCCTGTGCTCGAAAAAAAAATATTAATAAAAATATATGAATATATATTTAAGTAAAGTGGTAGACCTTGAGAGATGCATGGTGGTGGGTTGCCAATGACACCTCGGCAATAGAAACGTGCCCATCCCGAGGGATTTCCCGGTAAATTATAGGAATAAATCAATAATACCACTGGAGTGTCAGACGCTACAGTGGTGAGGGCACGGACGTAGCAGTGCAGGGCTTGCGGCATGTAAATCTCGCGTTCTCCTGTCTCTGCCCTCCCTCCCTCCCCTGCCACCCTCCCTTCCACTCATAGGAAGTCATTCTCCCAGTTACCCCACTCCCATTCAAGGTCAGTAAGTGAGAGAGCGAGCGAGTGTCCCGTTCAGGTGCACGTGTGTCCGCGCATGTGCCGTGTGACGCGCACCCATCCGACCCCCCTCCCACCGCGCCTGCGCTTATCCCCCCCTTCCCGTGCTAGATACAGGCCGTCCATCGCGCGTGCACGGGGTGACCGTGTCTACGACCAACGTGGCCGGGCAAGACGCGTGGGGTCATCTGCCGGGTGTGATTGCGTGCGTGCATGCGTGCGAAAGCAGGTGACAGCTACGCCCAGGAGGACCCCAGTTCAAACGGACACCAGTCTCCAGCCCGGGCCGTCGCGGGCCTGGTTCTGGTCCTGGCTGCGAGCGCCGCTCTTTCCTTCTCTGCGCAGTGAACAGCGCAATCGCCGGGCTGCTCAGCCGTTTTTAACATCGGTCATCGTCGTCGTGTCCTAGGGCCCGGTCTCTTCAGCCGTGCCGCGGTCGCCGTGGAGAAGGTGCGGCGGAGCCCCGCTTGGCCAGGAGTTGTGGTGACTTCTCGTGCCGTGGGCTCTGTGTGTGAGCGCCGGGCCATCGTGGACTGAAACTGGAAATTAAAACGAGAATGTTTCTGTCTCACTTATCTAACATAGCATCGTGTGGAGCTAACGATGGTTAATAACGGAGTATAAAGGGAATGTGTTCATGCCTAGGTGACATAGGGTTTTGAGCACGATGCCATCTATGTTTTTGTGAGGTGTACAGCAATAAATGTGTGTTAGACAGACAGGAGGGGTTTGTGTGTGTGTGCGTATAAATGTTCACGATGTGTGCTGAGCAGCTTTGTACAGAATAACGTTTATAGAATGATGTAATTTTTCTGTGAAAAAAACAATATTTTTCAAGCTTAACCTTAAATGTGATTTGTCACTCCGGTTTCCCTTGAGGGACAGTGCCAATGGACAGAGTGAGTGAGCTAGGTGTGAATTTGACTGTGTTGTTGATGTGCGATGTTGGTCAAGGATCAGGGTGAGGTTTGTGTCCAATTTCCAGTGGGGGGAGGATAAGAAATGTCGGCTTTTACCAACCCGCACTGCCTGGCGTGGGGAAGTATGTTCAAACAATCACAATCACCATGGCCGGAACGGCGTGAGGAGGCCTGCATCCAACGATAGATTGACAACCTGAGAACCCTAATCATGTAACGCATAATGCGCCATATTGCCTTAATGTGTTATATGCAATCTGGATTTGAAGCTTTTGTGACTGCAGGAATCCACACTCTTTGGTTCTTTCGGTAAAGTCACGTGACTTTACCGAAATAACCAAAAAGTTTGTGTTATATGCACTTTGAAATAATAACGATGCTTTTCCTCTTGGGAAGACCCACTGAGTTGCAAAACTCGTTTTCAGGGTGGCACTGCCACATTGCGGTGTATGGCGAATTCCAATAATGAGAGTTTGGCTTCCTGTGTGAGGAAACTGGAGAAAACCCATAATGCATAGGAGTGGGTGACACTCAAATCTCCCAATGGATACATTCAAGAATATATTGCTGTGCTTCCACCTGCTGGCCACCTCAAAGCTGGTCCCAACCCAACAACACCTGTGGTACTCCAAGCAGCCTCCCACTCCACCACGAACCAGGCTCAGCCCAGGAATCACACATTCTGAATCCCTTATCCAGGGCTGACAACTGGAAGTGTAGTGTGGCGTGTTTGTGCTTTTGTGGTGCTTGTGTTCACGTATCGTGTGCTACTGGTACTAATCGTAACCCTAATAATCAACCCCCATAGCTCACGTTTATTTCAGACTAAATTCAGTTTATTTGGGATATACCTATGTGAACTTTGTTTTAATCACTTTTAAATTATGCTTCGGGTTGTTTTGGACTCCGTATTACATGTTGCTGTAACCATTAAAAGATAAACATTTAATCTCAATGGGCCCTTTTGTTATAACACCTTGGTTGATTTTATTCAACCATTGACTCTTCCACCCTACCCTTTATGCGAACCAACTCGTCAACTATTCACAAGTATTGAGCACTGGCCCTACCCCTGGCCCCTACCGCTGGCCCCTACCCCTCACCACTACTCCTGGCCCCTACCCCTGGCCTCTATCGCTGGCCCCTACCCCTGGCCTTTACCGCTGGTCCCTACCCCTCACCACTACTCCTGGCCCCTACCCCTGGCCCCTACCGCGGGCCCTACCCCTGGCCTTTACCCTTGGCCCCTAACCCTCACCACTACCCCTGTTCCCTACCGCTGGCTCTATCCCGAGCCCCTAACGCTGGCTCTATCCCGAGCCCCTACCCCTGGCCTCTACCACTGTTCCTACCCCACATCCATGACTCTTGGAACGCCAATTTAAACTTTTTGTGATGATCTGTTTTGAGACTCTTAGTGATCTGTCATTTGTGTTATTATTATGCTTGTTTACCCTGGAAAATTGTGAAGTGGTGGCGCCTAGGGGAGGCATTCATCCAGTGAATTGATCATGGCTGATGATGATGACCCAGCAAAGCCTCACCGAGTCTCAAGGCACTTAAAAGCAGGTCCTGCGAAGTTTCTGCAGTCGGGAACAATAACGTCAACGTTTTTCCCAAGTAAGCTATTTTAGGTGTAATCAGATTTTGACCATGGTGCCGGCACAGTGGCATATTCTTCTTCGAACGACGTCACGGGATCTTTAACATTTGCTGTGAGTGAAGCAAACAACGCCTTGTATTTGTGGTGAGGACAAACCGCAGTATTAACCAGGGAGGCCTGCCGGAACTGACCCACAAACCTCTGCAACAAGCCGTGAACATGCCACCACCTGGCCATGTTGTGGGTGTTTTTTGAGCCCGACGCCCCACTTGGTGATCTTTACACGCGCGTGATATCGATGTTTACGAGCAACGGTGATGTTTACTACGAGTGGTGGAGTGATGGTCAAAGTGGCCGATTTGTGTGGACTCCACCTCCTGGTCCCCCGCTTCTCTATCCTGAAATAAAATATGACTGAGTGAAGTCAACCAGATGGATCATCACTCCCGGGAATGCCCAGTTTCCTCCAATGCATTTAGGACGCGATGCAAGAAATTCACGTTGCAATTAAACCGCACGTGATGGATTCCATCATATCACAGTTATCATCATCATGCGACTGAACAGTCATAACAATGTTGCTGATGATAATTGTTACCCTTTTATCTGACAACAAAACTGACACCTTTGTTTTACAAGGAGTCATGTTTGCATTGACCACAATACCTGCGGTCATCTGGTCCAACACCATGTGAGACGAGGCTCTAAGGAATGCATTCTGACCGCAGGTAATGTGGTCAATGCGAACATGTCTCCTTGTTAAAAAAGGTGTCGGTTTTGTTGCCAGATAAAAGGGTAAAAATAACATTTTGCTGCTGGCAAAGGAGGTTCCAATGGTGGAGTTACTGATGTAAGTGCCCTATGCTTATTTAGGAAAGCCTCCCTGACCCTCAAGGCTACATTTTGTAGGAGCCTGTTACAGCCTGTTACAGGCTGGGGGGGGAAGGTCATGCATTAATTGTTGTGGAGCTTTGTGGTTAAAAACAGGCATTGTCACCCTGGTTAATACTGTAGGTGTATTAACCATAACTAAAGGTAGCATCCTGATTGTCAGTTCTGTGAATGGATACAATCCATCACATGTGGCTTATTTTAACATTCAACATTAAATGCATGCATTCTACAAAATATTTAACCTATATATAAAGTATTCATTTTGATTTAAAGCTTTCGTGACTGCAGGGATTCATATTCTTTGTTCTTTCGGTAAAGTCACCACGTAGAAGGGAAACAAAAAATAATAAAAATATAAAAGAAAAAATATAAAACAATACAATTGTATTGTTTTATATTTTTTTGTTTCCCTTCTACGTGACTTTACCGAAAGAACCAAGAATATAAAGTATTCATTGTTTTCAATTAGGAAAGCCGCATAACTTTTGATCCATCATGGTCATTTTCCAGACAAATTATTTGAATAAACAACTTTTTAAAACAACGCGAAGAAGAATTTCAGTATGATCACAGCCATGACGTCACTATGACATTGTTGAGAACCATTGTGGTGTGGATAACGTGAGAATTGGATTAGAGAAATAAGGCACAGGTTAATTGAATGCATATCAATCATCTCGGATTTGGTAACACAGTCATGTCGACCAATATGAGTAAATGAACGTTGGGAGAATGTTATAAAACGACTGCGAGGTTAGGGTCAAGGCCAGAATATTTATACTGGAGGAATCTGATGAGCTATGAAGCTCTTTTTCACAGTTGAATTTGAGTATAACTCGTCACGCACAGCAAGCTCACTG